>NC_000075.6:70086478-70442103 GCF_000001635.26 Mus musculus
TTTATGGCCGTGGTGTTTTACCACATCGTTGCTCAGCGTTGTTCAAGCTTGCTTCTGCAGTTCAGGATCATTTGTGTTTCCGTGTGGATTTTGTATTTTTTTCTACTTCTGTTTAGAATAACATAGGAACTTTGATGGAAATTGCGTTGAATCAATAAGCTGTTTTGTAGCACGACTTCTTTCAATTTTTTTTTTTTTTTTTTTTTTTTTTTTTTTTTGGTTTTTCGTGACAGGGTTTCTCTGTATAGCCCTGGCTGTCCTGGAACTCACTTTGTAGACCAGGCTGGCCTCGAACTCAGAAATCCGCCTGCTTCTGCCTCCCAAGTGCTGAAATTAAAGGCATGCACCACCACGCCCGGAGACTTCTTTCAAATCTTAAGTCTGCCAATTCATGAACATGGGAGATCTTTATACCTTCTAGTATCTTCTTTGATGTTCTACCAAAAGGAGTTATATCCCTTATCTTTGGCATAAAAGATATATAGCTACCGAGCTGGAGAGATGGCTCAGCGGTTAAGAGCACTTCCAGAGGACCTGGGTTCAATCCCCAGCACCTACATAGCAGCTCACAACTGTCTGTAACGCCAAGATCTGACAGCCTCACACAGACACACACAAAGGCAAAATACCAGTGCAGATAAAAATAGATAAATTATAATAAATAAATAAGAGACGTGGCCACCTGTGGTGCCTATTAGCATAGCAAACCTCATGCTGGTTTCCAAGCAGCTCTTGGAGTCTTTAGTGTCACAGTCCCTGTTATACATTTCAAAGTTCAGGCTCCCATGCCAGTCCTTCTCACCTCCTCCTGGACCCTCCCTCCCTCCAGTTCATGGCTTCCCTCCCCAGATCCTCTGTTCTCCCTAGAACTCTGCAATTCTTGCTATGCTTTTTCTCTGTGTTCAGCTCCTGCCTCTCACACTCTGTTCTCTCTGGTTCTCTGGTCTCTTACGGTCTTCCCTCTCTCACAGAACCCTGGTCCTGTCCGTTCTACTCCTTTCTCTCTGATCTAGATTTTTCCAGATGCCTGTGGCTGGCCTCATCTCATATCCACAACAAAAGCCTTCCCCTTAGCCGAGCCAAGGAGTGGTCTAGTCATCAGTGTATATAAAACCCATAGTGGGAGGAGACAGCTGGCTCCTGCAGGTTTCCTCTGACCTCTGTATGTGCACTGTGGCACCCCCCACATGCATACAATTATGTGTGTATACACACACGATACATAAAATGTAATTTAAAACAATAACAAGCACAGTGCCTCGCCCCTCTAATCCCAGCCCTTGAGAAATAGAGGCAGGGGGATTAGGGGTGCAAGGGCATTCTCATCCACATAGTGAGTTCAAGGTCAATGTCGGCTATGTGAGAATGTCTTTAAAAAAATAAGCGAAATGAGCAAGGATGGTCAGACAGAGGCTGGGGGTGATGGCCTGTCAGATAGAAAAGCCAGGATGCATAATCGGGTGCTTCCTAGAGTCGGGCTTCCTACTTATGAGCAGTAGGATTTGAGGTAAGTTGTGCCATTTTTCCGTGACTGTAAAATGACGGACAATGGTATATACTAGACACTGTTAAACAAAATGAGTGAGCACACAGAAGCATCTCAGCGAGGGGCTGTGGGGATGGTGGGCAGCTAGCATCACTTGATCTTCCAGAGAGCAGGTGTTTAGTTCCTAGCACGCATGTCAAGTGATTCACCACCATCTGTAACTCCAGCTCCAACGGATCCGATGCCCTCTCCTGACCTCCGTGAGCCAATGTTCACGTATGTATCACACGTGCACACACGTATACTCACGCATACACATATGTACACGCACACACCCAATGGGATTTTAAAAAATTTTTAAAAAGAGCCTCAACACAGACTTAAAAAGGTCCTTGGCACATAGCCATCCAGGAACTGCTCACTGGCGCGACTCCAGAGGCAGCCTCGAGAAAATCAAGCAGTACGTCCCCTAAGGCAGCTGGCCTGCCAAGGTTTTCTTCCCACACTCAAAGATTCTTCGCATTTAAAAGTCCCATGCCACACTTATTTGGAAATTTTATTCTCTTTATTGCAAATCTCTGGTAAAGGAAAAGACAGGGCAGCTGATTCTCCTTTAAACTTTGGCGAGAAGAGTACTCCATTGTCTTCGCAGGATGGCTGGCCTCCCCATAGCACACAGAATCGCTGGGGGTGGGGGGGTGGGGGGGATTCGGGATAGGGCTGTGACACATACTGGTTGGTGCTGGTGACTGCCTCCCAGATGCTCTGACTTAATGGGTCAGGAGGTTGTTTGGTGTCAGTTGCTCTTTAAACTCCCCAAGTGACCCCAAGCAGCCAGGGTGGAGGGTCCCTGCCACAGTGTCTTGTCACATGGTCGGCAACGTCTCGAATACCTGGCGGTATCACCAGCAGCTGTGTCACCTGCTTACATCACCTGCTAGGCCAGGGTCAGCAGGTGTCCCCTGTCTCCTCCTCCCAAGTGTCCTGTGTGCTCACCCTTCCCCCTTAGAGTCCCCAGGGGAGAGAGACACTGAGGAGGTGTGGCCCTGTCCTGAGTGAGATTTGTGCTTAATCACTCGATAAAACATGGCTAGCCGAGCACACAGGGAAAGAAGAAACCACACTGTCTGGTCACGAAGCATCGCTGACTTCTCCTAGGTGGGCAGATCCTCCTGCATGGAGACGAAACGATGTGTGGGGAGATGAAGAAATGCAGGATGGGTACATGTTCCTCACATAACCTCTCATGCATCCAAACTCAAATCAAAGTTTTCAAGGTCCCAAGAGTAGAATATTAGGTACTTTAGCAGCATATCTTACATGGGTCAACAGTAAGAGCCAGGTAGAATCTCAGTGTGGTTTATTCTAGAAATAGAAAATGCTTTTGATTTTCCTGAGTCCTTGCACATGAGAGAGGAAAGGAAAGGATGGGGTGTTGTTCTTGGAACTTTTAAATGCTCCTGTTCTCTCTCTCTCTCTCTCTCTCTCTCTCTCTCTCTCTCTCCCTCTCTCTCTCTGTGCCCTCACTTTAACACAGAAGTGCAAATGGCACAGGCTCAAGTCTTCAATGACTCAAACATGGCAACTGAAAATAAAACGCCTGCAAAGGTGCCGGGACACCCGTCTCCTCGCAGTATTACAAATGTAGTCTCGCTTTGCCTCTCTGTCCATACAAAGGTGTGTGCAGCTATTCCATGAAGGATGCTGAGTGCGGCCCACCATGACAGCGATGAAATCATTAGGATGCTTAAAATTACATAGGATCTCAGTCTTACACCACAACCCTGATGTGTTTACCACACTGTCTATTTTGTGGGTAATTTCTTTTTTTTTTTTACAGAGGACAGTACAGCGACGTAAGAAAAAAAACCAAGGCACAAGATAGACAGTTACAACAAATGTCTATAAACCCTAGCACGTAGTGCCTGTTTAGGGAACATTTAGGTAAATCGTAAAGTCTGAAAAATTCTAACATTCATTACAACTGATGAACAATTAGCTGTTCGATAAACAGGTTGCTTAGCCACCATCCCATTATTAAATATATGGCTATCACTACACAGGTTGTGAGTGGTTTCAAAAATAGCTTTAAATAGTAAAAGCCGGTACCCCTAGGTGGATATAAATATCGTGCCTTGTGGGATCTAGATAAACGTTGTAAGTTTCTACTTAATTTATAATCTGTATGGCAATTATCAATTTTAAAAAACTATTTTCATTATATAAATTGCAGGGCTTTTTTTTTTCTCTCCCAGTGTTAAACTTCTTCTCTACAAAAGACAGGTGATTTACAAAAAAAAAAAAAAAAAAAAAACCCAACATTTAAAAAAAAAAAACCATATAGACAACAAAAATACAATCCAGATGTGGACTTAAAGCTGAACTCTACCAGGACTTCTCTTAATGTAGGGTGAGGGGCAATACATACCTGTAGCAACTCATTCACTTTTTAATCAAAAGAAAAATCACCATGGTGGGTTTTTTTTTTTTTTCCAAAATAGTAGTCTTGGCTAGAGCATCAAGCATTGAAAATAAATTCTTTTCATTCATAAAAGCCTTTCAAAATCTGAGGGAATCGGGCTCAACTGCACTTAGGGAAATAACGTTGTAAAAATTGTATTTACGATTTTAAGTAAAGGGTGTTTTCAAGACTGAAGGTAAACGCTTAGACCCATGAGAGCGCATTTCTTGGCACATGCACACCCTGGATGGGATCCGGAACATAGCCACGATGTGGCTGCAGAGCCATCTGGCTCTTAGCCCCACGTGCAGTCTCCTGTCAGGTCCTTGTCCCAGCCGTCTTCACATGGCGGTCTCTGGCTTCTGCATCTGCTGGATCTGCTTCTGAAGTTGGTCCCTGTCCAGCTTCATCTTGGCCTCCAGCACTTGTCTGAGGGACCCTATGCTCTCATAGATGGCTGAGAACCCTTGAGGAAGAGGCAAAGGTCACAGGAGTTAACAGCTAAGAAGCAGTGTCTGACCACCTTCTACAGCAATAGTGCCGATTGGTTCTGACCGATACTGAGCCCTTGGGTCAGTGCTGCATGGGAACCTCCATGAAAATTGTGTTTTAGACGCAAAGGGCTCTACTGCAGTCAAGAAAGACAGTAGATGCAGATTTAACCAAGTGACCAAAGCTCACACCACTATCACCAGGAGAAATCACAGCATGTATCTGCTGATCAGATGGCCGGAGCAGGGCGTCTGTCCATCCCGCCGTTCCAGGTTATATCATAAGAAAGTAATCAAACTGCACCTGGGGAACTTTCTGTAAAACACTGCCCTGTAGTCTAAAAATACCAGGTTCAGGGGCTTCTGTGAGTCAAGAGAGCACCAGGCCTTAGGCCTCCAGTTCCTATGGCCATGGCTCTCAACCTTCCTAGTGCTGGGACCCTTTAATACAGTTCCTCCTGTTGTGATTGGTGAGCCCAACCATAAAATTATTTTGTTGCTAATTCATAACTGTAATTTTTCTATTGCTATGAATTGAAATGTAATGTCTACAGAGTGAGTTCCAGGACAGCCAGGGCTGTTTCACAGAGAAACCTTGTCTTGACCCCCCCCCCCCCAAAAGGCCAGTTTTTATCTGCGCCCCGAGCTAAGGCTGTCCCACAGCTCTCCACACCCAAACCCTGCCCGGAGAGAGCTGGGAAAAAACCAAAACAAAACAAAAGAGCAAAATTCATAAAATGAGATCTAATTTATGTGGTAAGGGAAATTCTAATATATTGTCTTTGGGTCTTTGATGAAAGAGTTGACTCAAGATACACATGAACACTCATAAACCATACACACGTACATAGGCACACATATAAAAACATATCTATATCTATGCATATAGATATAGATATAATGCACACAACATACACAAACATACATGCACCTCCCATGTGAGATGATGGGTAGGTTAATTTGCATGAACATAGCAACCATTTTGTGTTATGAACCTTAAATATACAAATAATTATTTTTTTTTTTTTTGGTTTTTTGAGACAAGGTTTCTCTGTATAGCCCTGGCTGTCCTGGAACTCACTTTGTAGACCAGGCTGGCCTCGAACTCAGAAATCCGTCTGCCTCTGCCTCCCGAGTGCTGGGATTAAAGGCGTGCACCACCACGCCCGGCTACAAATCATTTTTAATTTAAAAATTAATTGAGGACTGGAGAGATGTGTTGGTGGCTGAGCTGGTTAATTTTGTGTCAACTTGACGTAAGCTTGAGTCAGCAGAGAAGAGGGAGCCTCAGCTGAGAAAATGCCCGTATAAAAGCGGGCTGTAGGCAAGCCTATAGGTGTTTTCTTAATTAGTGATTGATGGAGAGGGCCCAGCCCATTCTGGGTGGTTCTCTCCCTAGGCTGGTGGTCCTGGGTTCTATAAGAAAGCAGGCCAAGCAAGCCATGGAGAGCAAGCTACTAAGCAGCAGCACCCCATGGCCTCTGCATCAGCTCCTGCCTCCAGGTTCCCTCTTTGCTTGAGTTCCTGTCCTGACTTCCTTCTGTAATAAACAGTGATGTGGAAATATAAGCCAAATAAACCCTTCCCTCCCCACGCTGTTTTGGATCATGGTGCTCCATTGCAGCAGTGGCAATCCTAACTAGGACAGTGGCTAAGACACTTTACTGCCCGGTCAGAGGACTGCAGTTCAGAGCCCCACATCAGGTGGCTCACAAATGCGCACACGCACGCACGCAAACACACACACACACACACACACACACACACACACACACACACACACACACTCACACATGTCATATGTAGAAAGGGGTGGGAACAAATCTTACAAATAAAATTTTGATTATGAAAAAGGTTTTGTTTTTTTTTTAAAAAAAGAAGCCATCTCCACCAAAGAAGAATTTCAAATTATTCTGTTTTTTTACTGATTTTTAAAATTAAGGGGTTTTATAATGTTATTTTTTTCCTTAGAAAGTTTTATCTGACAATTTATGAAAAAGTATAAAAATTATTCATTAAAAAAAGTTTTGATTGGGGCTGATGAGATGGCTCACTGAGTAAAGGCGCTTGCTGCCAAGCCTGAGGGCTTAAGTCCCGTTGCTGGGCCCCACAGAACTAACTCCACACGCATGTGCCGTGTGCATACAGCCAGCGATGCTGAAGAAGCTCTCAGACGTGCCTCACATGTACACGAACAGAGAGGAATCAGCAGGTAGCTAGCGCTGACGAAAATAAGAAAATGTCAGTCATGTGCGGGTTAACCATTTTTTGTTTGCTGTGTGTCATGGAGGCTCTTCATAGACTTGCAATTGAACTAGTACTTTAGGGCTGGGAGTATAGTTCCCTGGTAGCACGTGCTTGTCTAGCAACTGTGAGGTCCTGAGTTCAATTCCCACCGCTATAATAAGTAAATAAATGAATGAATTTGTTAAATTCTGCACAGCTACTTAGAATAGCAACTAGGAACATTTTGCTGATTTTTTTTTTTAAGCCAGCTCAGTCTCTGTTTCAGAGATTTCAGTGAATAGCTTTTTAGACAGACAAGCCACATGAGCTGCGTGGGGTCTGGCCTACCGGCATTAACCTCCGCTTTCATCTCCTTCATGTCCTCCGTCATCTGTAGCTCCAGCTTGCTGATCCGCCCGTGCACCTTCTCCTCGTCCGGCTTTCTCTGTCCTTCAGCATTCCTCTTCTGACTCTCTTCGATTTTGTCAAGCCTGGCCGACATCTGGCTGAGTTTCTTCTCTACGTCTCTTTCATTGGCTCCCTGAGGTCCAAGATAAGAATTGCACTTGGTTATTGCAAAAGAAGAGTGGTCACCTTGTCTCACATCAGCCAGAGGACTCAACCATCTGCAGGCACCAGAATCACAGTGGCTGGTTATCCATCCCGTATCCATTCTCAAAGGTCACCCAGAGTAAAAAAACAAAAACAAAAACAAAAACAAAAAAACTACATTTTATTCTGTCTCCTGAGTTTGGTGTGGCCATGTAATCTAACCAATGAAGTGTAAGAACAAGTGTATGTAGCTGCTTTCAGAAAAAGTTAAAGGACACTTGCTATATATCCTTAATTCTTTCCCCTTCCCTTCTGTCAATGGCTGTTCAGTCAATGCTGGAGTTCTATCAACCATCCTGAATCGTGGCGACAAGTGCTACTCTTGAGGATGGCAGAAATCTAACCTAAAAGGATTCTGAGTTATTGAAGACTGACAAGTTTTTAAGTCATTTGGGGTCCCGGAGAATGCAAACTTGGATGTGTTTCCGTGAGAGAGAAGGAAGCTTCCATCTTAGAAGAGCCACCAAATGGTCAAAAAAAAAAAAACCCAAATGGTCAGTCACAGGCTCAGAACTTCACAAACATGTCAGGGTGAGTCAAGGCACAGCAAAGGAGACAACTGGGGGGAGGGATTCAAAGTAGTACGGTCCACTAGGCCTACGCTTTGTGAAACTGCATCCACAGGTTCTAGTGGTCAAACGACGAGCATGAAGCCTTTCATCAGGTGTGATTTTGCAGCGTGACAGCAATCCTGTGATGGCACTGATGCAGAGCCTGCCACTCAACAAATGGCTCAGCATCAGGACCGAGCAGTCAGACAGGCAAACCACACTGGCCACTTCTGCTCAGCCCAAGCCCCACGGGAGGAAGCCGAAGCCGGACAAGGAAAGAGAACCCAACACAATTTGCCTTCCTAGCACTGGCTTCTAAGCCTACTGGCTTGAAGTGTGATAAATGCAAAGCTCTTTGAAGTTATTTTTTGGTAGCTCTGCAAAAATTAGTTCTTTGAGAGAGCCAGTGGAAGCAGAAGTAGACAGAAAAGGAAATAGTGTGTTCTGGTCTGACGTCCAAGCACACTCTAGTTACAGTGCATTGGAAGGGGCCCGGAGGGACAGAGAGCCACTCGACATTGGTGAAAACAAAAACTAAGTCACAACATTAAAAACAAAGAGAAAGGAGATCAGACGGCTTAGTGGTTAAGTGCACTGGTTGCTCTTCCACCAGACCGGGATTCATTTCCCAACACCCACATGGCAGCCCACAACTGTCTGCAACTCCAGGTCCAAAGAACACCACACCCAACACCCTCACCCAGGAGACATACATGCAGACAAAACAGCAATGCATACGAAATAAAAATAAATAAATCATTAATAAAACAGAAAAACAGATCAAGTAAGTAATTGTAGCTTTACTTAGAAATGTGTGATAGACAATCGGGATCATTTAAGTCAAGGTTGTGACTTAAAAGCGGTAGCTGAAAATTTTACTTTGTCTTTTGTTAACCAATATAAAAACAAAGCATTTCCTGTCTTTATGAATAATATGAAGAACAGGAAATGGGGGGCATGGCTGGGTGGCAAAGTTCAAAATTAACAGATACGACGGTTAGTGTTAATTGTAACAGAATTTAGAATCAACTGGGAGCCAAGCCCCTGGACACGACTGTGGGGAGTTATTTTTATTTGCTTGAGGTGGACAGACCCAGCCATTGTGGGTGGCACCATTCCCTGGTGGGGATCCTGAACTGTGTGAATGGGGAAGAGAACTGAGCACTGAGGCCTGTATTCACCGCTCTCATGGATACAGCACGACCAGCTGTGCTATGTTCCGGCTGCCTTAACTCCCCACTGAGAGGATGTGCGCCACAATCAGCCTTTTCTTCCTCAAGTTGCTTTTTTAAAAAAGATTTATTTATTTATCTTATGTATATGAGTACACTGTAGCTATCTTCAGACACATAAGATTCCATTATAGATGGATGTGAGCCACCTCGTGGTTGCTGGGGATTGAACTCAGGACCTCTGGAAGAGCAATCAGTGCTCTTAACTGCTGAGCCATCTCTCCAGCCCCTTAAGTTGCTTTTGTGAGTGTATTTTCCCATAGCAACAGGAAAAGAAACTGAGATAACAGGTATGAGAACCTGGGTTTGATGCTCAGAACAAAGGAAAGACGAGAAAGAGAGAAAAGGGGGACACGGGAGAGGAAGAAGGAAAGGAGGGAAGGGAAAAGAGAAGGAACATGGGGAATACCCAAGCAGCTTTGGGAGGCACCAAATAAATGTATGCTAAGTCCCTAGGTGTTGATCAGACATTGATCAACTGAATACCTATTATTGAAAAGCATCAACACTTACACTGTTTTCCTTAACAATCAAGGAGAGATGGTCTATTTTCTGCAGAAGTTCTTTCTCTATCCGCTCCTGTTCTTGTTGCAGCCAACTCCGTGCAGACAAAATCTGGTTGCTGAGCTCTTCAACGGTGCCTTTAAATCTAAACCATTAGAAAAGAAAGAAAAGGAGAGGTGTGCGAACAAGCTGAACGTAAAACAGTTTTACGTAACATCACATAACATCAATTCAATGGGAATGGCATACTTTCCTTCTCTTAGGACCATGTTCAACATGAAGTTGGTGCAGGATGGAAGCAAGCAACAGAAAGACACCTAATGATGCTCCTACCCATAGGAACTGGCAATGCAGGTACTTAGGTGGCACAGTACATGCCAGGGGATCATCTTTGCAGTTCTAAGGGTCCGTGGTACTCCTTGCTCAGAGGACATATTATCCTTCATCTATCCCCTTTCAACATCCTCTCCTTTCATATACTCTTCCTTGCCTCTTGTATCCTCCAGGACTAGAGGCTGGATTTCTTTCTTTCTCTTGACTTTTATTGTTCTTTCTCCATATGAGCATAGCCTAATCTAAACCAGTAGGAAATAAACCAGGCATAATGGAACAGACCTGCAATCCCAGAACTTGGAAGGCAAAGCCAGGAGAAGTCGAAGTTAAAGGTCAGAGTGAATTCATAGTAGCTTAATCTACTTGATGCTTTGTCTCAAAAGAAAGCACCCTTACAATAATCCATTCCTCTAGTCCCCTTTCCCTCCAGAGCCCTTAAAATAACTATCAATGTATGTTCCCCTTAATCACCTTCTTCTTATTTGAATTAGCATGTAATGAAACTATAGAATATATATAGTTATGTATAGAGGTGTAATAAACATAGAAGTACAATTTAAATAATAAAAAAATCCATTAGAGTCACTGAAATGTCTATTTTTGGTTTTATATAGTGTCACATGTCACTGGAGTACATGGCTGCCTAGCTAGAGACCACATTTTCTAGCCTCCCTTGCAGCTAGATGGATATGATGGCTAATCTCCTGGGTCATCTTGACTTGATTTGGAATCATCTGGGAGACACACCTTGAAGCATTAAGTGAGGGTGTTTCCAGAGGAATTGAATGAAGAGGGGAGGCACACTCTAAATGTATAAAATACCATCTCATGGACTGGAGTCCCATGAATTAAAAAAAAAAAAAAGGAAGGAAGGAAGGAAGGAGACAGGATACCAAGCACTCATCTTTCCTCTTTTTTTCTTTTCCTTTTTTTTTTAAAGATTATTTTATTTATATGAGTACACTGTAGCTATTTCCAGACACACCAGAAGAGGGCATCAGATCCCTTCACAGATGGTTGTGAGCCACCATGTGGTTGCTGGATATTGAACTCAGGACCTTTGGAAGAGCAGGACCTTTGGATGGCTCTTAACTATTAAGCCATCACTCCAGCCCCGGCACTCATCTTTTCAACCCCTGACTATAGATGCAATGTGACTAGCTCTCCTGTGCTCCAGCTACCACATGTTCATCACCATGGTGGATGGTATTCCCTCAAACTGTGAGCCAAATGGCCATCTTCATTACTTGAGCTGCCTTTGTCAGGTCCCAGCAATGAGAAACGTAATAGTTACAGTGCAGCGCACCAATGACTCAGATGATTGGCAGTACATGAAGTACATACATGGCTCTGATTACATCCCCCAAGACACAGCTGTTGCCCTGGGTTTTCCCTCTGTAGCAGCTGGGAAAAGCAGGACTAGAACTGTAGAGGCTCCACACTGGGTTGTCAGAGCTGCCCTGTCTGTCCTGGATCACTGACCACACAGCATAGTCTGACCTTAACATGTCTACCATTGTGTACATATAGAGATCTTTTAAAAGGCTTTAATTTTCTTATACTGAGATTGAACCTATGACCTCGGTCTTGCTAGTCAAGCACTTGACTCCTGGACTATATTCCCAGTTGAAGACACTGAAACACACCCACCAAGTTCCTTTTATCCCCAAAAGTTAATAAATGTATTCATATGGAGGATTTGGGGGAACCATTATTTAACCTAACATAACCACAAGGGATATAGGTATATCCCTTGAAGCACTATTAATAATAAATAACACTCTGCCTAAGCCCTTATCTAACACCTGGCCATCAGCTCCCTAAACTGTACACTCTTCAGGTTGAAGAACAAGGTCTGTTTTGTTTTGTTTTTCCTTCATTACTAGAACCAGAGTAAGTACTCCACAAATATATACGAGCAGTCAGGAAGGTGATTTAGTGGGTAAAGTGCTTGCTGCCCAGACAACAGGACCTGAGTTTGGATGCCCGGAATCCGTGTAAAATCTAGGCAAGATGGCTTGCATCTATAATCCAAGCACTGGAGAGATGGAAAGATGGATTTATTGGCCAGGTAATCTAACAGAATCAGTGAGAGACTCTGCCTCAAAGTAAAATAAAATAAATAAGGTGAGGAGAGGTAGAGGAAGCCTCCCAATGTTGATGGTCACCTCCACACACCCATGCCCGCATGGGCACATTGAACCTACCCCTGCGCATTTACACACATGCACATATGCATATACACACCAAAATAAAACAAATGAACCAAAGACACATTGAATGAAGCAATGGACCATCACCCAGCCCCTAGAAGCAATCATTATGAAGAAAAGGTGACTGTTGCCACATGGAAACTGTTTCCTTTAGTTTTTGTTATTATTTTCACTCTGTGTGGTAAATAAAAACGGAGAGGTGGGCAGGGGAGAGGGCTCAGCAGTTAGGGACAGTTGCTGCTCTTCCAGAGGACATGTGTTAAGTTCCCAGCACCCATATCTGGCTGTTCACGCCAGCTCCAGGGGATCCAACGCCCTCTTCTGGCCTCTGTAGACACTGCACTCATGTGCACATATTCACACAGACATAAATAAAAATAAATATTTAAGACAGACAACATTTAGACATTATATTTTTAAATAAAAGCAAGAGGGAGAAAATGTGAATTTCATGGTCTCAGGAAGAATGTGACAAAAGCCTTTACAAACGGGTGGCTTACTTAGTGTCCAGGAGCTGGAGCTGGTGGTTGCTGTCCCTGTGGGACATCTTCAGTTTGGTGCTCTGCTCTGAGATGGACAAGTCCACTCTGCTCAAAAGCTGAGAAATCTGGAAAAGAAGATTGAGTTAGAAGGCGCTCATATCTGTCTTCATGGGCCATCTCAGAAAACTTTTCATACGCTCAATGCCGGTCAGTAGCATTGAGTCACTTTACTAAGTCCATATGGGGGTTCCCTTCCTCTTTCCGTGTGTGTGTGTGTGTGTGTGTGTGTGTGTGTGTATTACTGTGTGTGAGTGTGTGTGTGTCTGTGTATGTGTCTCTGTGTGTGAGTGTGTGTCTGTGCTTATGTTTGTGTATGTGCCTCTATGTGTGAGTATGTGTATCTATGTGTGAGTGTGTGTATCTGTGTGCTTGCATGTGTATCTGTGTGTGTCTCTTTATGTGAATATCTGTGTGTATTTCTGTGTGTATGTCAGTGAGTCTGTGTGTAAGTGTGTCTGTGTGAGTGTGTCTGTGTGTGTGTCTGTGTGAGAGTGTGTCTGTGTATGTGTCTCTGTGTATGAATATCTGTGCCTCTGTGTGTGAGTCTGTGTCTCTCTGTATGTGAGTGTGTCTGTGTATGTGTCTTTGTGTGTGTGTGTCTGTGTGTCTGTGTGTTTGTCTGTATGTTTTTCTGTGTGTGTGTGTCTCTCTGTGTGTCTGTGTGTGTGTCTGTTGTGTATGTGTGTGTACGCAGGTACATGTGCACATAGGTCCATATGAAGGCCAGGGGTTAACAGGAGCTGACCTCCTCAGTTACTCTCCACTCTATGTTTTGAGACAGGGTCCCTTATTGAACACGGAGCTCACTATTGGCTAGAAGAGCTGGCTAATAGATCTAAGGATCGCCTCTCCTCTCCTCCACCCAGTGCAGGGTGGATCACAATGCCTGGCTTTTTTATTTTTAGATGATTTTATTTTATGTGCATGAGTATTTGCCTGAATGTATGTGCACCATGTGTGTTTCTTGTGCCTGCAGAGGTCAGAAGAGGGCATCAGATTCCTGAGGACGGTAGTTATGGTTGTGAGTTACCGTATGAGTCCTGGAAACCAAACTCAGGGCCTCTGGAAAAACAAGTGCTCTTAACTGCTGAGCCATCTCTCCAGCCCCCACAGTGTCTAGCTTTTCATTGGGTGCCGCAGATCCAAACTCAGGCCCTTCTGCTGGTGCCAGTGGGCGCTTTAACCCTTACATCATCTCCCTAGGGCGCTTTAACCCTTACATCATCTCCCATCTATGAAGGGCGTCTTCATTCTCACACCATCTATGCAGCCTCTGCCTTTTTTTTTTTCTTGCACACCCAGCAAAAATCAAGACAAGGGGCACTGCCAAAATATTCATCAGGAAGTGAATTTAAACTTCAGAGCTCTCTAATGAGCAATCCCAGCCCCTGCCCAGGCCTGGTATCTCTACCAGCTGTCGCGGTATGCAGCCATTATTACCTTGGACTTCCACCAGCACCATGGCTGCCAGTCCTGGAGGGCAGCATTTCTATGGCTTACAAACAAATCAAGGTTCCAGATGTACTCCCTCATCAAGTGAAGCCCCACAGAAGACCCTCTGTGGGCTACATCCCTCTGGTTCCCTACTTCTGGCCTTTGTTCTTATTTGGGATTTGTTTTCACTAAAGCTCAATGTTAAACTAGTCCTGTATAAAATGATCACATTTTCTGAAAAGCTAAGTGTTGCTCAAAATTCCTTACTTAAGATTCATATTTGTAAGATGTGGATCATCATCATCATCACCACCACCATCATCACCATCATCACCACCACCATCACCATCATCACCACCACCACCATCATCATCATCACCATTATCACCATCATCACCACCACCATCACCATCATCACCACCATCGCTATCATGTCTCTTTTGGTAGATTTCTGTATTGTACTCACCTTAACTACCAGGAAATCATTTTTTTTCCTTTTGTAATAATTTTATTCTCACAGACCCTGCTCCATTACTAGGAACTGTAGTGATATTTTTAGAGTTTTGGTTTCTTTGAAAAACACAGTAACATTACATGTTTTATGTTTTAACCCCAGGTGTGGGATAGAGCTGTTTCAGATTGTCCACAGCAACTGACTATGATTTGCCCCATGCTCTAGCAGGAGCATGATTTTGCTAGCAGCAGATAGTTTCTGTGATTGTGTGACATTGGAATTCTGGGGACATTTCAAAAGGTATATAAAAGTTAGGGCCCTGAAAGGTGGGCTGGGTTGTTGTTTGTTTGTTATGATTTATTAAGTGGTCATAAACAAAGAAGAAATAAGTAAAAGAAGAAATGAGATGTCCTGACAGTGAGATCAAACTTGCCCCAAGGAACGCCACGCCTCTAATCAGCAGGAAGCAGTCTAATAATAATGCCACCTGACTTTCCTCTGGGGTCTCTTTCCTTTCCCCTCTATCCATTTTTCTCTCATATCATATGTTAGGGGGTTGAAAGGATGGAAGAAGGGGTAGAGAAGAACCCAGCAAAAGACAAAGGACGGAACCTTGGGCTTAGTTAACACCGAGCAAGCACTCCAGTGCAAAGCTACGCCCTTAGCCTTGCCTATCATTTTTCTTTAACATTTATTTACTTCCTTTGTGTGCATGCGTGCAGATGTGTACATGTCAGCTCATGTGTGGCGATCAGAGGACCACTTGTGGGAGTCAGTTCTCTCCTTCCATTGTGTGGGTTCCAGAGACTGAGCTCAGGTCTTTAGGCTTGGCGAGTACCTCTACCCAGTGGAGCCGCCTGTCTTTGCTTTTTATTTTGAGACGTGTAAATTGATCAGGTTGGCCTAACTCACTCTTTAGCCCCCCTGCTCCCCACTCACGTGTCAGGTGGCTTACAACCCTTACAATTCAGCTCCAGGGTCTTCTAGCCTCTAGGAACACCTACACACACACACCTACACACACACACACACACACACACAGACACACAGACACACACACAGACACACACACATACACACACACACACAGACACACACACACACACAGACACACACACACACATACACACACACACACAGACACACACACACACAGTCACACACACACACACAGACACACACATATACAGACACACACACACACACACACACACACACACACACACACACACACACACGTAAAGGTAGTAAAGACCTTAAAAGAAACTGTTCCAAACTCGTGAAATACTGAGTTTCCCTTTGTGAACTATGAGTTTCAAGATAAAATACTCAGAGGTTTCCTTTGCAGGTGGACTCTCTAGCTTTGGCCTAATTGGGTCCCACATACAGACCACTCGATGAAGCAGTACGTGCAACGACTCCAGTCAGTACAGGACATATTTTCTGAATCAGACACTGGGATAAGCAGCATGCAAAGTGACAATGGGCCACTCGCCTGTGCAAGAGGTAGTTTGGGAGGAGTAACGTAGAAGTTCTGGGGAATAGGAATTGTTTTATGAATGAGGGGAAAGGATCTTTTCAATTGGCAGTGTACCAACAACTCTCTGTGGTCTGGCTTCCAGATTCGTGAAGGGCCGCTCCAGTGAGACCGAGGGAAGGAAGACAGAAAGAACTGAGGATCTGCATAAACCCATACCGGGGACCCACGCTGGTCACTGCTGTAAAAACCAAGCTACACTGTGCAATTCTGAGCTGAGAATAAACTCCAACTTCCTTCTGAGAGGCGCCTGACCCGGTCGTACCTGTCCTTCTGCGTCTTTGATTTTTGTTTCCAGGATAAGCTTGGCTGCTTGCTGTTCCTTGTTCAAGTGCTGGAGTCCCTCGTAGGTCGACTTATGCTCGGCAGAGAGCCTGGCTATGCTGGCGTCGCACCTATCCAGGCAAAGGACACACACCCATTAAAGTTTAAAAGCATGCGAAAGAGCTGCCTTGCATACGATAAAATGCAACTGGAAATGCAAGGGCTCCTCAGAAACTGCACTCTTGGGCTGCGGAGTGGGCTCAGACAGTAAAGTGTGTGGAACTGTGTCTGATGCACAGAATGCATGTGAAAAAGCCAGGTGTGGGGCTGGCGGGGAGGCTCTGTAGTCAGGAGCACTTACTGTCCTTGACTGGAGTTCAGGCTCCAGAATTCAGCCTGGCCTTGTTAAGCTCAAGGCCAGCAAGCGAGCCTGCTTGTTTTTCAATGGCTGGTAAGATGGCTCAGAGGAGAGAGGTACACGCATCCAGGCCCAGCAACCCGACGTCAATCCCCGGATCCCACAAGGTGGCAGGAGAGATCCAACCCTCTATAACTGCTGACTTCCACGCTGGCACTATGGCACATACATGCTTGTGCACCTGAAAAATGCACGCTTTACACACACACACACACACACACACACACACACACACACACACACAAGTTTTGGACCAGCAGGATGGTTTGGTGGGTAAAGTAGGTGCTGTGCAAGTCTGAGGATTTAAGTTCAGTCTTCAGAACCCACATAGAGGAAGAGAGAACTGACTCCACACTGTTGTGTACACACACACACACACACACACACACACACGCACACGCACACACACACACACAGAGTTTAAAAATAAAAGTGGGTGGGCTGGATGTCTCAGCAGTTAAGAGCGCTGGCTGCTCTCCCAGAGGTCCTGAGTTCAATTCCCAGCAACCACATGGTGGCTCACAACCATCCGTAATGGGATCTGACGCCCTATTCTGGTGTGTCTGTGACAGTGTACTCATATACATAAAATAAATAAATAAATAAATAAATAAATAAATAAATAATCTTTTTTTTTTTTTTTAAAGTGGATGGCTCCAGAGAGTAACACCTGAGATTAACCTCTGGTGCACACACAATGGAAGAGAGCAAGGGACAGAAAGGGAAGGGGAGTGGGTGGGGTTGGGGAGGGAAGTAGGCTGAGGAAGAGGAGAGGGTGGAGGATGGGGGAAAGAAAGGGAGAAGAAAGGAACTTAGGGGTCCCTACCCCCAAATGTTTTTCAGTATGGTGCCAAGGCAATCCAGTGAGGGGTGGACTAGACTTTTGACTAATGATGTTGAAAAGAACTAAGCATGCAAAAGAATGAACAACTCAGAACCCTACTTCACACCATGTATAAAAAGCTGCTTCCAGGCTGGAGATAAATCAGTGGCGAAGAACACTTGTAGAGAGACGGAGTTTATTCAGAGCACTCACAAAGGGCTGTGCACAACTCCCTGAAACACCAACTCCAGGGGGCCGATGCCCTTTTCTGGTCTCCATGGTCATTACACACACATGTGTGTGCACACATGCACACACACACACACAGTACACATACATACATACAAGGAAAACACTCATACATGGACAATAAAAATAAATAAAGCTTTTAAAAATGTAAACACACAAGACCTCATAAACGAATATCCTTAGCTGTATTTACAGTTTATCATTATATTTTATATATTACTTATAATTATTATAATTTATAATAGATAAAAGTAGAAAGAGCATATCTGCTCACAATGTGGTGTCTCTTAGCCACAGAAAGCAAAAGAAAAGATGATGTGCTGTCAGGCCACACGCAGATGAACCCTCAAACCCCGATGCTGAGTGAGTGCACGAAGCTTCTCTTAAAGCCTGCCTGGGATGAACCCATTTACAGGACACACCCAGAGAGGCCAAGCCATAGAGAGAGAAAGAGTTGTTGTGGTTGCCGTAGACAGGGAGTGAGGGAAGATGGGGGGAGACAGCAAATGCCATGGGGTTTCTTTCTGAACTGTTCAAATGTCCTGTGATTAACTGTGCACAGTAAATATACTAAAACCCACGGAATTGTATGCATCAAAGTTCTATTTTAAATATCCCTCCTTCTCTCTCTCTCTCTCTCTCTCTCTCTCTCTCTCTCTCTCTCTCTCTGTGTGTGTGTGTGTGTGTGTGTGTGTGTGCAATGCCTGCTGCAGAATTCAGAAGAGGCCATCAGGTCCCCTGGAGCTGGCACTTGTGAGCCATGTGAGTTGACGCGGATCCTGGGAAGCAAACGGATCCTTCGGAAGAGCAGCAAACACTCTGAAGTGCTAAGCTATCTCCTCAGGCCCCTCCTCCATTGTTTGCTTATATGTGACTTACATATCACAAACTCTTCTTCATAGCGAACAGAAGAAAGATAGTGGGAGAGAGGGAGGGATGTGGAGAGGTCTGCGGCGCCCTTTGGGAAGGCTCCAATATTACTCTCTAATTACCAACTCCCAGGCATATGGGTATTTTTCCTCTAACCCTCTGCCACCAGGCACACCTACAGCCTCTCGGAGAAAAAAAAGAGGAAGTAGGCACTGAGTCTTGGGAAAATGCAGACCAGGTGCCAAACACAGGAGCAAGCATTCCGTTCCAGTAGGAACTGGGAAGCTAATGTGAGCTTTGTTTCTGGAAGATATATATATATGGAGAGAGAGAGAGAGAGAGAGAGAGAGAGAGAGAGAGAGAGAGCCAGGTCCTATGTGAGGTGCACTGTGCTGAGTGGGAAGAAAGTCCCCCCCATGGAGATCCTGCCTGACCTAGATTCTACAGACAAGAAGCAAGGGCCTGCTTGCTGCTAACTATAACTATATTACCAATAGATCCATCAAAACTACACATCCAAATGGGAAGTCATATGTCAGCCTAGAAATTTAGTAATAGCACTTTAAAAGCTATACTTCTTCAACACAATTATGCAATCAATGCACGAACGTGCAACTCTTGCCAAAGAGCATTTTATCTCATGCGGATTCATTTCAACAAAGTCTCATCAGCTTTCCAAGAGGAAGACAGATATAGCCACAAAACAAACCCGAAATATCCAGTGCTTAAAACAAACACTCAAGGTGGTTTCAGAATCCAGGTGTTTGTTAACGGGGGGGGGGGGGGGTAGCTGGGGGGAGTTTGGGGGAGGGGGGAGTGTGGGAGGGGAGTGTTGGGGGACAAGTTGGGTGGAGAAGCTCATGGATCACGCTGAAGCAGAATGGAAGATTGCAGAAGGCATTTCAAGAGAATTCTTCTTGGTCTAGATACAACGTCATAAAGATGACACCAGTGTGCACTGTCCAGCGGAGGTGCTGATAGCAGCCATTTGTGGCCCACTCTTTCCCTGCCTGTGGCACACATGCACCTTAAATCTCCACCCGCACCCACAGCAGCGTGACAGTTAATTTGGGTTATCATCTTGACTGGATCCAGCTAGTGGGCACATCTGTGAGGGATTTTTCTCATCAGGCAACCAGAAGTGAGAAGACCCACACTAAACATAGGCAGCACCTTCCTGTGGCAGCCCAGATAAGAGGGGGTCTGAGAGGAACCTGTGCTGTGTGCCTCCTTGCCTTTGAGCCTTACTAACAAGGTCATCTACCCTCTTGCTGATACTGCTACCCTCCCCCACTGATATCAGACTTTCTTCAGGCTTCCAACGTGGACTAAAGACCTCTCGCTCTCTGGGAATCCCCCAGGCCCTCAGCACCAGGGTTGGGCTGCTGAGGTGTCTGGCTAAGCAGCTCCTGGGTCCTCAGCCTCTCCAGCATGGAGATAATCAACATCTGACTGCCAGACTGTGCTACATAGACCAATATAATCATTACACACATAGACACACACACACACACACACACACACACACACCACTGTTGGTTCTGTCGCTTTAGAACAGTGATTCTCAGCCTGTGAGTGGGGACCCCTTTGGGGTCAAATGACTCCTTTATAGGGGTCATCTAAGAGGATCAGAAAACACAGCTATTTACATTAAGATTCATATCAGTAGCAAAGCTACAGTTATGAAGTGGCAATGAAAATACTTTTATGGCTGGGGGTCAGTACAGCATGAGAAACTGAGTTAAAAGGCTGCAGTGCTAGGAAGGGTGAGAACCACTGCTGTAAAGAAAGACCACTAACAAACACAGTGGCCATGAAACTCCTCAGCCGTCTCAAGTCCCTGCTCCACCTTGTGGTCTCAAGTCCTTCCAAGTTCCCGCTGTTCTCTGAGCTTCGGGGTCTTTTAAAAGCCAAACAAGGACTCAAGAGTTCTCAGTCCTGCCCCAGTGACTTTTCTAGCTCGGGCATCCATCCAAGCAAGCATTAGTTGAGTATCTCCTGTTCTCAACGGGCTCCAGGGACTTGACTACAGAAGTAAATGATACAGAGCCCCACTCTAAGACAACTCAGAAGACAGCGGAGTGACTGGGTGGGGCTTACGTCGTTGGGGGAGAGGGCACTCTGCAGGCAGGGTGTCAGGGAGTACTCCCGGAGCAGAGGACATCTGTGCTACCCTTTAAAGGTGGACAAGGAGTAAGAAGAGGAAGTGGAAAGGTCCTCAGTGGGAGACCAGCACGTGCCAAGGCCCTATGGTAGAAGAATGACTTTTCTGGGAAGATTAACAAGGGTTGGCATATGACTGAAGGGGCAAGACAACAGTAGGGAGGGGTGAGGAGATCAGACTATGGAGACTGGAGGGGTTCATCCTGGCAAATGACACAGGCCAGACATGGTGGAGCACACCTCCAGTCCCAGCACTCAGGAGACTGAGACAGGACGAGATGGAGCAGGGCCTGCTAGAGTTATGGAGACTCCATTTCCATTCCAAATAAAGAAGGAGGAGGAGGAGGAGGAGGAGGAGGAGCTGGAGAGGTGACCCAGAGGTTAAGAGTGCTCACTGCTCTTGCAGAGAGCTGGGTTCAGTCCCCAGAATTCAGGGTAGCTTCCAAACGCCTAGAACTGCAGTTCCAGGGAATCTGATGTCTTCTCCTCTCGTCCATAGACTCCTGCATACATACGGTGCATATACACAGTCTGGCACACGCCTGCACATTAAGTAAATAAAAACAAAACAAAACAAAACAGAACAGAACAAAACAGAACAGAACAACACACCAGCAAGAACCAGAGAGGAGTGGAGACTCCACCCTTCATTCAGCCCTTAGAGCCTCCTCCAGCTGAACACAGTTCTTTACCCTTCAGTCTGCCAAGACGCATGCCCGGAATACAAGACACTAGATGTTGTGATATGCATAGTAAAGCCGCTATGTCTGGCTTTAAGGGAAATGTATAGTAAGCCGCTGTGTCTGGCTTTGAGTGCAGTGTCTCAGCAAAGCCTTTGCTGTGTTTGGGTCAATCAATAGAAGCTGAGAAATTGTTCTGTGGCTGTTTGAACCTTGAAGAGATGTTATTTGTTTAGAGGATCTGCACTTGGTGCTACGTGAGAGCCTGCAGCTGCCCCGACCTTGGTCCCAAGGTGCTCCCGACAAACCAGGAATTCTTTCTTTTGGTTATGGCTAGCCATGGTCAAAAGGGACCGAGATCTGTGGGAATTGTCTGCTCTCAGGGGCAGCAAGGGCAAGATAACTTTGGTAGCTGGAACCTTTCCCAGCCCCAATTAACCTTGTATGATGTTTGAATAAAGTAACTGCAGTGAGCTAGGCGGGGGTCAGCCTTTTCCAAGAAGGCTGAACCCCTCTGCTTCTTCAGAAAATGGAGACTTAGCATCTTGGTGAGGTTCTTTCTCTACTGTAGCACCTATGGACATCAATCAATAACTAGGTTTCGTCACAAATACACCAGACCGTGGCTCTCTCTGCGGCCTTAACAGTGCCTGGTCTCTGTTGGTCTCGTTCCTAATTTCATCCCATGCTCACCTGAGCTCACTGCTACCCCAAACTGGCTGAAAGTGCGTCTTTGCTCCAAATCCCCATTATTAGCTGTAAAGTTGTACTGAGCGCTTGATAGCAGCAGAGGGTAAAAGAGGCCCAACTGTAGTCAGGACAACTTCATCCCAGCCAGCTAAAAGTAATCCGGAAGGGAAGGCCTCTTGCAACAACTCTCAAATATAGTGCGCCTAGAACCCAGGTATCTCTTTAGAAACAGATTCTAATTCAGTAGCTGTGGGACGTGGGAGCAGTGGACATTGCTCACAAGGTCCCAGGTAAGAGCCAGGAAGAAGGCACAACCCGTAAAAGCACTAGCTAGACCCGATAACTTGAGTTTCCCGAGACAGGTGGGGTAGAAGGAGAGTATTGATTTCTGCATTTATCCTCTGATATCCACACAGGTGACACAGTACACACACGTGTGTATACACACCTGTGCGCATAAGCGCATAAATGTAACTGTAAACAAAATACATTTGAAGAAATATCCCAGGTAATCCTGAGGCTCTGGGTTCATGGAAAATACCCAAGTAAAGAGAAAATCACTTTCCACACTTATAGGAAAACACATATTAAAATTTCCAGCCTATGGGAAATCAATAATTTCAGGAAATAAAAAAAAAGTTAATTATAACAAAGATGAACATTTGAAAAGGCATTCAAACAGTAAGCTGTGAGTTACGTGATTCACTGACCATACTATTACGTGACCAAATAACTTCCACCAGCAGAGGGCGCTCTCTGATCATTTCCTCCCATGATGACCCAGCCAGTTTTGGCACTGAAAGAAATCATGGCAGGCTGACACCCAGGGTTGAAGTCTGCCAGTAGCTTCTGTGGTCAAAGCTAGAAAGGGGGTAGTAAAAGAAATTACTGGACTTCTTCACTAAATTGGAGTTCATAAAAAGTATGGGTATTTATGATGATGGTGGTGATGAGGGCAGTGCTCTGTGTGTGTGTGTGTGTGTGTGTGTGTGTGAGAGAGAGAGAGAGAGAGAGAGAGAGAGAGAGAGAGAGAGAGAGAGAGATCTGAGAGAAAAGAACAACCTCGTGGAGTTAGTGCCCTCCTTCCACCTCAGTTCAGCAAACTTCCAACAGTGAGCACTTTACTCCCTGAGCATCTCAACGTCAAACGAAATTGCTCTCAAGGAGTAAAGTCTCCAACATTTGAATACCTGCTGTACTGGTCATCTTCCTGGCCAGCTTGACTGAATTCAGAATCACCCAGAAGACCTCTGGGCTTAGCTGTGAGGGCGTTACTAGAGAGGCGAAACTGAAGAGGGAAAAACCTACCCTGAGTGTGGCCAGAGCCGCCTCAGGGGCTCTCGTCCCAGACTGAATAAAAAGAAGAAATCAATCTTAGTTATAACCCATCTCCCTCTGCTCCTTGACCTTGAACCCCATGAGAATAGTCACCTCACACTCCTGATGACACATCTTCCCCACCTGATGGACTGTAACTTCCAGCTGTGAGCCAAAATAACCCTTCCTTCCCCAAGACACTTCCGTGGGATGTTTTGAGGGCACCTACCTTGCAACTCTTCCTCGGAGATCTCCCAAGCCAGAGAGCTGGCGCATCTCCAGCGTCTTTAAGGCAGAATTAGTTCCATAGCTGATGTTGTCCCTGGCACGGATCTGCTCCTGGAGAACCTGGGCAACAAAAAGGACACTTAGGGTCAGTGGCAAATTCACACGTGTCCATTTCATAATTCAGGAAAGTATATGAGTGCTCGACTCATTTTTTTCCCAAAAGAAGATTTTGTTTGTTTGTTAGTTAGTTAGTTTGTTTGTTTGTTTAAAACTAAAGGTCTTACTGTTAACCCTGGCTGGTCCTGAACTTGATGTGTAGATCAGGCTGGCCTTACACTCATGAACATCTGCCTGCCTAAGGAGCTCTTTTTATCAGTGAACTGATGAACCCAGAAGCAGAGAACCAGTAAGCCCAGAAAGAGGTATAACTCTCCACTGAGAGTTCCCTAATCCACCAATAAAACTGTGTTCTTTTATTTTTTTATTATCTTTCCTTCGTATGGGAGTGATTTTATTTATCTGCTATGCCTTAAGCTGCGTGTAGACTTATTTGTTTATTTGTCTTTTGAGACAGTAGCTCATGGTGTAATCAAAGCTGGCCTCTAATTTCCCCTCCTCCTGCCTGGGCCACCCCAAGCACCGAGGAGCTCAGAGATAAGCCACCGTGCCCTGCTCCTGTTATTTTATTTTACATGGTTTTAATTTTGGATTGAATTTCTCTTTGATTTAAGGATGTCTGACTATCTAAGGATGTCAGAATTAATTAGAGTTGGCCCACACAGTGGCACAAGTATGTAATCCCAACACTCAGGAGGGTTTTGAATTGGAGGCTAGCCAAGGTTACATCACAAGACGTCGCAAAAAGTCAAAACAGAATTTAAAATGTGTTTCTTTATTTCAAGCTGTTTTTTTTATTTTTTTATTTTTTAAATAACATTTTATTTAGTTAGGAGTAGGTTTCAAGAGAACAATTTTCGGGAGTGGATTCTCTCGATCCCAGGCTCCTAGGGATCGGATTGAAGTTTTTAGGAGTGGCAGCAAATGCCTTTTCCTGCTGTTCCACCTCACTGGCTCTGTCTTTGTTAATTAATCCTCACTATACTGGCTTATTAAAAAAGTCGGTAAGACATTTCATGTTTTTAACATGCTAAGTTTTGCTTCATGGCACATGACCGAGTTTTCGAATTTTCACTTAAGTGCATGTGTGTGAGAGCCTATGCCCGGTGTGTGGGTGACCATGAACTCCAGAAGAGGGTGTCTGACGCTCTGCAACTGGAGTTGGGGGTAATTGGGACTAAGGTGGGTGCTAGTAACCAAATCAAACTGGACCACCGATCCATCTTACCAGAATCGACGACCCAACTCTGCTTTTAAAACCGAAGCTTTAACCTGGAGCTTGGTGAACTTTTCAAACTCTTCAACCCATGAGTAACTCCCGTGTGTAACTAGAATTGCCTCTCTCCTTCTGCCCCCTCCCGCTGGAGCGCCTGCCATTCCTGCGCCAGTCTAGCTTGCCCTTCCTGACAGCTCCATTCTGATTTTGATGCTCATCTCTCCGGGATTTCTTCCACTCTTTCCTGGGACCCAGAAAACTCTAAATTCAAGGCAGCAGTTTTACACTGTGCTCAGGGGTCCTAAGTATGTAAACTGCTCTTTTATTCCGGGCCGCTGGTTCCCTCTGCTGGGGGGCGTGGCTTTTCCTCCTCCTATGGCTGCTGGGTCCTCGGATGGGATAGAGCTTTCCTTTGTCGGCTCACTGGCGTGCTCAGTGGGTGTTTCTGACAGGAGTGGAAGCGTCAGTAGGCTGGAGGTACAGCCAGTGAGGGAGTTGTGCCAGTCGTAGCCAAAGACTAAGAGGAAGAGTGGGAGAGTGGGCCTCCACAGCTACCTCCACAATGTCTCCTTGCCTCCTTCTGTAGAGGGAGGCAATGTGCCCGGCTCCTCCTCCTCAGATTGCTAAGGCCTCACTCTGCCTTTCCCGGCTGCAGCTGGCACTGCCAGACCCTCTTGTCTGTGCAGTCCAGGTGCACAAGAAGGGGGGGGGGGCAAGGACGGGGGGAGGGACTAGTGAGGGGGCAGGCAGCAAGTGGCCAGTGTCCCTTACCGCCAGCACCCATACAGGGAACTGTTTCCCTATTTTGTTCAGCTTGGTGACACATTTTATTGCCACTGAAAATGGAATTTGCAATTGCCAGACCTATTATTTCCTATGGCTCCCAATTTTTGAATGAATGAACCTGCTCTCTGAAGAATGCGCACACTAGCTACAATCACCTATGAATGGCAAAACGTTACTCATCTGAGCACATTCCTGCAAGGAGACCTCAAGCCTGACTAATCCATCTCTGGCTCTCTCCCACTGGTGAAAGGCACTGGCGGAGCGCTCTCTCTCTCTCTCTCTCTGTCTCTCTCTGTCTCTCTCTCTCTCTCTCTCTCTCTCTCTCTCTCTCTCTCTCTCTCTCCCTCTCTCCTCAATAAGCACAATGGGAAGCTACCCCTAATAGAAGCAACAACAACAACAAATAGGAAGAAACACTCATGCTTTCTGTTTGGGTTTCTTCAGATTTTGTTGATAATAATAAGACACAAGGCCATGGTGCTCAAATGCCTTTGGGAAACACACATGACATCCAGAAGACCTGTTTTATATGAAGAGTCCCAGGTCCTGTCCCCAGAAAGTCAAAGCTAGGGAGTGGGCCTGAAGATAGATGCAAAAGAAGCAGGCGCTCTCCTAGGGCACCAGTGCATTAGATGCCAGGCTTTGCTTCGGTTTTCCAGCCCTGAGTAAAGAAAATGGAAAGGAATTCGCAAACAAGGGGCTTAAAATAATTAACGCAGTCAACCTTTCTAGTAGCCAGAGACACAGAAACCATACACTGGGGGCTGAGGATGTAGTCCAGCTGCTAGCGTGTGTGCGGAGCACTGCATAGCCTTGTGTTCTATCCGAGCAGAGTAAGCCTCACATGGCAGACACATCTGTAATCCCAACATCTGGCAGTGGAGGAAGGAAGATCAAAAGATCTGGCTATCATACTTGGTAAGGTCCAGAACCATTCTGAGGTAGAACTCCAATAGGGGATGTGGCTGACAGGGTGTGGGACAGGGGTGATATATATATATGAAGGCTCAGGCAGAATGAAGGCTTTCTGTTCTGTTCTGCTGTGGGTCTAACATAGCTAAATAAATAAATAAAATATCTGTTTTATTGTTTGCTTTGCTATACTAGAGACTGAACACAGAGCCTTATGTATAGTACTTATATATACATCCAGCCCAAGGTCTACTAAAATTTTTTTGAATTTATTTATTATGGCTCAGTTGGTCAGTGCTTCCCATGCAAGGAAAATATCTCAAGCTTGATCCCCAGTACCCACGTAAAAGCCAGGCCTGCCCACACAAGCTGTGATTCCAACACTGGAAAGGCAGAGACAGGAGGATCTGACCCTGTGTCCAAACTATGATAGGGATGGGTTCAGGAAGACACTGCACATCAACCTCTGACCTCTACAGACACACTACATACACATGCATGAACATATACATACATACATACATACGTACATACATACATACACTTAAAAAATAAATTGAAATACAGTATTTGAATTGTAATCCCCAAAGCACTACAACAACAAAATCCAAGAAGCACAGTTGATAAGGTAGCCAAAATTTATCCATGTTGTTCAGATTTTTGATCAAGTAATTCTACGTCTTAGAATTAATCTTCAAAGAAAAACAGTAAGTGTCAGCATAAAAATGTTTTCATAGGTGATTCCCCAGAGCAACTGTTTCAGTTTTCACAACTCTCACATCTCTATGCAAACCTGAGAGGTTTGCGAGAGGTGACCATTTAACTGTTTGTCTGTTTATTTAGAGGCAGCTCTCAGTCTGTAGCCCTGGCTAGCCTAGAACTTGCTATGTATCCCAGATTGGCTTCAATTCACATCAGTACATCTGCCTTTGCCACCCCCACCCCCACCCCCCCACCCCCCCCAGTGCTGGGATTTAAGGTTTGCAGCACTGTGCCTGGCTGTCACAGAGGACTTTAAAAACAAGGCAAACTGTGTAGAGTTCAATACTGAGCAAGAAGAAAGAATATAAAATAGACACACAGGTTGGTTCCTGCTGTGTGCCAAGAAGCTTGTAAAATAAGGGAACCTTACCATCTTCCCTATTAGATCTGGTTTGAGAGGAGAGTGAATTCCTCTTTCTTGGATTTCTCACATTACATTTATAATCAGAAAAAAAAATGTGGCTTTTTCCTTTACAGCTTAGAAATAAGCACATTTAACTTGTAGGGTTCTTATGCAGACAAGTATTGCATTAGCAATGCTTTGAAGAATATAGAAAAGAAAGAGATCTGAGCTTAACATGGTATTCACATTACTAAAAAGTTACGTGAAGAGACAGAGATCATTAGAAGGCTTATTGTTTAAGGAAATTCAAGAGCGAAACTACAGAAACCCAGTAACATCAGAAGTGTGTCCTGGTCTGCCATGTTGGAGCTTTCATTTAGAATGGGGCTGGCCTTTGGCAAGGCAAGTTCTTATTTGTCAGTCTGAGAAACTGTCTTTTAGTTAGCCAGTAAGCACAGAGTACCAGGCATGCCCTTCAGAGACAGGGTTATAGCAGGAAAGACTACAGGCTGCTCAAGTATATGGCCAAGTCTTTTGGTTAAAAATGTCTTCCTCTCCAAGAGAGAAGAAGCCAGTCATCTCCAGTCATGGTTTATTATTGAAGAAGCCCCACCCACCCACCCACCCACCCACAAGGCCATCCTGTAATGGTATTTATGCATGTGAGGTGACCATCCAGGCCCTCAGAGGCTCCTAGGAACTGCCAGGGAAGGGAGGGAGGGAGGGAGAGAGGGAGGGAGGAAGAGAGAGAGAGAGACAGACAGAGACAGACAGAGAGAGAGAGAGAGAGAGAGAGAGAGAGAGAGATCCTTCTCTACCTCTTCTTAGATGGAAAGAGATTCACAAAGGAACACGCAATGGAGGGAGGCCCCTCTACATCCAAGCTGAGGCTTAAAGCTTTCCAGGTTCTCCTTCATGTGTGGGATTGATTTTCTGGTATTTAGTTCCACCTGGTATTTAGTTTTGTCATGGGCCCCTCAAACCTGCCAAGGCCCAAACAGAAGTCTCTCCATCCACCATGCAGAAGGTTCTGTCATCCCTACCTTCAAAAGAACTCCAAATCTACCCACTTATCCCCTTGTCTGCAGCAGCTCCCAAAAGAACTGCTGTTATAGCTCTCCATGTCTGTGGGGGCTGCCAGCCTGTCTCTCTGCTTCCATTCTTGTTTGTTTATGCAGGTCGGGAATGTCAAACCTAAGATTCGGGCAAACAGGGCAAGAACTCTACCTCCGAGCTACATCCTCAGGGCCTTTGCCTCTACTCTTGGTCCTGAATAACCTCTTCACAGGAGCCAAAGTCTGTCCGTCTGTAAGCCCCACCATGGAAAGGTTTCTATAGGTTTTAGTATCCACCCATGCATTTTCAGCACCACAAGTATGAATGAATTATTTTACCTTAAAAATCAAGTAATGAAGACATGTGTGGTGGTGCATAGCTATCATCCTAGCTACTCAGGAGTTGGGGTAGAATTACAAGTTCAAAACCAGCCTGGACTACATAACAAGATACTCAACTCAAAAAAACAAAACAACTCAAAAATAAAACAAACAAACAAAACAAAAATAACCTGCAGGGCAGCAGTGGCTCATATCTTTAATCTCAGCACTCAGATAGCAAAGGAGGGCAAATCTCTGTGAGTTTGAGGCCAGCCTGGTCTACTGAGTGAGCTCCAGGACAGCCAGGGCTACATAGAGAAACCCTGTCTCAAAAAAAAATCTACATGATGGCTTTAAAATATCATATATATATATATTGGCTTACCCTCTCATCCGCCCTAGGTACTGGCTTCAACAAGCAAACTCCGAACCTCATATCCTGGTCTTCAGTGCTTCTGAGTGATCCCTTCCTTCAGCTCATGGCCCTGCAGGCTGCTTGCTGGTCCTCAGTCTGCTCCCTCTGCCTCTGGCACAGGCTCCCTGGGTGGCACAGGCTCCCTGGGTGGCACAGGCTCCCTGGGTGGCACAGGCTCCCTGGGAACCCCCTTCACCTTAGCTTGGCTGTCCCCTGCTGTCTTCAGTAGCCCTTCACATGTAACCATCCTTTCTAAACAGACCTATAGTTAATCTCCATCCCATTGTCTTATTTCACTGATATAAACTAGTGTTGCTATGGTTACTTAGCCTTCACCACCCACATGTCCATTGGAGTGTGGTGTGGGGCTGAGGGCTGAAACTTGAATCCCTGGGGAAACATGTTAGCTCCTGTCACTCAGACAGTTCCTGCTTCACCCTAAATGTATTGTCAGTTAATGTGGCTCCTAGCTCTATGGTTCAGGCCTGGTCTTCCAGGAGAAAGTTCACAGATGATCATAATCCCATTAGTGATCAGGACCTCAAAGGTGAACCAGACAAGATAAAATGAATAGGAGGCAGGGGTTGGGATGGGACTTAGTTGGTAGAGTGCTTCCCTGGTGCAGCAAAAAGTCCTGGGTTCAATCTCAACCATAATAGAAACAAAAGCTGGGGACTCGTACTTGTAGTACCCGTAACCTGAAGATGCCAACAGGAAGACTAAAAGTTCAAGGTTATCATTGGTTGTAGAGGAGTTTAGAGACTAGCCTGGGATATATAAGATTCTCTCTCTCTCTCTCTCTCTCTCTATATATATATATATATATACACACACACACACACACACACACACACACACACACACACACACACACACACATAGTGGGGGAAGGGAAACAGTTTGGTGAGTAAAAGCTCTTGCCACCAAACCTGATGACCTACATTCAATTCCCAAAATCCACATGGTAGAAAGAACACACTCCTGAAAGTTGTCCTCTGACCTCCAAACTGTGCACACGCACATAAAGATAAACAAAATAAACATAATAAAAAATTTAAAAATATGACAAAGTAGACACCATATACTATTTAAAAATTAATTTGTGCAATACTCAATGGACTCAGTCAGTTTTGTGCATGTCTGCACGCACACACACGTATGTATATATGTAACAATAATAATATAGTCATGAAGTTGAGAGGAGGTGGGATGTGACATCGGAGGAGTTGGAGAGGGGACAAGGTGGGATGGAAATGATAAATACAGGACTCATGTCTAAAATTCTCAAAAAAAGTATAAAATGTTAAAAAATAATAATTTGCACTCAAAATGCTATGTCAACAGGATGAATGGCCAATGAGCACTTGATTCTATTTCCTCTTAGTAAGCCAAGCCTAGAGAGTAGAGTAAAAACTATGAATTTGGGGAAATGGCTTAGAGCACTGGCTGCTCCTCCAGAACCCACATAGGAGCTCACAACCACCTGTAACACCAGTTACTGGGGTCTGATGCCCTCTCTGTGGCCACCAGGCACGTGATGCACAGACAGACACGCAAGCAAAACACCTATATACATAAAGGAAACCCGTAGCAATAGCTCACACTTGGAGGACTGAGGGCAAAGCTCAGGGGCAGAGCACTTGCCTAGCATGTGCAAGGTCCGAGGTTCACTCCTCAGGATCCTCCACCTCTGATGGTTTTTGTGGGGATGTGGTAATAAACCCCCAAATCTCCCTAACAGGGATTAGACTGGAGCCAGCCCTCTGAGCAGCAGGCTGGAGTTCCCTTGTCAGATAAAGACATGAAGCCTAGGAGCGCAAGCTCTCACCCCACCAGAGTGCAGTTCAGATATCGACACCAGCCTTACCTTCAGTTTTATAACATTAAAAAATTACCTACAGTCATGATTCCTATCAGAACAATACCCAGTAAAACTTTAGAGTGAACTGAGAACCAAGTATAAAACATTAGTAATAATAATTTGAAAAAAGAAAAGAGCCAAGCAATTTACAGAAGAAACTGTAAGAATCTAGCTCTCTGGCACAAATACGCCTACCACATCTTTGCATACAACCTGAATACATCAATGTCTCTTCATCTTAAATATGCAACTATCATCTTTTCTTACTACTATTATCTTGTGTAACAATAACTTGACTCTTTCAAAAAGATTTTTAAATTTTTTATTATGTGTGTGGGGGTGCAGGTGTGTGTGTGCAGGTGCTTGTAGGTGTTTGTGTGTGCAGGTGTGTGTGTGCAGGTGTGTGTGTGCAGGTGTGTGTGTGTGTGTGTGCAGGTGTATGCATGTGTGTGGGTACATGCATGTGCCCAGGAGCTGGAATTACAGGCAGTTGTAAGCCACCTCATGTGGATGCTGGGATCTGAGGTCTGAGCCTCATGATCGAGCAGCAAGTGCTCTTAAGTATTGAGCCATCTTTCCAGCCACCCTACCAACCCGGTTTTATATTGCTGATGAACAAAGAGTTCCATCATTGTATCCTCCTATACTTCCTAGGCTGAAATTCTAACCTCCAACGTTAGGAGGAGGTCTTTTGAATATAATTAGGCTATAGGGATAAGAATCCTAATGCAGAGGACTCCTAGAAAGGCCTGGGTTCCATATGTAGCAGTGTATTAATATAACAACAGGTGGCTGGGGATGTAGCGGCCTGGCACAAATATGCCGACCTTATCAGACATGAGTGTGTTCCCTCACACTGCACACACCTGACATGGTGGTGCACACCGGTTACACCAGCAGCTCAGGGGGGAGACAGCAGAAGGATCAGGAGCTCAAGTTGTCATGGGCTATAGATCAAGTTTGATACCAGCATGGATTACATGATTGCATGACCAAAAATAAATAATAGTAAATAATAAAAAGAAAAGAGCTTGCTTCTGCTATCTCCCATGATGGCAGGAAGCAGGGCCAGTGAATGTATAGGGGTGTGTGTGCAGGTGTTGTGTGTGTGTGTGTGTGTGTGTGTGTGTGTGTGTGTGTGTGTGTGTGTGTGCAGGTGTGCACATGCATGTGCAGGTGCAGGCGCAGGTACAGGAAGGTGCCCAGGAGTTTGAACCGCCTACTCTCTAGTATAGCCGGTAATAAATCTCTGCTATTTGAGCCTGTGGAAATTTGTCATAGCAGCTCAAACTGACTAATACAGCCGTGTTTTCTGTTTTGTTTGTTCTTTTGAGGAAGTTTGGCTATACTGCAGCATTTTGAATGTCTCATCAAGCTTCTTCATTTTGGATGTGTTTGGGCAGACGTGCTCAAGTTTAAAATATATCCAAATCCATATAACTGGCATTGCACAGTGGAATCTTAGGTTTCTAAATTTCCTTGCTGTTCCTTCTACATGAATTATTCCCAGTGACAAGAGAGTAAACATTCAGATACCCAAAGTAAATTTTCTGCCCAAATTAGATTTTATTCAGTTTCCCACCTCTACAACAGAAATCATCTTTTCATTTGCAAAATTTGTATACTCTAAAAATGCATGGGAATGGAAAAGAAGAGTGCTGTCTGGTTGAAGCCAGAAACATCATTTTATAAAATGTATTTCAGATGTTATAGAAAACAAACTGTGATTTCAAATTCACTACACTGTTGAACTGAGCCTTTGGTTTTGTTTTTTGTGTTTTGGGGGGGGGGGCGTTGTTTGTTTTTGTTCTTGAGATAGGGTCTCATGTAACCAAAGCCTGCTTTAAATTTGCTATATAGTCAAGGATGACCGTGAACTCCTGGTTTGTCCTGTCTCTCCCTCTCAGGTGCTGGGATTATAGGTGTGTACTAGCACACCCAGTTTCTGTTGTATCTGAGATCCAACTCTGAGCTTCCTACATACTAGGCTGGCTCTCTATCCACTGAGCTACATCCCCAGCCCTTAGAACTCTGAATTTACAAAACTAAGTTTGATGTGTTACCCTGTGGATTGTGCAGGCAGTACTTGGGAGACGGAGACTGGAGGACCACAAGTCCAAGGTCATTCTCTGCTATCTAGCTACTTCAAGGCCAACCCGGGTTATACGAGATGGTGTCTTCAGTACAAACAGACAAAGAAGTAAAAGTTCAGGGTTCAAGATGAGCTTCAAAGGGGCAAAATGGAGAAGGGAGAGGAACACACTGGGGAGTGGGGATGGTTTCAGTCTCGGGTCACTTTAATGGCTCGCCTGAAAGGGAGGACCATTGACTGCATCTGCAGCAGCCAGACACCTGCCTTCCCTCCACACTGAGCATCTGTTCATTGCATATGCCTTGCTCTGGGTTAGATAAGGGTGTCCCCTCCCAAATCCGTGTTGAAGCTCAGTCCACATCCTGGCCATGGGAAGCAGACTCAGTTTCAAGGACAGAACTTTCAAGAATGGAACCTGGAAACTGAGGGACAGCTCAGTCACTGAAGTATTTGTTTGAAATGTAAGGACTTAAAAATTGGTCCCCAGAATCCCTTACAAAACAAAAATCTGGGCATGGCAGTTGAGTAGTTGTCATCCCAACACTGGGGAGACAGGGGCAAAAGGAATCCTTGGGCTCATTGGCCATCCAATCTACCCTGCTTGGGGAGCGCTAGGTCAGCAAGAGACCCTCAGAAAAAAAATCAAAGAGGTATAGAGCTTGAGGGATGACAAGAATGACCACCCGAGGTGTCTTTTGGCCCCATACTCTCATGCCCACCTACACACAAATGCATTACCACAAGTGCACACACACATTAAATAAAGTCCTAGTCTTTGTAAGTCAACCGCTCCCCAGTACTTTACTACAGCAGCACAAATGGACTCAGACAGCCTTCCCAACTGCCTCCCAACACGGCTTCAACAATGGGAAGATGAATCGAACAAGCTTTTACCTGAGAAGCTCACAGTCTGTTCTATTTAGAAAATGCCTTACCTCACTTCGCCCCATTTACCAACTCGAAAATCTAAGCGTTTGGCAGAAAGCAGAGCAGAGAGCCTCTGCAAACCTTGGGTTAGTTAGTAATCAGACGGGTTTTAGGTCACCCCACTGAAAGCATAAACCATAGAAGAGAAAGAAAAGGTGAGGTGGACTTCACTAACATTAACACGCAGGCTGGAGAGGAAGCACAATGGGAGAGGGCATTGCCTGGCATATGCAACGCTGTATGTGATCTCTCCACTACATAGTGAGTGTGGGGCCAGCCTGGGACACACAGGATGTTGTCTCAAAAAAGAGAGAGAGAGAGAGAGAGAGAGAGAGGAAGGGAGGGAGCGAGGGAGGGAGGAAGTGCATACATGAAAGACTGCTTGAGGCTGGGAGCAGGCTACAGGTTCCCATGAATTTGGAGAAGGGATAATGGCAGTGTTCTAAAATTAGATAGTGTTAATGGTTGTGCAATCTTATACATTTACTAAAACTCATTTAATTTGTATACTGGTAGGTGGATTTTGTGGTAAATAAATTATACTTCAATAAAGCTATTAAAAAAAAAAACTACAAATCCAGAGTCTGGGAGATGTAATTCAATTAGCTCGTGCTGACCTAGCATGCACAAAGCCCCAGGCTCATTTGGTGCTACATAAACAGGTTGTGGTGGTACACACCTGCAGTCTCAGTATGCAGAAGATAGAGGCAGAAAGATCAATCCTAGGCTCCAAGAACTTCAGGGCCAGCGTAGGCCCCACGAGAGCTTGCCTCCAAACAAATAAGCACAAATATAAATCTGACTAGAGGAGCATGATTAAACACAACCCCCAAGAGGAAACAAAGGGTTCCCAGTCTGTCCATCTACCTTTTATTCACATTGCTGAAAGCTGCATGTGAAAGACACTGACCTTGTGTGGAGATGGAAGCCCAGGCTGTGCCTAATGTGTCACACTTAAGCTTTCTGAACTAAATTACGTGGGCCCTGCAGTTAATTCAAAATTAGAAATAAATGTGCAAATTCTAAGGCTAGACCATCTTGGCCTCATCTGAATTCCATGTCAGAGCAAATAAAGGAGTGTGAAAGCCATTCAAACTCCTAAGCCGCCTGAATACTACAACATGAGATGTATAGTCACTTCGGCCTAGAAACGTTTTCTCTGGAGTAGCCAGGGCTGATCTGGTCACACAGGTACTAACTGTCTTCAGAGACGGGAAAGAGTTTACAGGAAAACTTTTTGTCTAGTTTTCCACTGAGAGTCAAACAAAACAAAGTGATTTAATAATCAGCCAGGTAAATTTAGAACAAACACAAACAGTACTGACAGTAACTGCCATCAAATACTGCAGTAAGTTTAATATAACTCTGCTATTCCTGCAAGCAGTTTCCTTGGTGATCATTAAGAATAGATGAGGCAGGGCTGGCAGGATGGCTCAGCAGGTAAAGGTGCTTGCCACTAAGGTTGATGACTTGAGTTCAAGCCCCAGGTCTCACATGGTGGAGGAGCAAAACTGACTCCTGCAAGTGCTCTCTGACCACTATACATACACCACGGGTACATGCATTCATACATGTGAACACACATATACACACACAAAGAAAAACTGTAACTCAAAAAAAAGTAGAAATAAGAGACAAGGCAAAGCATCCTTTTTGTTTAAAGATGTGTTTATTTTTAGCTCATGTGTAGAAGTATTTTGCCTGAATGTGCACTTGCATGTCTGATGTCTGAGGAGATCAGAAGAGGGCACCTGACCCCCTGAAACTGGAGGTACTAGAGGTTGTGAGCTGCCATGTGGGTGCTGGGAGCCAAACCCAGGTCTTCTGCAAGAGCAGCAAGTGCTTTTAACTGCTGAGCCATCTTGCCAGCCCTGTGATGCACAGTCTTAATCCCAGAACTTGGAAGCAGGGAGACCAGGAGTTCAAGGACAGCCTTAGCTACATAGTGAGTTTGAGGCCAGCCTAGGACACATTAGACGCTGTCCTAAAGTAAATCTGGGGAGGAGGGTGTATCTCAACTGATGGAGTGCTTTCCCAGCATGCACCAAGCCTAGTTTGGGTTCTCTGAACCCCACGAAACCGTGCAGAGTATAATCCAGCACTTGAGAGAGAGAAAGAGAAGTATAAGGAGGGTAAGGTAATCCTTGGTTACAGAGAGGTCAAGGCCAGCCTGGGCTCCATTACTGAAAATACCTAGTAATAATAGACAAGATAGACAGCTCCGATCTACTGCCAAAGGCCTGAAGTTCCAGCGTTTCTGAGACAGAGGCAGGAGGACCGACACAAGTTGCAAATTCAAAGCCAGCCTATGCTACACCGTGTGCTTACATCACAAAAGGGAGGAAGGGCTGGAGAGATATTCAGTTGGCTAAGTGACAGCTGTGCAGACTGCTGAGCTGAGCTTGGGTCCCCCGCTTCCACGTAAGAGCCAAGTATGTTGGGATGTACCTGTAATCCCAAAGCTGGGAGAGAGAGACAGGCAGATTTCCGAGGCTTGCTGACCAGAGTCAATCTAAGCAAAAAAAGGTCAGTTTCAGAGTCAGTAAGAGACCCTGTCTCAAAAAATAGGGCGGTGTGAAGTGGGAAATTCTGGTTTTGCTAAAGACTCGCTAGTGTCATATGATTTTTTTTTTCTGGAAACTGTCTTACAAGAGGATGCTCTGCTGAGGCAGACATGTGAGAGGATGTTTTGCTAAGAACAGATATGTGGCGTTTTTCTGGAACCTGTCTGGTGAATGAGTGTGTGATGTTTGGCTCGAGTGGATACCTGAGAGGACACATGATATTTGGAAAGAATATAAGCATAACCAACAGACAACGGATGATGCTCTTGCATTGGTTCACTTTGCAACTCTTTCTGATCTTCACTGGACTTTGCGAACGCTGGTCTTTGCTGACGACTCTCTGGCATTGGTTTGACTTACTTTCTTCACTGATCTTAGCTTGCCATGACTTCATGGAGAGAAAAGCACTGAAGAACTTCCAGTGGTGTTCTGGCTGCTTCTTGCTGCTTCTGCCTCTTGGTTTCTTCTGGACCGAGCTGTTGCTAAAGGAGTGTTTGCTAGTGGACTAGATTGCTGACACTGAAGATTGGAATTGCCCTCAAAGAACTATTTCTAAACAGGTCCACAACCCCCACTTCTTATTAACCTTTCTTTTCTCCTACCTGGGTGATGGGCTAGAAGGGAGGTTGAAGCCTTTAAGAACCCTTATTAAAGTAGGTTTTGAAAAAAATCTAAGCCTATAGTGTTGTGATAGATAGTTTAATTGTCTACTTGGCACAACCTAGAATCACAAGAGAAGATTCTCAGTGAGGGATTGTCTACATTGGGTTGGCCTGTGGGCATGTCTGTGTGTGTGTGTGTAGAGGTGGTGTTTTAAGTTAATTGATGTGGGAAAAGCCAATCTGCCATGGGTGGTTGTGGAATAATGGAGAAATCAGGCTGACTGGCAAGCAGATCAGCATACATGAATTTATTTCTCTTTGCTTTTGTCTGTGGATGTGATGTGATGGGCTGCTTGAAGCTCCCGCCTTAACTTCCCCACAATGATGGGCAGTGACCTGAACTTGTAAGCTAAAATAAACTCTTTGTTCCCTAAGATATTTTCTGTTGGGGTATTTTATCACATCATTAGAAATGAAGTTAGGACAGGTATAGAGTGACAGGGGAAGAAACCCAAGGTCAACTCTTCATGCATGAGTTGGTGAGTACACACACACGCATACATATATGAGCATGCACACCCAAAAGCATGCATACAGGACTGTGTGACAGCTGGGACTCAGACTTGGCAGCCTTACATGGACCAGGTCTTGGGAGATGAGCATGGCATGATCCACTGGCTTGCACACCCCTTACCTCAATATCCCGATTCAGTTGCTTCACAATGGCGGTTATGTTTCTGATATGCTCTTCCAAGAACAGCCTGGCTAAGCGGTCACCTCCCCCTTTATTCTGCATCTTCTGCAAACTGCTGACGATGTCATCTTTGATGCGGAAGGCATGCTCCACCAGTGCTGCTGTGGTTTTCTCATGACAGAGGATCCTGTCTTCCAGCTGCTCCACCAGACTCACAGAAGAGTACGGCGCCATGGTCAGGGACTGGCTGTGTCGGGGCATGGTCTTCACTCGCCTGCAGAAGGGAGTCACATGGTTGGAAGATGCTGGGGAAAAGATAATCTTCCAAGCCAGATTTAAGACTCGCCAAAGAAAGAAGTACAAAATGTCTGTCGGCACAAACTAAACAGGATTTGAGGAAAAGTTTCTACCCAAAAGAGTTTACTTTGAGAGCTAGACAGGATTTTAAGGTGATTCTGCCCATGGAGTTAAGTGGGCTGCTGGAAGGCTCTGTGATCTCCAAGAAGCAGGAGGCTGGCAGAATGGACATACTATGGCTCCCCCATATTAACTGTGATTGATAGCCAGATCAAGCTGATCCCAGAGGCCTACTGCTTCCTTCTCCCTTCTCCTAAAGCGCTGATTATGAGCCCCAAGGCCTACAGGGGCCATGCAGTATCAGAAACGATGGCCAAGCACCACACAGGATATAATCAGGAGGGCTAGGCACTCTGGGGAGCTAATATGTCCCCTGCCTGGGATACCATGATTTTGTACTACACATAAAAAGACCATCTGGAAATGAGGTCTGGTTTTGGTGTTTCTTGAGTTTTTTGTTGTTTGCTATCAAAAACTGATACTTCAAAATGAGCCAGGAAAATCAGATGTGGCTGTGAGGTCACCTCACTCTTTAAATGATGGCTCCTTTGGAAAGAACCTGTGATATGCAGGTTGTGTGATGTATTTCTGTGAGCGGTATTTCCCCATAGGCATCCAATATGCAACTTCTGAATTCAAAGAGCTAATGGGAACACTCATCTCAAGCTCCACAGTGATTTCACTGTTGGCAGGAAGTTCAAGTCTATTGCAGGGCCACCGTGAAATCTCTCCCTTTTGGGTCATGAAGTGGTGGTCTACAGGAGCCATGAGAGGGACACAAGAATGCTCTTCTTGCCCTTAAAAAAATAAAGACCCTTTACAATGTAATGTCCACAAGGCATCATCTTTCATGATCTTCACACCCTCTAGAAACCCTCGTGGGATTGGTGGAAAGAAAAATTATACCTTAGATGCATATTTTCCAGATAGTATACCCTTCCTGGTTGACAAGAGAAGGAAGTACGGTGTCCTGTTGGGCCATTTTCTTCTTAATAATTCACATCTGTTGGAAAAAACACAATAAGTGCTAAATTACTGGACAGTTTATACTTAGAACTTGAAAGCACCTCAAACTCTGCTTATTTAAGCTACCAGGAGGCTCACATGTTGTGTGGAAACACTGATCAGCTGTAACTGTGATTGCTTTTGATTTTACATGTGAAATAAACAGCAACTGCTTCCCACGAAGGAGGAAAGAGCCTGGAAAACCTAAATGCTTCTGAAATGAACACTGCCAATCCTTACCAGACAGAGCAACGACGACCACCAAATGGAGGTTTCAGGAGTTTCCTCTTTTTCCATTTGCATCTTGAGCTTGAAAACTACTTTTCCATAGGCAAGACCCTTGCCTCACGTCTCCTGAAATCCGGTGGCTAGCACCCAGCTTTTCCCACATGCTCTGCCCCCACCCAGTGACACCCCCAGTTCCCAAAGCAATCTCCTTAATAGATTTCAATCTTGTACTTCTCTGTAGACTTTTTCAATAAGCCAGCCACCTTAGTCAATCTCATCTGGGTGAGCAATTATCATGTGCTTCTAAATAGATCGAAAATAAAAATACTGTATGCTTAATGGGAAGCTGATTTCTACCCACCAAGAAAATGGCATGAATGTGCTTGATTTTAAAAACTTTATTATAAAACATATCCATTCATACCAAATCCTACATAGGCACAATATTTGGCTGTCACAACTCATCAGAAAACTGAAGTTTTAAAAAGATTTTTGAACTTATGTCTCTCAAGCCTGTGGTTAATTGGCTTAAAACAATGAGTGCCTGGTACCCATGAGCTGATTCTGTAATTAGTCCCACTCCAACACTGGATCGAGAAAGGATTTCTGATTGACACCATTGTCTTGGCATCAATTCTCCGGTGTTTTATTTTTAGACTTTCAAACTGTGAACATTTCACTTTCCCAGACAAAGAACTTTAAAATTTAAACAAATTACATTTATGAAAAAAAAAAACAGTAATTCATGTCAAACAAGCTATGATGTCCAACCAGTACTTAGGTGTCAACGTTAAGAACTTCTACCATTCGGATAAAATAGAAGTAAGCGCCCGTGGAAGATTGGAACCACAGAACACTTACACTTTTAAGGTTATGTGACACTTCTATGAGATTTTCATTAATGAAATAGCCCAACTTAAAACTCATTTGGCACTTATTAGGAGACATCACATATGTCCTGCATCCCCATCAGAACGGCGGGCAGTGAAGAGATTAGCAGTACAAACCTATGACCAAATGTAGACATTCACCATCCCCTCCACAGCCGACACCACCCACATGCCTGAGCTGCAGAAATCTCAACCAGATGGACTTTGGGAAGGAAGAGAGGACACTCCTGACTGTGAGACAGCCTCAACTCTTCCCATTATCTGCCACTGACCCTACGATATAAGATTCCCTATGGCATGAGTTCATAACACACATCAACATATGCTTGAGGCCGGTGACCTTCCATGAATGCTTCAAGAATCTGCTCATCTGTCTAGTCACCTGGTTGGTTTGCACCAGCACTCTTTGTGACAATAGTGAAAGGTGTCTCTACTGTAGCTAAGTAAGAGGCTGATGACAAATCACTAGATAAAGTCCCTTCCCAGGTGGTAGCCCCAGATCTCCCCGTGGTCAGTTCCAGGGAACCTCCCTGCCTCGGGCATCTCCCACTCATTAACTGGTCAGATCTCTGACACAGTGGCTCTACATCGTCATCGGATAGGTCAAGGTCATCTGCTACTCTGACTGTGCCATAACTCCCTGAGGTTAGCCTTTATTTGGGGAGAAGTTTTGTTTGTTTGTTTGTTTGTTTGTTGAGTTGCAGTTTTACCAGTCTTGGAAGCAAATAGCCTTAGCCACTGGGATACCCAGCCAACCCTCTTAACTTCGTAGTGTTAAGGATCCTGAAACATTTCCATTCTTTCTACCATTGCCCCAGTGCTATGCCTGCTTGTCCTCCAGCTCACTATGGTGAAAAGCCATCCCAACCTGGCCTAGCACAAATACCTAGGACAGGAGACCCAAGAGAAAACTAGCCCCCATCCTGCCAAGGGCACAGGTCAACAATTTCCTGTTCCCCTTTCCTATTTGACCCCAAAGGTACTCTTCTCCATACCGACTTGAACAGACTTGAGGCTACTTTGGGTTTTGTTTATTGCCTTTTTTTTAAAAGACAGCTTCATGTAGCCCAAACTAGCCTTGACTTCACTATGTAGCCACGCATGACCTTGAACTTGTGATTCCCTTTGCTTCTGGGTGCTGACATTAGGGATATTCACTACCATGCCTGGTTTACACAGAGCATGGGAATCCAACTTAGGGTTTTGTTATTCCAGACAATCATTCTGCCAACTGAGCTACACCCCTGGTCCCAGTTTGTGACTACTTTTAAATGCTGTCTTTTCTTTCTCTCACACCCCACTCTGCTTCCCCTGTGCCTCTGTGATGTGAATGATCAGTATCTGGCTATTACCACTTTTAATGAGGGAAGGCCTGTGTAACTCAAGCCAAGGTGCCTAATTGCCAAAGCCAATCCAGCTTGACCAGACCAAGGAAAGACCACTATAAACAACCATAGTTGTCCATGTTCCCAAAGATCCTCAGACAACAGACTAGAACAAGAAGTCAGGCCTGGCTCCTTCTTTGTAGTCAGCTTATCTGCCCCATCCCAAGATCAGAAGTTTGGAAACCAGGTGAGGCATTCCTGAAGAGAAAAAAAAATCCTGGTCCAACATATTCAAGAATGGAGGAGGCATTAAGGCTGGGAGGTGGACCCATATATGGCCTGTGAGACTTACATGTCCTCACATCCAAGACACACAGCTTTACCTATACCTGGGCCATGGCAGGTGCCTTGCATTCATTAATCACACCTTGCCTAGATCCTACATCACCCCCCAGAAACTCAGAAAGCCCCCTCCACCACCCTGGAAAGAGCAGGACAAAGGCTTGTTGTGACAGTAGTTTTGTTGGCTTCCTTGTTTGACATGAGATCTCTCAATTTAGACCAAGGTGGCAAACAATTTGCTACGGAGACCAGGGTGGCCTCGAACTCTCAATCTCCCTGTTTGACTGAGTGCTGGAATGACAGGTGTGCACCCCACCCCCACCCCACCCCCGTGCCCTGTTTTACAGTACATTTTTAAAACAGTAGAGGGATAGCTGTCAAAATGTAACCAATAGCATTAAGCACATTTTTATTCTGTTCTCATTTTCAAAATACTTTAATAAGCATGTTATCGTCACAATTACAAAAATTCGAACAAGCACTTCTCGAATCAAACAATGAACCCACCAGCAGTAGCGAGTGTAGAAACTGCTCACCTTAGGCTGTTAAGAATGGAGAAGCAAGCCTCATTCTGGGTTTAGAAGACAATATGACTCAATTAGAACAACATGCTGTCGGTGTTACCTTCTCACTCTCTTGTGGGCACATTACGAGACCTGGGCCTGGTGCTGCAATTACAGTCACAGCTGTGGCTGTGGCCTGGATTACCTGCCCATGGGGACTTGGGCATATGGCACAGACATAGCAGCTCTGAGGTGCCACCCAAGGCATTTTAAAGCCCCCCCACCCCACTGAGGATGTTGAGCTTATAAGGTCCCAGGCAGGCATTTCCAGTGCCCCCGCCCCCCATCAAATGGCATTGAATCCACTGGGCAAGATTTGTCTTCTTTAACTCCATTCTATTCCACTCACAACGGGAACGCCATTGGGCTAGACAGGTGAGAGAGGATCTCTGTTTGATTCACAAAACTGAGGGTCAGAGAGCTGGGGATATAGTTCAGTTGGTAGAATGTCTGCCAAGCATGCAGAAGCTCTGGATCCCACCCCTAGTACAGCAAAACCCAGTGTGGTAGGATGCACCTACTAGCCTAGCGCCGAGGTGGAAGGAAGGGAACCAGGAGTTCTAGGTCATCCTGGACTACTCACTGAGTTCAAAGCCAACCTCAGGTACACAAGACCCAATCTCGAATAAAGGGGCAGGGGCTGGAGAGAAGGCTCAGCAGTGAAAAGCATTTGTTGTTCTTGTGGAAGGCCTGGTTTCAGTTCCCAGCATCTACATAGGAACTCAAAACCATCCATAACTCCAGTTCCTGAGAATCCAACCCCTTTTGAATAACCAGGTCATGAATGTGGTGTGCACACATACACACATTCAGGTCGAACGTCAGATACATAGCATGAAATTTTAAAATCTAAAATAAATACATTTTTAAGGAGGTTTAGAATGTTTAAAATATTTCCTGGCCTTGCAAGCAACAGTGAGTGGCCTCTGTCAGGTCTGGTGGATTCACAAACAACCCCCCCACTCCAGAGTGCAAGAAACACTTGGTGGTTGCTGCGTTAGCCCACTCACCAAGGCTCAGAGTGATACCAGTGTTTTGAGGAGAATCCCTGCAAAAAAAAAAAAAGATCAGCTTTGTTCTCATCTATTAATAACAGCTATTTTGAAATGCTATTTGTGTCTCTATTGTTTATTAGAACTATTTGTGGATGGTGTCTTCCCGATTGAGGGGCTGTAGGGCAGCAGGAACTGCATCCTATAGGAATCTGTAGCTCTCAGGAGGCCGGGTATCATGTCTCCTCGCAGATGCTCACAAATACAGGCTCATCTGCTGTTTTATTTCTCTAATGGGGAGAGGCCAGTCTTTTTAATCACTGAGGTGTTTGTGGTGATTTAAATAAGAATGTCCCCATCCGATCACATGTTTGAATGCTTAGTCATCAGAGAGTGGCCCTATTTGAGAAGGATTAGGAGGTGTGGCCTTGTTGGAGGATGTATTTCACCGGGGTTGGGCTTTGAGGTTTTGTCTATTTATTTATTTTTATGATTTATTTCTTTTTATCTTATGTGCATTGATGGTTTGCCTGGGAGGATGTCTGTATGAGAGTGTCAGATCCCCTGGAACTGGAGCTACAGACAGGAGTGAGCTGTCATATGGGTGTTGGGAATTGAACCCGAGTGCTCTGGAAGAATAGCCTTTAAGGTTTTAAAAAGCCAAGCCAAATCCAATCTCTCCTTCTCTATCTCTATCTCTTTCTGTCTCTCTTTCCCTCTCTGTCTCTCTCTGTGTCTCTATATCTCTCTTGGTCTCTCTGACTCTGTCTCTCTCTGTCTCTCTGTCTCTCTCTCTGTCTCTCTCTCTCTGTCTCTCTCTGTCTCTCTCTCTCTCTCTCTCTCTCTCTCTCTCTCTCTCTCTGGCTACAGAGCAGAATGTAGCTCTTAGCTGCTTCTCCAGTACCACACCATGCTTCCTGCCTCTATGATATTGGACTAAGGCCCTGAAACTGTAAACAAGCCCTCAACTAAATGTTATCCTTTATAAGAGTTGTCTTGGTCATGGTGACTAAGACAGTACTCTACCCAAGTGGCATATCAGTGGCTGACTCAAGATGCCCCTCCAGCTTGAGTGTGGCAGCAGCCTTCAGGTCACCTTGCAGGGAATCCATGCACTCTTGCAAGTGTGCAGCCACACCCAAAGAAATGTCTTAATATTACTTTTCCCAACAGCTATATTTGGTGACTTTTCTTTCTAGCATTAGCGAAGACACATTACCAAATGTTAAAAAGGGAGTCTGCCAAGTGCAACAGCAAGAGCAGAAAAAATATTATTAAAATTGGGTATAAACTCTCTACCTACACCCTCTCTGCAACAGGGTTCACCCACAAGCAGGGAAGGCACGACTTCTGGCTCTCGTGCAGGCTGAAGGCTGGGTGTGCATTTGGGCTTCTACCCTGCCTGATGTTCTAACTGAAAAGCTAAGGGTATGGACTTGAAAGAAACCCCTACCTCCAGCCTCATGCCCTTGTCTGGGCACTCAGGGGACACAACTGCCCTTCTCTGCCGGTCCTGGGAACCTCCTTCCCAGAGATTCCCCCTAGCTGAAGTGACCACAGCACAACACACTAATACTCTTAACTATTTAGAGTGCAAGGGAGGACTCTTGAGCCCTTCCAGGGCTAATTAAAAAAAAAAAAAAAACAGGGAGAAAAACAATATGAAATAAACAGAAAAACAAGCTCAAGGCACCAGGGGTTTCTGAAAAACATCTTCCCGGTTAAACAATTTTAAGAATTCCATAATTCGAAACGCACCCCCACACATTCTCTCCCACACAAACACTCTCTTTATTAAGCCACATTCAAGTCGCAGGATCTCTGCTTTCCCGGCCCTCCTAGAGCAGCTTCATCCACAAAGGGTGTCATCACCACAAGCCATCAGGAGCTGGGAGCTGGCTGCCACTTAGCAGGGAAGACCTCCCTGCACCCAGAGGGAAGATCCCGTGGGACCCAGTCACCTCCATGCCCACCACCCTAGAAGCTAAGTCCTGTTGCTTCAGGAGACACACATGCTTTCATTCAAGAGATCTGATGCTTCTCATGCTATGCATTCTCAATCACTTTCCTGCCGTAACAGGAAGAGGTAACTATATCTTGCTAGATTATTTTTCTTTAATCACCAGTAACCACATTTCTAACAGGTCAAAGGGGTTGAGAGGAGGGGACCAGTAGCTCAGCGGTAGACTGCTTCCTTAGTAGGCTTGAGGCTTTGGGTTCAAACTTCAGGACCACAAAATAAAGATAAGGTCTATCAGTTAACTGCTGAGCTATAGAAAAGAAACAACAAAAAATTGCCCAATAGTAAAAAACAAACAAGTCTCCCCTTTCTCCAAAACTCGTCTGGGGTTCTATTAGAGAGTCATGAGGAGCCTGGAGGAAAGGAGGTGGGAGAGAGCTTAGACAAAGCCAAGTCATCTTCGGTCAGAGGAGCTTCCTTCTGCAGTGGTCAGTGGTGAACACAGACACTCCTAACTGGTCAAAGCGCTGAGAATAAATGACTGCCAAATACACGGTCACAAAAGGGACATCTTGGTACCATTCCCCCCACCCCCAGACCCAGCTGCCATCACTCAGAAGTGGTGAGAGCACACTCTGGATAAAGTGGACAGGGGTGTGGAGTGCCCACTTCTGGTGTGACCGGTCCATTGCATCCACAGCAGAACCTTTAATATCCTCTTCTCGAGGGGATGTGTTTGGGAGGCCCTGATCCTCAGAGAGGATCCTTGCTAGGGGAAGAAGTTTCCTGGTAAGGTACCTATGCCACACATGTACATGCCTATGTGGGCATACATACATGCACATGCACACGTGTACAAACACATGCACATACACACACACACACACACACACACACTCAAGAGCGAGGGTCATGAAAGCAGAAGTGGGTCTCACTAGAAAGAGGGGGAAATCAGTAGGGGGAAGGGAAGTAGATAGCATGATGGGGGAGGGGAATATGATTGAAATATATTGTGTACATGATTTATTTGTTTGTTTTGTATGAGCACACTGTAGCTGTCTTCAGACACACCAGAAGAGGGCATCGGATCCCATCACAGATGGTTGTGAGCACCATGTGGGATTGAACTCAGGACCTCTGGGAGAGCTGAGGCATCTCTCCAGCCCTAGTGTATAATTATTATACGCTATCAAAACATTTAAACAGAAAGTCATGAAAAAGGGGCCCCACTTCTCTGCCTCCTGACCACCATGGTATGGCTCACTCTGCCTTGATGGATAGAGACCTCAAGGTGTCTCCTGAGCCTCAGGAAGCCCCGATGGAGGCTTGGTGGTCCCAAGCCTCGTGGTCCTGGACCTGGCTAGAGTCTAAATCTGGGATCTGGCAGAGACGCCATGAGCATGTGATGGCTCTGGGCATCAGTTCCCTTCTTGGTCAGCGTGGAGGATTTGCTCTGGCTGCTCAGAGCTCTAATTCTCACTGAGAAGACAGGCCTGTGGCAGAATTCTCTCAGTGACTGGATCACCTCCAGTGTTGTCTGAACACAAGACTTCCCCGCTTTTCTACACCAGCCAGGCCAGTGAGTCTGAACATTTCCTTAAACTTCGCTGATTTCCAACTAAAGAAAAGGGAAACTCCACCCAAGAAGTCAAAAGCTAAAACCATCCATGTAGAGAAAGGAAGAAGTCCATGTTACTCGCAGAAGGAACCAGCTAGCAGTCAGAGGGAGGGAAGGAAGGAGAGGAGATGGATGATGACTGAGAGGAAGGTGGTGGGAGACAAAGAACCGAGAGGGCGTGGGAGGAGCAGGCAATGAAGAAACAGGTGTCTCGGACTCCGTGGAGGAAACGGGGGAAGAATTCCTTCTCTCGCATTCAGCTGCTCACTTGGGGTGTGAAGAACCACACGGGCCATTTTTAATATGCTGTTAGGTTTCTCCACTCATTTCTTCCCCAGCCATACGCACTCATTGTCCTCCAGGGAAACCATCTATTTCACCAACAGCATGGAGACACCTTGCCAAGGTCTGAGGAAGGTGCTCAGTTGGTAGAGGCCTTGCCTCCAAGAACAAAGCTCTGGACTCCATTCCCTGAATCACAGAAAAGCAGGTGTGCTGATACACAACTGTGACTAGCACGTGGGTGGTGGGGGATGGAGGATAGAAAAGTGAAGGGCCTCTTTAGCTGCATATGAATCTGATGCCAGCCTGGGCTACAAGAGGGAGACTGGAGATCCACAGGGCAAGCTCATTTGCTAGACCAGTCAGTCAGTAAGCTCTGACAAGGAGCAGAGTCAGCACGACCTTGGCATTCAAGCTGACTCCAGAGGAGAATGAGAGCAGGAAATCCCTTGGATGCACGTGGGGGCAGGAGACAGTGTCCCCACTCAGCGTGACAACAAGCCCAATCAAAGGTCAGCCTGCAGCACATCCAGACTGGACCCTTCTTAAGTGTCAAGGTCATAAAAGACAAAACAACTGGGGAACTGGTCCAGATTAAAGAAGCCAAAAGAGACATGTCGCTGAGCCTGAGAGGTAGGAGAATCAAAAGTTCTGTTTCAAACTTGGCTTCACAGTGGACACTGTCAGAGGAAGGGAGGGAGGAATGGGGGATGGGCAGGGGGTAGCTAAAGCCATCAGTCCTAAACAGAGGAGCCTGGCATGGTAGCTCATTCTGGTGACCCCAGGATGTAAGAGGCTAGGTCAGGAAGACTGCTCTGGGTTTTGAAAGCAGCCTGGGATGAGACCTTATCCAAAAGGGGGAGGGGCAGGTAAAGGCAGTTGCTGCCAAGCCTGATGGCTCCAGTTTGATCCTTGGACCCTGCATGGTGGACACAGGTGACCTGCAATCAACAAGAGGGAACCTGTGCCTGGTACAGGAACCCAGCTCACTCTCCAGGGCTAGTGATGGCACGGATCTTAGAGGACAACCTACAACTTCCACTTTACTAAACCAGCACAACTCCTAACTTCATTCTAAATATGTCTCCTTATATCCCCAGATACATGTGGTTCCCCACCCCTCATCAAGGAAACTTCTCTTTGGAACAGATGAAGACCATTACAAAAAAACCACAAGCGATCAAGAAGCAGCCTTGTGCAGCCCAGTCCCAACGGACACATCTACAACCTAAGCTCGGGGAACACGGTGGAAGAGGGGTCAGGAAGATTAGAAAAGACAGAATTTGCCATGAGATGGTGGTGTCTCCTAGGAATGTCAGAAGCTGCACCCAGAACACCTCACTGACTGCACATGCATGAGCTGAACAAGGAAGGGCAGTAACAGACATGTCAAAGTGGGTGGGAAACCCACGAGGTCTCAAGTCTACAGAAAGAACGGCAGGTGACTAAGGAGCACTGAGAGCGGGAGAGACTGCTTTCCTCAGGAGAAGCACGTCAGCTGGCTGTCCGATACCAAGGGTCGGCTCTGAAAAGACACATACCTACAAGTAACACTATATAGACAGAAGGGGGTGTATTCAGGAATATGAATGTGTATACACATGTACATGTGCATGTACACACACACACACACACACACACTACTAAACAAATTTTTTTTAAACACTAGATTGAATCCTGACCCCCTAAATCAGACCCTTTTAAAAACAGTTTCCTAGCCAGGCAGTGGTGGCACATGCCTTTAATCCCAGCACTTGGGAAGCAGAGGCAGACAAATTTCTGAGTTCAAGGCCAGTCTGGTCTACAAAGTGAGTTCCAGGACAGCCAGGGCTACACAGAGAAACCGGGACTCGAAAAAAAATAAAAAAATAAAAACAGCTTCCTCTTCTTCTGTATAAAGTTCTATTAGGACACCTGACTAAATCTGTAGAGTAGAGTACACCACTGATTCAAACTTAATTTCCTAATTTTGACAACTGCAGTATTTTTTTAAGTCCCTTTAAAAGAAGGAAATATATGCTTAAGTATTGGGGACAGTACAGGTACACTGCCTCCCTGTTGCTCTGACATGGTACAGGAGCGTGTGTCTATACACACATATCCACAAATAGATGCAAAGAGAGAGTGGGAGAAAGTGCCAGAAAGATAAAACAAGTGTGGATGAAAGTTAATATTTATAGAATGCGGCTGAAAGAGAGATCAGAACTTTTCAGCTTATTGTTGAAGCATTTCCGTATATTTGAATCAGTTTAAGATTTAAAAAAAATTAAAAGGGGAAGGAGATTGTTAGAAAAGCAGAGTGATAAAACAACCATGTCAGGGTCCTGAGCCAGGCAGAAGTGGGAGCACACACTGGGCCTGCAGGCCAGGCAGAGGTGAGAGCACACACTGGGCTTGCAGGCCAGGCAGAGGTGGAAGAGCACCCTGCCAGCCAGAGCTCCTGTCTCAGCTTTGCCTTGAGTTATCCTGCGTTCCCTCTACATCAACCTCTCCATCCACAAAGCAAGAACAAGAAGTATTGGCCTCACAGAGATGGAGAGAACATGGGCTCCACTGGGGCACAGGAAGGTAGGCTCTTACTTTACCCCGAAGCTTGGATGGAAAAAAAGAGAAGGCCGGGGGGGGGGGGGAGAAGACAGGGGGAAAAATAACAACTTCAGAACCCTCACAGCTAGGGGCCAGCAAGAAAGGCACCAAGCTGGGCATGATGACAGACAGACAGAGGCACAGAAGGGCAGCAGGGCATTGATCAAGGAGAAGGGCACAGGGAAGGCTCAGTTCTGCAGCCAAGACCCCTCCAGGGGAACTGTGAGGAAGCAGGTTCCACAGAGAGATAAAGGAAGCGTTCAGTCAAAGGAGAAAACTTACTGAGCTCAACAGAACAGCTGATCCCACTTTAACGCTGCCGGCTCTGCCCTCCCCACGAAATAGTCAATGGCTCCCTGTGGCTATTTCAATTGAGTTTAAGTTCATTTAAAATCCACATAAATTGGAAACTCAGTTCAAGCCAGGTGTGGTAGCACATGCCTATAATCTCAAGCCTTTAAGAAGCTGAGGCAGGAGGATTATGAGTTCAAGCACAGCTCAACAATAAGAAAATAAAAATAAAACTTCAGGTCCTTGGTCACATTAGTCCCAGTCCGTGAGCTCCGTAACCACACAGTAGCAAGTACCATGACTCCCTTCACTAGAGAAGGTTCTAGTGAGCAGAATGGAAACTCTAGCACCATTTCTTACAGAAAAGATGACTTGACTGTATGGCAGAATGAGGGTGGGGCAGAGGAAAGAGGCAGCAAAGAAAGTCAAAAGGACAATGACAAACTGACAAATGAATGTGTTCCCAATCCGGGGCACGCAGGACTAGAGTAAGGGAAGGAGACTGTAGAATGGGTTTAGACTAGACTTAGGACAGACACAGAGACATCCCCGAATTCCAGACCAACACAATAAGGTCATGGAGAGATAGAGAAGGAATACTTGGAGACTCGCAGGAGGGCACAGCTGGATTTACAGAGGTGGAGGCCCAGCATCTTATCCATCAAAGGCCATTTTCTAAAAGGGAACCTGGCGTTTAAGGGATAGAAAGCCATGGCACAGAGCAAAGTGGATGCGAGTTAGTGACGAGTACAATTCTTCTACATGAAAGCCAGCCTTCATGAAATTAGAGCCAGCATCAATTTAGAACAAAACCAGTCCAAAGGTCTTTGTGACTTTCTCCTGGATAACTTGGCAGGCGAGGAGAAGAAAACACGATGAGAGTGATTTTGAGACTAGAGCCTGGAATATAAGAAGTCCAAGTCTGCACACAGTGGCTCACACCTTTGAGCTAAGCATTCTAGAGGCAGAAGCCATCAGATCTCTGGATATGAGGATACCCTGGTCTACATAGTAAGGCTCTGACTCCCCACCTCCCCGTCCCCCACACCCACCCCCCGAAAATCAACATGTCAAAACCTGTCAAGACAAAACATTGTGTTTTTCAGAGGTCACATGTGCTGATGGGAGATGTGGAGATGTAGAGCCCTGAAGATGGGCTGAGGCATTACAATGACGCGGGTGAAAGAGCTGGAGTCTTCCGTGATGGTTAAAGCCAGGCACAGTAGGTGGAAAGATTCAGTGATGTGGGAAGGTTCTTAAAGGTCAATTTTAGAGGTTGAAAGAAAATGCAGGCAGAGCCATAAGGGTCAAGGCAGAGCCATGGGGAGGGGTCAAAGGCGGAGCCACAGAGGTCAAAGCGGAGGCACTGCCAGTCCATTGAGTGGGAGAGCGGCAGCCTAAACCCAAAATCCCTAGCAAAGCTGGCAGAGCAGAGAATGAAGCCAGCTGCTCCTGAGTTCGTTGTTTATGACTTTTTCTGAGCCTCAAGTGAAGTAGTTTCCCTGCCTGAGTGAGCAACAGTCACCAGACAGGCTATTTTCTCCCCCTCCTCCCTCCTCTGTTTTTTTTCTAGACAAACAAACAAATAAACAAAAAAGAAATTAAAAAAAAAAAGTTGTGTGTGTGTCCCAGCACACACTGCCACTTAGAAGAGTCATTCTGTTCTTATACTGTGCTCAGATTCTGAACCTCTGGCTTGGGTTGTCCATCTTGGTGACAGGTGCCTTTCTCTGCTGAGCCATTTTGCTAACCTAAGCCTTGTTTTTTTGTTTGTTTGTTTGCTTGTTTTATAGAAAGGGTTTTGTTTGTTTGCTTGTTTTTGGATTTTTAAGGTCCTACAACACCCTAATGATTCCATCTTGATATTTGAGAGACTAAATAAACCCTGTCTTTTTCAAAATGTGCAGAGCAATTCTGAAGGGCCACCAGGTCTGGCAAGTACCAAACCAGGAACACAGGAATGAGGGTCTTGAGAAGACAGTATCACATTCTAAGAGTTAATACGTTGGAGGTGGCACTAAAGAATATGGGCAAGGTCATCCTGGTTCTCAGAAGAGGTGTTGTGAAGGAGGCTGTGCTCACACCCTGGCAGAGGGGAGAAGGGGGGTGGGGAGAGACAGGCTCGGAGACAGGAAATGAAAATACAGGAGTGGGCTGCAGGATACATGAGAGGAGACACGGTGGGTTAGCAGCCAGCACGGGTAGGAGAATGAGTCCTTTGCCAACGAAGGATCTAAGGTCCAGGACTTGTGGGTCTTTAAAGGGGTTGTAGGCTCACAGGCAGAATTCTTGAGCAATGAGGACTTTTGTATCTGTATGCTAATGCGATTTCTAATATGTAAACCATTAAAGATTTCTAAGCCCTCAGGTAGCTGAGCTGGCAAAAGCTTACTAACTGGAAACTTGGCTTCCCAGCTCACAGTTTTACAGAGAGAGTCAGATTTCCATGGATATCAAGAGTGTCCTTGGAACACAACGTCAGAGGCATCTCAACAGTCCAGTGATGGGAGTCATGGGGACCTGTTGTGGCCCCTTGGAGGAAAGGGAAGTTTATGGATGAAAAATGGCCTCTGTGTCATTTTTAGTTCCAGCCAGTGCTAAAATTAGAAAAAATACCACAGCCTGTAAGTCACCTCTACACACACACACACACACACACACACACACACACACACAAGCCAAGGTAGATACAATGTGCATTTCTTAATAAAGAACGTATTTACTCTCAGAAAGCTAATTCGTTAATTTTTTAATTACATTTATTCGTTTAGCTCCTGTGCCTTGTGTGGGTGTGGAGGTCAGAGAACAAGTTGTGGGGGTTGGATGATTCTCTCCTTTCACAATGTGGGTTCCAGAGATCAAACCCAGGTCCTCAAGTTTAATGGCAAAGACCTTTACCCCACCCCCACCCCCCACCGAGCCATCTTGCTAGCCCCCTAACCCCAAATCTCCAAAGAACAATGCAAATGTCTGGCCCTAGTTCTAAGTGATTCCCTCTGTAGATCCAAACCAGTTCAACATTATTTCTGTGAAATAACCTCTTAACAGCATACACAGACTTTAAGCTGAGTGCACGCATGCGCATGTCACACACACACACACACACACACACACACACACACACACACACACACAGCTTCTGCACATTGAAGAAATGACTCACTTAATTTGCCACTGCCTGCCACTACTGGGTTTTGATTTTACCTGTTCAGACACAAAGTTTCCTATCAGATCAACTACAGGAAAGAAGTATTTGGCAGCTTGGACCCTGATTGGGTTCAGGACTTAAGTGCACCGAAGGGATTTTAATCTATGCATTTTAAGGAGCCTTTCCGGACCCCAGACTGTTCCCTCCATAAAATGGTAACATTTCTTGCTACTTTGGGAGCCAGCTCATTGGAAACCCCTTGCGGAATAAATATGGTTAAGTCTTGCATCCCCAGAGGGTCCCTTCCTCAGCTCACAGTACCAGCAAAACAGCCTTGTGCTGCAACTGGAAAGAACCAGAGCCCTTCCTTTCAAAGGATGAAAACCAGAGAATCCGCGGGAGCAATGTGGCTAACCCACCCAAGGTCACTCAGCTCCAACTGTGAATGATAGACTTGCCCCTAGTCCTGGCAAACTCTGCACACCCTTGGCTCTCCTCAAACAGTCCCTCGGGGGCCTCTTCTGTCTGCTAGCTTGCAGCCCCCGCGAAGATGCAATGCCACTTGCGCTCTGCGCCTAACTTCAGCCCTGCGCGTCAGCATTCAGTTAACCCTCTCGCGTCCAGAGTGTCACGCGGGGCACACGAGGCTTCATCCCTCACCCCCTCTCCCCAGCACTATCCCATGCCTATCCATGGAGTGGTTGCTCCAAGGTCACATCGACGGTCCCTGCGGAAGCACCCGCCGCTTGAGTCTAGAGGATGCCCGGACATGTGGGGAGGGGAGACACCTCTGAAGACTCACCCGCGCGCGGATCTGGCGCGCCGAGGCTGCCCATGTCGTCGCCGGCGCTCTGGGTGCGGTGGCCGCGAGCGCGGGGCTTTGCGGGGCGAACCCGGCTGCGGGCCCGCGCTCCAATCAGCGCGCGCGCGGCCCGGCCCGGGGTTCGCGGCTCCCCCACCCTGGAAGGGCGCGAGCCGCCGCGCGCCTCCCAGAGCCTCTTCCGGGCGCGTTGCCTGGACGCGGTTGCCGTGGCAGCCCGAGCTGGAGGCTTTCCCCGCGCGCCCGCGCCCAGCCCGCCGGCGCCCCTCCTCCCACCGCGTTCCCACACTCAAAATAGCCTTTCCGCGGCGCCGCGGGTCCCCACCCAGTTCGCTGCAGGGAGTCAGCGGGCGGGGACTTGCTTACAAGAACCTCAGTCCCGTCGTAGGGCGCGTCGACTTGGAGGCAGAGGTAGGTGTAGGGAAGGATGCTTCAATGAGAGCCCAGCCTTCCAGGTCTCTATGTCATCAATCATTTTCCCGGGAATCCTAGCATCCCTTATGTACCAAGCCTGGTTCCCACAAAAATAGTTAACTGCTTTTCCCACCTCAAACTGGGGAGAAGTTAGGGGTGAGACCACAGTCCAGGAAACAGCTCCTTCCAGCGCCACACCTGCACAGGTGATGGAACCCTCCAGGCGACAAGTGTGTATGAGGGAATCACCAAGCCTCGCGCACAAGAGACAGGACCCCTGGGAAAATGCCCGTTTCTCCTCCCAGCCCTCTTCCTACCTTCTGCCTCGCTCCCAGGGAGTTCCAGCTTTGCTCTCCTTCCCATCAGTGCTGGATCCTCAGCAGGAATCACTCACAATTTTGCTTCCTCTCCGTAAGGTGGGGTTTAAGAAGAGTGGAGGATCCCACCTTTGCTCACCTCACTGCGTCTGGTTCATAGCTCTTACGTAGAGGCATGGGCTTACCCAGTGTAGGTGCTCCTGTCTGGCGGCTCTCCTCTGCCCCCAATTCAAAGGAAGCTAGGAAGAACGCAGGCTGTGCAGCCACTTGGGAAAGCTCTGGTCTTGGAATTCTCGATCCTGTAGTTATTTATGTGTCGTCTTGGGTGTTCTGTAATTAACTCGCCTGTAAAGTAATAACTCCCCAAAACACACACACACACACACACACACACACACACACACACACACACACACACACAGAGAGAGAGAGAGAGAGAGAGAGAGAGAGAGAGAGAGAGAGAGAGAAAGAGAGAGAGAGACTGCTAAGGTGAAATGGAGAAGATGAAGATGGAGAAGGCAGGGACTCTGCTCCCCTCCCGGCCATTGCAGCCTAACACATATTGATCAGATAGTTAGACGGGTATAAAAAAGACTGCTGACCAGAGGGCATGGCCTTAAGTCCTGTCTCACGGAGATCTCACCTAATAGTGTTCTTTAGTGTGTGATGGTTTATTTCTCTTTCTGTATCACTTGGTGCACAGCGTGTAAATACGGATGGGATCCAATCCCATGGCGAAAGGTTCTCTGAGAATTTCCACCATTTAAGATAAATTTGAGGGGGCGAGGAGATGGCTCAGTAGATAAGTGCTTGCCTTGCAAGTGTGAGGACCTGAATTTCATCCTCTCTGAATTTCATATATATATGTGTGTGTGTGTGCGTGTGCGTGTGCGTGTGCGTGTGTGTGTGTGTGTGTGTAGAGGGGGGAAGAGGGAGAGAGAGAGAGAGAGAGAGAGAGAGAGAGAGAGAACTCGTGTCGTGCACATATTCTCACACAGGCTCCCCACATGCACAAAATAAATAAACATGCCAGCCATGGGGATTTGGTGTTCACTTGTAATTCCAGAGCTGAGGAAGCAGAGACAGGCAGACAGATCAGGGCTCATAGGTCGTGCAGCCTTGCCTTCTTGATGAGTTCTAAGTCTGTCTTTAAAAGGTGGATCATGCCTAATGAATGATATTTGAGGCTGTCCTCTGACCTACACACACACACACACACACACACACACACACACACACACACACGCACGCACAAATGAAACATATTACTTGCCACAGTGTCTGGAAACACAGCTGTTACGATAAAGTGCCAGCTCTCCTCACAATGAGGCCAGAGTCAGGTTCCAAGGCTTTCTACCTGTTCCCATAGGCTGCCTTCTAGCGCAGGGTGTGCCTCTCACAACCAAGACAGTCAGTTCCTGTCCATTTTGTTTCCTTTTCCCTCCTTCTCCCTTCGCTCCCTCCCTATCCTGCTTCATCCTGCCACGGGCCAGGAGTCAAGGAGTCAAGGTCCTAAGAAGGGGTGGGAGTTGTCACTCTGGTGGCTGTCAAAGCATAACTTTATTACCACAAGTCCTCCTCACACTCTGGGGTAAGGCAGGGGAATACCTGGGAGGCGAGAGGGGTTTGCCGTAAGCGCACACACACCCCGACTTAATTTCTTTTTTTAAACAATCATGCTGATTAACATAAGACACCACATATTTAAAGATTCCTTTGCAAGGCCTGATGGCTCATACCTCTAAATCTAGCAGACAGTAGGTTGAGGTGGACTGGACGCCATTGTGATTTCCAGGTGAGCCTGGGTTACAGAGGGGACTCTGTCTTAAAGAAAACAAAAAAGTAAAAACAATTCACTTAATTTTTTTTTAAAAACTATGATACTAGTTCTAAAATTTCAAAAACGGTGTCAAATCAGGCCTGTGACTTCCTGCTTCTCCCCGCTCCCCCTTTTTTTCAGGCAATCTATTTTTAATCCTAATTTAAGCTCCTTACCCCTTTACACACCTGTCAGGTAAATTGCAGTCACGTACTCAATGTTCCAGAATTGTTTGTATTGTAACTCATTATAGAAAATGGCTTTTTTTCCCTTGCCTTACTTTAATTACCAAACCATGAAGTTACCACAAATTATTATATGCTAGCACAGTTTATTACTAAAAAAAAAAAAATTTTTTTTTCAAAGGAAGAAAACTTGACTTGCCTCGCCTTCCCAAAGGACTACAACTGTAAAACTAAAGATGGTTTTCATCAGTGACAGCCCAGCAGGTGAAGGCATAGACAAAATCCTGCCTCAAAAGATAGATCGATCAAGGACAACACCTAATGTCAGTCTTTAACCTCCTTGTGTCCCCACATATGGGAATACACAACTATACATATGTACCACACACACACACACACACACACACACACACACACACACAAGCACACACAAGCACACACATACAAATAAAGTAAAAAAAAGTTGAGGGCCTAGGTTTGTCAAAAGACGTGTTTGTTGGGCCTGGAGAGGTAGCTCAGTGGTTAAGAGCACTGTTTGCCCTTCCAGAGGACCCAGGTTGAATTGCCAGCTCCCACACAGCAGCTCATGGCCACCTGTAATTCCAGTCCCAGGGGATCTGATGCCCTCCTCTAGCTTTTGTGGGCATCCATGTATGGGGTGCATAGACATACATACAAGGTAAAACACCCATCCAAATAAAAAGAATAAAATGTTCAAAAATATTTTTTAAAAATGGTATTTGTAAGAATGTAAAGTAGGGCTGGCAAGAAGGCTCAGCGGCTAAGAGCACTGACTGCTCTTTCAGAGGTCCTGAGTTCAAATCCCAGCAACCACATGGTGGTTCACAACCACCCTTAATGAGATCTGATGCCCTCTTTTGGTGTGTCTGAAGTCAGCTACAGTGTACTTATGTATAATAATAAATAAATCTTTGGAAGAAAAAAAATGTAAAGTAGATGAGCCAAAACCAACGGGATGAGTTCAAGATGAATATATAGAGTTGTTACTAGTCTGCTCCTGGCCTATCCAAACAGTGTAACCCCTGAGGTATCCAGGTCTGTAGGATGTGTCACAAGCTACTTATTCCTAATAACACGGAGCCGAACAATCCTCCTCTTAGGAGCGGTCACACGTGGGAACAAAGCAAAAAAACTTTCCCATAGAGGAACAGTGAGGAAAAGCCAGTGATGTGGGGGTTGGGACCATGTCAGAGAGGGCAAAGACAAAAGGTCCACAGGTGACCTTCATGAGTAGTTGGCAGGTGAGTTAAGCAAGACCAGGTGGCAGAGAAATGCAAGGAAGACGGGTCACTTTTTCCTGTGGTTTTCTGAGACAGTGTCTCATTATGTAAACCAGGTGTGCTGGTTGGATTTTTGCCAACTTGACAAAAGCTAGAGTCATCTAGGAAGAAGGAATGCCAGTTCAGGGTTTGTCTCCATTAGACAAGTCCGTGGGGCATTTTCCTGATTGATGATTGATATGGGAGGGCCCAGCCCACCGTGGGCGGTGTCTCCCCTTAAGCAAGCATTCCTGAATTATCTAAGGTAGGTAGTGAGAAAGCTCTGGGGAACAAGCCAGTGAGCAGCATTCCCCCAGGGTCTCTGTATCCGTTCCTGCCTCCAGTTTCCTGCCTGGAGTTCCTGCCTTGATTTCCCTTCACAATGGGCTACAACTATAAGCTGAACTAAATCCTTTCTTCCTCAAGTTGCTTTTGGTCCTGGTGTTTATCACAGCAGCAGAAAACAAACTAAGACACCAGGCTTGCCTAGAATTCCTGATCTTCCTCCTTAACTTTGGATTCTTGAGGTTACATGTACATACCAACATACTTGGTCTGTGTTGATTTTTTTTTCTTCTGAGTCCTGTATTTATTCTTTAACAATTTCATAAATGTATACAATGTCTCTTATCTTGTCCATCCAGACTCCCCTTCAATCCCAACATGTGCCCTTTCAACCTTCATGTCCTCTCCTAGTTTTGTTTTTTTTTTTTTTTTTGGTCTTTTCTATTTAAAAAAAAAATGTTTCTATGTATATTGCCTGCATCTCTGTATGTGCACCTCATGCATGCTTGGTGCCTGAAGAGGTCAGAAAAATGAGCCTTGTCACCTTGGGCTGGATTTAGAGATGGTTGTGAATCACCATGTGGGTGCTGGGACTCAAACCTGGGTCTCTAGAAGAGTGGCCATTGTCCTTAACTGCTGGGCCATCTCTCCAGCCCCTTGTTTTGTTTTAAAACCCACTGCATTCAGTTAGTGCTATCTGTTGCACTAATTAGACCATCAAATGACCACTTCGTCTTGTGCAGATGACCTTAGGTTCTGTGGGTTTGTGGGTGCCTACCCATGTCAAGTACAGAAGTCTGCATTTCACAGCACCGCCCCTCTGCCCCCACCCCACCCATTCTGCCATTCTTACATTCTTTGTGCCTCTCTTCTGCAATGTTCCCTGAACCTACTGGTCACTAGAGAGTCACCACAGTGTCAGTAAGGGCGGAAAGACTTCAGGAGGAGCTCTCTACAGCCTAGTAAAAATTCCCGGCTTCTTCGCTACCGTGAATACACGATCACAGTGAAGGAACAGAAAGCACAGTGCGTCGTTCATGCTGACTGACAATCAACACGCCATCCTTAGTTTCATCAGCACGGTTTCCCTTGTAAAATATTCTATCATGGCTGAGGAGATGGCTCAGTAGGTGAAGGCAGAATCTTGGGACCAACACAGTGGAAGGAAAGATCCGATTTCCTCAGCTTGTCTGTGACCTCCACACACTCTTGAGTGCACACACACAAAACAAACAAACAAAATGTAAAAATAATAATTTAATTAATTAAATAAAAAATGAAATACTCCAGCAGTTATGAAACACTTGAGTACCCTACCCTCACCCCCAGCAAAGGGGGAATTCAAACTGTGGGACATTATTTTCTTAAAAACTTGGCACAACTAATTAACACATATTAAATAACATATGCATTATTTATGTTATGAAATATTTTTGATAGTAATTACAACTCAAAGGACATTCTTTTTTTCCTCTTTTACATGTAAACATAGTAGATATTTATATATCTGAATATACTATAATTGACTAGTTGTTTTGCTAGTAATTACTCTTCATGTCTAAGCTAATTCACAATTATGGTTTTTATATACATAATATAGTGTTAATTGCTGTCTCGCCATCTCAGAAGTATTTTTTTTAACTTTTTGTTGGTTCTTTGTGAATTTCACATCATGTAGCCCAATCTCATCCATTTCCCCCCCCCATACCCACCCTCCACCCTTGCAACCTCAACCCCCAACAGAGGGGGCAAATATCTGGTTGTGGAAGCTGTGGTGTGTCACAGTGTGCCCCACAGTGTATCCTTTTGTGGTATACATTTTGCTTGCAAATGTTCACTGCAATGGCTCACTGGTCTGGTTCAAGGTCTCTGGCTTCAGCTACTCTGTCGATACTGAAACCTCACTGGGACTCCTCTCAGGTATCCTGTTGTTGCCCTGCATCATGGAGATCCTGCAGCGTTGGATCTGTAGGACAGGCCCCTTCATGCATTCCAGCAGTTCATCAATGGAGTAAATGTTGGCCTGGGCCAATTCAAAGCCCTGGATCTGGGTCTGCATGGTATCTGAGCTGGTCAGCCCACCAGCTCTCCCACTCTCATGACCTGAGGGTTGGCTCATCAACAACGCCCCACCCCCCACCCCCAACCAGAGCCACCTCTACCCTGTTGCCCAGCAGAGGTGCAAAGTCCATTCTCCCAAATGCTGCAGCAGGTGAGGGGCAGAGCCAGCTCTCCTGCTGTCATGAACCCGGGGCCAGTTCTCCTGCCTGCCAAAGGTGTAAGGGGAGAGGAAAGTATCTTTCCCTCATCCATGCCGCCACAGGGAAGACTAATGGCAAGGGCAACCAACTCTCCCATGCTCATATCAGCTGCCTTACCCACAACTCCCAAGTGTGTGTGTGTGTGTGTGTGTGTGTGTGTGTGTGTGTGTGTGTGCAGGGGGAAGGGAATGCTCTCCCAAGTGCTGCAGCTGGCTATGAATGCCATCAGCTCTTCTGCTCTCACACCCCAAGATGCCCAGGCCAGGGGTGGGGCCAGTTCTGCACAGCCTTCAGACATCAATATGTCCCCTGGTGGCACCCCAGGCCACAGACTTTTGCCTTTGGTGGTAACAGATTGCTGCTGCTGCAGAGTCACAGACCCAGATGCGACCCCCCGTAGCAGCACAGACCAGGACCCCACCATGGTCCTGGGTGGCATCATTGGGCTGTTCCTTAACTACCCTTATGTCTACATTTCTGCCTCGCTCGTTGTGTTTCCTCCTTCTGTTTCTCTTTCTCTTACATTTCTCCACCACTTACTTGTTCCTCTTAGTGGTGCCCAGAGTTTCTGAGTGTGTGGGGTCATCTCAGGAGTGATCTCAGGGGTGTTATGCCCTTGTCTGTGCATTCTCGCACTGGGCAGGGGTCATCTTAGGCATGCTCTGCTGCCACACACACCCCTGCCCTCCAGGCCTGCTCAGCACCAGACTGGTGGGCATCTTAGGCTTGGGCTCGCTCCTCACCCAGGTCCACCTAGTGGTTCCATTAGAGGGTTGTCTGTCTCAGGTTCACTCCCACTTGGAGCCCACAATCCCGGGTGGGTTTTTTCTAGTCCCAGGCTCACTTCCTGCCCTGGGAACCCATCTAGGCCTGGTGCTGGAGTGGTGGTCATCTCAGGCTCTCTTTTTTTAGGGAGTGTTAGGCTACTGCTCATTCAGATGTTCCCAGGTCAGGACACTGAGTGTAGACATGGCCTTTCCCTCTCTACCACCTACTGACACACATGCGACACAGTAGCCACACCTGCAATGCCTCTAGGGACAGGGGAGCTTTTATTTGTTAGCTAGCTAGCTAGCTAGTTAGTTGGTTGGTTGGTCGGTTTGTTAAGCATAACTAAGCACAGCCAGGAAAAAAAAAAGCACAAAATACTGAGAAAGTCCTTCTTTGGGGTATTTATGTCTTAACTTATGTAATTGCTGGTGTAAAGAGGGCAAATTCAGCCTCGGGTGTGTTTAAATAACTCACAACTGAGATTTAAGATAGCATAATATGGCTTGCTGCAGAGATAGAGATTTTCCCCCTAAAGAGTTTGTGGCCAGAAATTCTAAAATAAGTTCCCAATGAAATGCATTCATCCTAAACTCAGTCACCCAGCCAGAGAGCACAGGAGAAAACCCACTGCACATCCATTCTGGAAACGCTTCTCTTCTTTCATCCAACAGTTTTCAGAAAACAAGCATCTTGAGCCTGGCGAGGTGGCACACACCTGTAAGCCCAACTCGGAGGCAGAGGCAGGTGGGGATCTGAGTTCGAGGCCAGCCTGGTCTACAGAGTGAGTTTCAGGACAGCCAGGGCTAGCTACATAAAGAAACCCTGTCTTGAAGAAGGAAGGAAGGAAGGAAGGAAGGAAGGAAGAAAACACCACCACCAAAAAGTACCTGATGGATAGCCCCAACTTCCAACCGTCTGTCCAGCCCAGTGTTGTATTCTTAGGCAGGTCATGACACACAATAAACAATGAGGTCCCACAGCATCTGTCAATCTTTTTTTTTTTTTTTTTTTTTTTTTTTGCTAAGGCATGTGTCACTGAACGTCGATCTTCATAGGTGGGAGAACTGGAAGGTAATGTTTACTTTTGTTCAAGAACAAAACGGAATGATGAGCGTGGGATGTAGCTTAGTCGGTAGAGGGCTTCCTAACACGCATGAAGCTGGAGGCTCCATCCACAGCATGGCGTAAGCGGAGCTTAGTGGCTCTCACCTGTCATCCTGGCACCTGGGAAATAGAGGCACCGGGATCAGAAATCTTAACAGGGCTAGCTCGGTGTAGAACTCAATAGTAGAACATATGCCTAATGTGTGAAAGGCCATGGGTACATCTCCAGCAATAAATAAACTCATAGATAGAAGGATGATGGAAAAATAAATGGATAGATAGATAGATAGATAGATGATAGATAGACAGACAAATGACCACTAGATGATAGATGATACACAGACTGTCCTGGCTAGTTTATGTCAATTTGACACAGCTGAAGTCACCTGAAAGGAAGGAACCTCAATTGAGAAAACGCCTCCATAAGATTGGGCTGTAGGTAAGGGTATTTCTTTAATTAGTGATTGGTGTGGGAGGGCCTCATCTGTTGTGGGTGGGCCACGCCTGAGCTGGTGGTCCTACTTGCTATAAGAAAGCTGGGTGAACAAGCCAGTAAGCAGCACTCCTCCCTGGCCTCTGTGTCAGCTGCTGCCCCCAGGCTCTTGCTGTGCTTGAATTTTTGCTCTGACTTCCTTCAATAAAGAACTGTGCTGTGGATGCGTAGGACAATGCATTTCCTCCCCACGCTGCTCTTGGTTCTGGTGTTTCATTATGGCAATAGAAATCCAAAGACACACAGATAAATAAACGGATTACATTAGATTCGATTATCAAAACAGACAATACAAGTTGGTCACGGTGACACAAGCCTGTCATTCTGGCACTTAGGAAGACGAGCAGTTCAAGGTCAGCTTTAGATTCGTGGTGAGTTCAAGACCTGCCTGGCACTCAGGAGAATCTTTCTCTCAAAAGAAAATAAGGCAATCTAGATCTTGCACTTAAAATAAAATTAATAGTATAGCGTTGCTCTTAGAAACATAACTTTGTGTTACAATTGCCTTGGTTTCCCCTTCAACACTTGGCTACTCTGAACCGGTCTTCAAGAGCCCATCTAGGTGCCCTAGGTGGTGCAATTACTGTAGGCCTTCCCATGAGGTGCCTGACCCTGCACTTCATACAGAAAGCTGTGGTCACTGTGAATTCAGGAAATAGCTTTTTTTCTTCTCCTTGGAAGCATAAATACACAGATGACATTTTCTTCTTTGCCCCAAGGGAACTCATGCTGTGAAGGTGTCATAAGCTATCTGTCTGTCTGTCTGTCTGTCTGTGCTTCCTTCAGTGAGTTAGTTAGCATCCCTTCGACTCTGACTCCCCATCTTCAAACACAGGATAATGTGGTACTGTCCTCCAAGGGCCGTACTGGAAATTAGAGGCAGTGATTCACAAACTCCTTTACTTATCAGGTCCAATGTAGGAATTTTATTATGATCATTTTCTCCCATGCCCTTGTTAGCTTAGTGACTAGTAACAAATACTCAACAATTACGTCCATCGTATGCAGACAGAATTTGGCTGTGAGTCTGCCTGGCTCTTTATTACTGAGGCACTTGCCTTCCCACCTACTGTCAGCCATCACCTCTTTCCCTTGTGTGTGGATGACTGTCAATGTCCTCATCAGACGTATCCCGCTCTTCGTGCCCTGTATCACTTTTTGGCTGTCTCTTCCAAAGCTGCTCTTCTCAAGAACGAGTCCTGACTTTAAAAACAAAACAAAACAAAACAAAGCAAAAACTTCAGTCCTTCCTGCCCCACCCACATGATTCAGTTGAATTAAATACCTAACAAGGCCCTTAAAGGGGAAGGGGGAGCTGGACATGCTGGCACACACCTGTAACCCCAGTAGGGAGGTTAGGGGGAAATATTGCTGCTTTGTTGCCAGTTTAAGGCTGGCCTGGGCTACACAGCAAGGCCATATCCCCCAAAAGGGGATATTGGGGTCGAATGCTTACCTAGCACACATGAAGCCTTGGGTTCATCTTCCCCACTGCATAAATTGTATTCCTCTAGCCCCAGCATTTAGACAGTGGAGGCAGAAGGTTCCGAAGCTCATAGACACTTCCAGGTCACCTAGAATATATGAGATTATGAGATTCTGATTCCAACAGTAGGAGTGGAAATCTAGCATCCGCAAGGCCTTGAGTTCAATCCCCTGCACTGCTGTTTATGCATTTGGTGCTGATGACAAGGTAAATGGGTTAGCATCACTGTCCCGTCATCTCTGTGACCACCACCAGCTAGCATCATCCTTCCCCAGGAGGTTTCTCCGAGGATGTGTGAGACCAGATGGGTTATGGAGTCCATCGATCTCCACAATTATTTTCAGTTGCCTTTCCATGCTTTTGGGTGTTTGGCTGGCACTCGTGATCACCAGGACAAAATACCCAGCTTCCCTGTGTCCCCAGATGGCAGAGGCTTTGCCCCTTGAGGTCCTGCCTACCTTTTCCTCAGCGAGTGGGCCTCCTCCTGATGGAACCTCTGCCCAGATCACTTGGCTGCTTAGCTTTCCCTGACTTAATTCTTCCTCTCAAATCCAACCAGAAGATAAAAGCTTAATTAAACCTGAGTCAACTGCTTTACTCTGTTCAGAAGACAGAATTTGATGATTCTCGTCCTTAAAAGTCAAGCCATTCTTGGAGGAAGGTCTCAGTGACACGTACAAAATTATTGCCAATTCACTGTAAGTTTGCAATCCGAACCTCTGCTTAAACAAGCTTGCAGTTTCTTACCTCAAACAAAATCAAAATCCTTAAACAAAAAGAATTTCAAGGCAATGTCTTGCTCTGAAACCCAGGCTGCCCTCCAATCTTCAGGAGGCTTGTGCTAGATCCACGAGTGCTGGGATTATAGGTGTTTGCCACCATACCCAGATTTCAAAATCTAACACTCTGCTCTCTAAACTCACCTAGTAAGCCATGTGTGGGGAGACACTCCTGTAATCTCAGTACCTGGCAATTAGAGGCAAGAGAATCAGGAGTTAAGTCATCCTTGGTTTCGTAATGAATTTGAAGTCAGCTTGAGTTACATCAAAGAAACAAGGGCTGGAGAGATGGTTCAGCTGTTAGGAGCACTGACTGACTGACTGCTCTTCCTCGAGGTCCTGAGTTCAATTCCCAGCAACCACATGGTGGCTCACAGCCATCTGTCATGGGATCCAGTGCCCTCTTCTGGGGTGTCTGAAGACAGCAACAGTGTACTCACATACATAAAATAAATAAAATCTGAAAATAGACAAACAAATGAATAAATTGAAAACAAGAGGTGCTAGATAAGTTTATTCATTCACTCATCTGCTTGATTCTGGTATTCCTTACTTCATTCTCTTTAAACTCCTGCTTACACAAACGCCTTCTTACTCAAATACATCAAGACCTTTCTTTCCCCTGACCAATCAACCATTCTGCCTCAAATTCCATTCCTTTTGGGTGGAGATTACCACACAGTTCATCATCTGGATGATAGATGGGAACCAAACACCTTGTGGGGAAGTGCTCCCTAACCAGCCTTTCTTAACCATCACCATGACCCACACTGATTGCCGCCATGCACCTTAATCACTGTCTGACATAGCCTTGCACGCTGCATGTGATGCTCCGTCTTAGGATGGAATCTCAACCCCGGCATGGTGGTGTGTACCTGAAACCCAGCACTCAGGCGGGAGGGGCTTGGGGGGCATAATCAGGAATTCAAGATTCTCCCTGCTTACACAGTGAGTTTGAGGCCCTGGGCTATAAGAGACACCATCTCAAACAAACAAACAGCAGCAACAGCAACAACCAAAAAAAGGTGGAGGAATGGAGAAGAGGGTTGGTTGGAAAGATGGCTCACAGAGTAAAGACATTCACCACCAAGTCTGATGACAAACTGAGGTCACGTCCTAGAACCTACATAGTAGGAGAGAACCGAGTCTCACAATGCTGTAGCTTGAGTTCTCTCTCTCTCTCTCTCTCTCTCTCTCTCTCTCTCTCTCTCTCTTTCTCTCTCTCTCTCTTTCTCTCTTTGCCTCCCTTTCTCCGTCTTTGTCTCTCTGTCTCCTTCCATCTCTGTCTCTCTGTCTCTGCCTCTGCCTCTCGGTCTCCCTCCTTCTCTGTCTCTTTCTCTTTCTAACACACACACACACACACACACACACACACACACACACACAAAATCAGTCAGTCACAGATGCAATTAAAAATATTGTGTTGAGGGCTACAGAAATGGCTCAGTGATTAAGAGCACTTCCTGCTCTTGTAGAGGACCAGGGTTTGGATATCACCACCCATGTAGGGAGGCTCCCAACCACCTGAAACACTGACCCCTGGGGAAAGGATGCTTTCTTCTGGCCTCCTCTGGCAACTGCACTCATGTACATGTATCTCCTCTGCCCACCAGATGCACATGCACACATGTGATTTTAAAACATCATCATAGTGGGGGAAGTGGTGGCACACGCCTTTAATCCCAGCACTTGGGAGGCAAAAGCAAGCAGATTTCTGAGTTCGAGGCCAGCCTGGTCTATAGAGTGAGTTCCAGGAAAGCCAGGGCTATGCAGAGAAACACTGTCTCAAAAAAAAACAAAAAAAACAAAACAACAAAAAAAAACCAAAAAAAAAACTAACTAAATAAATACAAAAACAAAACAAAAATATCATTGTAATAATTTTTTTAAAGCCTTCCCTTCACCTACCCCACCCGAGGTAATCTCCACAGGAAAGGCTGCAGACTGACTACTGTGCCCCTCCTACCTAAGGAGGAGACTGAGTCCCACATGGACTAGAAGGCCAACTTGAGATCGCCGAGTTGGAAGGTCAAGAGTTTGAAGGTTTGAACCTCAGCCTTCAACTGAGAATTCTAAAATCCATTGCATAATAAGCTATGCAATGCACTTTAGCAGATAATTATTTTAATTATCTGAAATTATGGAAAAAGAAAAGCAGTCTTTAGTACTTTCAAATGATTGTAAATAGCTAACTAGAGTGAAATTATTTGTCTTTCTTTCTGCATTAAACTGATTGTTCCGCAGACAAAGAGGAAAAAAAAAGTTTAACTGAATGCTCTTTGTATCTGAGGAATTATTTTTGTATTAATAAAATAGGTTTTTACCTTAACTCTTCCATTTTTAATGAACTAAAGATGACATTAAAGCCATATCCTCGTTCTTTGACAGGAAGTTGTTAAAACGTATTTGGAGCACTTTGTAGTCGATGAGCTTATGTACTTTTGACCCAAATTAGCTTTTAAATGAGTGTCTTAAGTCCTCTTTAACAAGTGTTTCCTAGAGTCACCTTCAAGGGGAAGTGTGGTCAATGACCCGTGCATTCAGAGTAAGCTGGGGACAGAGATGCAGAAAGTGTGCCCAAAGAAAAAAACAGTGATAGCTCTTAAATTAATTACAGGAATCTCAAATACTAACGCATGTTCTTCTAAAAGGCTCTGTGGTTTTCCCTGCCCCTCATTACTCCAGATCTCGTTTCTTCCCATTTTTCTTGCATCAAAGAAGTACATGTACTGAATGATAACGCCAGGCCTGCTGGTACAGATGATTCTCGGTCTCTCTCATGATTACACAGCCCTTTGAGCCTACTACTTAGAGAAGAGGAGCTATGAGTTTCACTGGCTACAAGGCTCGAGCTGCCTTCTGCAGCACAGACTTCTCTTCCCTCAGCTTTCTCAGGATTGTGACGGATGATTTTTAATTAGACCAATCATCAGCAATGTTTTTATATCCTAACTATTGTTCACAGCTGAGTCGAGTATGATAGCCTATCTTTCTTCTTCTTCTTCTTCTTCTTCTTCTTCTTCTTCTTCTTCTTCTTCTTCTTCTTCTTCTTCTTCTTCTTCTTCCTTCTCCTCCTCCTCCTCCACCTCCTCTTCCTCCTCCTCTTCCTCCTCCTTCTCCTCCTCCTCCTTCTTCCCCTTGGCATTAAAAATTGCTCTGGGGCTAGGTAGATGGCTCAGTCAGTAAATCACTTGTTTCCAAAGCATAAAGACTTAAGTTTGTATCTCTAGAACCCACATAGAAAGCTGAGCATAGTGGCGTGTGTTTGGAATCCAATGATAGCAAGACAGGAGATGGAGACCCTTGACAGGTTAGGGTGGGATCCGGAAAGCTCACTGGCCAGCTAGCGGAACCTAGCTGGCATAAGCTCCAGGCCTATAAGAGAACCTGTCTTAAACAAAAGACAGAGGGCAACCTAATCAACAGAACCCCTCACAGACATGCCCAGGGGGTAGGTAAGTAGTTCCTCACAGATGTACCTGGAGACTGGTCTGGAGTTCCAGCGCCAGTCAGGTTGACAACATTAACTATCCCAGCAATACTTTATGTATAAGGTTTTAATTTGTTGTTACAATGACAAACACCCCATATAAGGGACCCAAGGGTGGAAAGGACTTCTTTGGCTTCTGACTTCCAATTCACAGTCATCACCGCAGACAGTCAGGATGGGAACTCAACCATGAGCTTGGAGCAGAAATCCCGGAGGAGCACATGGCTGGCTCACTAACAGGGTCGTGCTCACGGTAGAATGCGTGGTTTACATGGCTGTGGACCTGGGTTCAGTCTCTAGCACTAACTGGGGAAAGGAAAGAAAGGAAAAGAAAAGAAGAAAAAATATCAAACCAGAAAAATATTGAAAGGAAGGAGCAAGCCTAGATACCTGGATACTAGTTGAAAGAACACCATATATTGTGTGCTGATGAAGGCAGAGTACGTGGTACTTACCTATAATCCCAGCACTCCAGAGGCTGAGACAAGAGGGTCACAAGATGAAGAACACAGTAAGTTCCAGGCAGGCCTGAGCTATACTGTAAGTCTTAAGTTCTCTGTCTTTCTCTGTCTCCTCGGTCTCTCTGTCTCTGTTTCCGCTGTCTCCTCTCTTTCTGTCTCTCTTTCTGTCTCTCTTTCTCTTTGTCTCTCTCTGTGTCTTTCTCTCTAAATAGATATAAATAAAATGTAATAATTTAAAAATATGTATTGTTTTGGAATCACATAGAAATGTAAACATATTAAATGTCACAAAACTGATGTGAATCTCATTTAGAAAAAAAACATAATAATAAGAATTTATTGAATGGGATTGGAGAGATGGCTCATAGGTTAAGAGCAGTGGCTGATCTTCCAGAGGTCCTGAGTTCAATTCCACATGGATGCTCACAACCATCTATCATGAGATCTGACACCCTCTTCTGGTATGCAGGCAGAACACTGAACATAATAAATAAGTAAATCTTTAATTTTTTTAAGGAATGCACTGCATAGTTTTTATGTGCCAGGCACAGATTGTGTGTATCTGCCACACTTTCCTTATGAAGACTTGTCACATTGAGCTTGCTTTTTCCTTTCTGGTCAGTAGCATCAAGATGGATGATAGATAGATAGATAGATAGATAGATAGATAGATAGATAGATCGATAGATAGATAGATGATAGATTTGATGGTTTAAAGAAAATCTGATTTCTGCCCAGCAAGCCTCTGACCCCAGGTAGACCTTACCAGAATAGGTCAAGGAGCAGGGGGCACAGCCATCCTTGCCTTCATACAACAGAATTTTCTAGAAGATGTCCTATTTGCCCAGCCATTGTTTTCCCCATGCCTCCTGGTAATAAACTTGGTTTTGTTCCCCCCCCCCCCCCAAAAAACTGATTTCATAAGTTATAGTTTAATGACCTCAAGTTGACTCAGGAATGGTGATACATGTCTGTAATCCCAGCATCCAGATGTATGGGTAGGAGGAATTAGAGTTCTAGGCCAGCCTGGGCTACACAAAGCCCAAAACAAAACAGCTTTGGCAGGACCAAAGACTCTAGGTTTAGGTCAAATATGATACAGGTAGACAGGCATCAGGGTCAAAATCCCAGTTACAATCAAGGATTTAGACTTCCAATTCAGAATAAAAAGTAACTCAGGAGGTGTTCTACAGAGGAAGCAAGCCGGGGAGCAACATGAAGCAGCATGGGTAGCGCTCCCAGCCTGCTTTTCTAATCAACATGGCCTTCCCTAGCTTGCCCTGCCAAGTCTACAGAATGCAATGGCTAATGCCCATTCATATGCACACTAATGTCTGATAAGCACTGGTCTGGAGAACAAGGGACACTGGAACAGGACAGAGCTCAGCCTTTGAGAGCCTTGGTTTTGAGGGTGTGACACTGCCCTCCTGCAACCTCAGCAGCTTGAGAGGCTAACCCTGGAGCAGTGTTTGAGCCCACGGGTTGGCTGTAGAGCAGGCTAAGTGACATAGCAAGAGCCTATCCCCAGCTAGATGAACAGGTACCTCTTCGTGGGAAACAATGGTTCGAATTTAGAAGTCCTGGTCCTTAGACCCATGGGAAAGTATCTAGAATTTTGTGTCATAGAAAAAAGTCAGTTTACCATGCTATTTAAAATGTATAAGAAATTAGCCATTTTACTTTACAATAAGCCATATAATGCACTGGGAAGAAATGGGATAAAAATGTAGAAACAAAAGGGAAGATTCAGGGCTGGAGAGATTGCTCTTGCTGAGGACCTGGGTTAAGTTCCCAGCATCCATGTTTGATGGCTCACAACCATCTGTAACTGCAGTTCTCTGTGGATCCGATACTGTCTTCTAGCCTCCATTATCCACCACTTCTTTTTTTTTCTTTTTCAAGACAGGGTTTCTCTCTGTAGCTCTGGCTATCCTGGAACTTACTCTGTAGACCAGGCTGGCCTCGAACTTGGCCACCACTTCTTATACATGCACATACCTGAAAATATAATATAAAAATCTAGAAAGTGAAAAAAAACCATGTCTATAAAATTCTTTCTAGGTTCTTATTCCGTATGCAGTATGTTGTAATTGCTATTGGGCATAAAATGGGTTTGTTTGGTTTTTGCATTAAACTCATCTGTCCTTACTTAAGAGAGCCTCTAGAATAATCACTTGCTATTTAGCTTGCTTTGCCTAAGAGAGTTAAGAGTTGTTTAATTTCATAGACAATGGAGTTAATTCACACATCAGCAGGAGGGAGGACAGAGCGCAATAAACCCAAGAAAGGCTGTCTCCCACCTACATGGGGTCACCATGGCTGCTTCAGCTAAAATTTCGTCCTTGTTACAAACACTTAGGAGGGCATCATAGGAATCACCAATCAGCATAAAATCTGCAGGTAAGCAACGCTTTCCTGCTTGTACTGCCTCTTGCATCTCAATTTCCCAGCAGGAACATGTTTGCCCTGCTTCTTAGTGGGTAGTCCCTAAGGAACGAGTCTCCATTTTTATCCTGCAATGGATTCTCTAGACCAGCAATTTCAGGGAAGCTACGAATCAATCAAGAAAACACAAAGAGCTTCCTCTGAACCTGGCTCAGAGGAAGGAGGGATAAAATAAACGGAGACTATGTTTAAGTGGCATGGTCCCTACCTTGGAGTAGGTTATTTCCCTTGGCAGAGATTTGTTTCTTTGATTGTATATTATCTGTTGTTTTGAAGGTTATTTTTATGTTTTAATTATGTGCATATGTATGCACACATGTATTCAGGTGACCAAGGAGCCTAGAAGAGGGCACCAGATCCCCTGGAGCTAGAGATACAGGTGGGTACTGGCAACTGACCTTTTGTCCTCTGAAAGCAGCCAGTGCCAGTGAGGCCTGAGCTGGCTCTCACCCCCCATTGTTTCTAAAAGACACAAAACCAAGAAACCACAGGATACCAATGAAAGAACAGTGAAGTAGTAGATTACACGGTCCACACTTTGAGATCTGGAAAAGATCAGGAAAGAACCTGTGTGTTCTTCCCATAGAGAGGGGTGCGGTGGGGGTGCGATGGAGAATGGATCAGTTAGTAAAGTGCCTGCCACTTCATAGCAAGAACCTGCTTCAGTCTTTAGCACCCAGGTAGAAAGCTGAGTGTGGTGATAAGAGCTTGAGATCTCAGCACGGAGGACACCGGAAGAAGACGGCAGAGGCTTCCTGCCTAGCCAGCCTAGTCTAATCTATAAGCCCTAGGTCCCAGGGAGGGATCCTGCCTCAAAAAAATACAGTGGATAATAATGATCTCTGAGATTGGTCTCTAACCTCCACACACATATTCACATATACCCCCTCCCATGCGCATGCTCACACGCCCACAAAGCATGGTGCCCAGCTCATATGATGCTAGGTTTCTAACTCAGGGTTTCGTGCATACCAGGTAAATGCTCCACCAACTGAGCTGCATCCCAGGCCCCTCAAGGCTGATTTCCAACTGTCATTGTTTACGGTTGGCGTATCCATGAGCACAGTCTTCGAGGGACCACATGGCTGGCCACGGCTGACCTCTACGTACTTAAAGTGTGACATTTACACCATGATGCTCACCGAAATCTGAAGATGAGAAGTCAGTCAGCCTGGCGACTATCTTTGAGGTAAAGCAGAGTGAACCTTGGGGGGTGGGGTGGGGGAGCTAATACTGACCTTAGAGTAATTTGATCCTTAAGAATTCAAGGAGACAACATTAGAAACTCAAGCAAATACAATCGGGAATGACGGGCGGTGGGGCAGGGCGTCTCTAACTGACTCAGCATCCGGACTTGAGCAGGACTGAATCAGAACACTGGGGCTGGCGGGCGCAGCCAGGATAGTCAGTGCACATCCATCTGGATATTTCAGAAGCTGAATTCACTTTCTATCTATAGCATCCCTCCGTTTGGTTTTCCTTTTTAACATTTATTTCCCAAGATGCTTGCAGAGAAACCTCAGAAGTGCGGTAACTCTCTCTTACCATGCCCCTGCCCAGCTCCCATCAACCTCATTATCCATCCTGGGCACACCCTCAGTCAACAGGAGCAGAAGTCTAGGACAGTGGCTTATTGGCTTATAGGACAGTGGCCTTGGCTGCTTTACTTGAAAGATAAATTTTGTAAAGCTGTACGCACCACCCCCCTTGTATATTTTTAAGTTGGCATCTAAAAACGTTCACCGTAGGTTCAAATAGTTGCAAAAGATGTAATTTCTGGCATAGTGATATTTTAAGACAGCCCAGTTCTAGCATTTATTTATTTATTTATTTATTTATTTATTTATTTATTTATTTATTTATGACGAAATCTTATGTAGCCCAGGCTAGCCTCAAATTTACTATGTAACCAAAAATAACCTTGAACTTTGAACCTCTTGTTTCTGCTTCTCCCAAGTGCTTGGTGGTAGACAGCCCCACACTAGGTTTTTATCCAGTGATGGGGATAAAATTCAGGACTTTATGTATGATAGGCAAGCCATGTACCAACTTAGCTACATCTCCAGACTCAGTCACAACACTCTTTAAAATGATCCCAAATCCTCTAAAGATCACAGCAAATAGATGCTGGCTTTGTAATGCAGATTCAAAAGCTTACTAGGTTCCCAGTGCCTGGTAAATAGAAGTACTATTTTTCAGCTTAGAGAGGTATAGAGGTCTCTAGAAAGAGTTGGGAAGAGACAAAATGCTATCAGTGACTCTTAGGAGGGATTGTAGCCAGTGATGCTGTTATCTCACCCTTCGTGCCCTTAGCCCATGGCTGTGTCCTCTCTGCCATTTCCGGGCTATACCCACTGCTTCCTTGCCAGACAGCTTGTGCCTGTACATAGGAGACTGTGCACTTAGCCACAGCATCAAAACTGTGGGAACTGATTCCTACAGGTCGTCCCTCAGCCGAGCCAGACAAGAGGACATCGCTAAAAGGCCCTGGTCTCCTCTCCCTCTGGGCAAGACAATGGCAAAGCCTGAGGGAAAAGAAGCCTTCTTGATAGCTCCCCTCTCCTCACCCCCTGAAGGACCGAGTCCTGGTAGCCCACCGTGGTGGTATGACACAGGTCTTTGCTCCGTTTCTGTCCCCCGTGTTCTGCCTGCATGCCTCATTCATGCTGCCCCTCTTTATACCTCTTCTTTTGATGCTTAATTTTGATTGACAACTTGACAGTACCTAGGAGACACACCTCTCAGCATATCTGAGAGAGTTTTCAGATTGGATTAACTGAGGTGAGGAGACTAATCTAGCAGTGGGTGACACTTATTCTAAGGGCTAAGACCCAGAACTGATAGTAGCTCTGGGGTTATGCAGGTTCAGCTCTGAACACTCGCCTGGAGGTGAACATCTGGAACTCTGGCTCCTGGAGACCCAGTGCCTCTTCTTACTTCCATGGGCATGCGCACATGTGTTGCAGAAACATACTCAGGAACAAACATATACACATAGATTTTTTTTTTCAATAAAGGAAAAGAATGAGCAAGGGGACTGGGGAGCCGGTTCAATGGGTAGGAGTGCTTGCTCTGTAAGCATAAAGGCTGGAGTTCAAATTCCCAGAGACTCAAAAACAAAAGCTGGACATGGCCTCGTGTGTCTATAACCCCCCAGGATTGGCAGGTGGAGACAGGCAGATCCTCAAAACTCGAAGACTAGCCAGCCCTACTGAAATGGTGAACTTCCAGTTCAAGGAGAGACTCTGTCTTGGGGAAATAAGGTAGAAAGAAACAGAGGAAGACACCGTGCATGTGTGCATGGATGCACATACTCTTATACATGCATAACTCACATCCCCCCAGAGAGAGAAAGAGAGACAGAGACAGAGAGAGACAGAGAGAGACTGATCTTGAGTATTCTGCATATATCTAAAAAATCTGGGCCGGGCGTGGTGACGCACACCTTTAATCCCAGCACTTGGGAGGCAGAGGCAGGCGGATTTCTGAGTTTGAGGCCAGACTGGTCTGCAAAGTGAGTTCCAGGACAGCCAGGGCTATAAAGAGAAACCCTGTCTCCAAAAAAAAAAAAAAAAAATCTGTTCGGAGTGGACGGACCTTCTGTCATTCTCAAGAACGTCTGAACTACCAAAACCTGCAAAGAGCTTCCAGTGGTAGTGGGGACATCCAGCTCTCAGGGGTTCACAAAGAGCTTTTCGTGTTAAAGGAGCCACAGGGGATGACTTGGGGGTCTGCAACTTCAGACTGAAGTAAGGACACTTCTGCATTTTCACCAGTTGAGATCACCTAAAAGAAAGAAATGTGCTATTAATTCTGTTCATAGAATATTGTATTTTATTTTAAAGAGGGTCCTTGCCCAAAGTGACCTAGAACTCACCTCCACTCTCTACCCTCAGCCCCCTGAGTGCTGGGACCACATGTGTGTGTCACAAGGTTTAACAAAAACAAAACAAAACAAACTAACAAAAAAAAACTTTAAATTTATTTTTTATTTACATAAAGTGACATCATTCCCCCCATCTCCTCCCTTCAACCCCTCCCAGCTCCTCCCCTCAAATTCATGGCTTCTTTTTCTTTAATTATTGTTACAAATACACATTTAAGCACAGCCTGATGAGTCGGCTTGGTGTGGTTTGCGTGTGTTTTAAGGCTGACTGATTGATATTAGACACTCGGTTAGGAAGCTCGGCCCTGGGGGAGACTAATTCTCCCTCCTCTACATCATCAATCTCCTGTCACTGGTTATCTAGGGGTAGGACTCCATGAGATTTCCTCCCTCTACACGGCCTGTTAACTGGTGGTGTTATTGTGCTGGTCTTGGTTAGGCAGCCATGTTGTTGAGATTTCATGGGTGTGGCTTTCCTATCCTATGCAGGAGTTAAAAACTCCCACAGCCATCTTTCTGGACCTCTGGTTCTTCTAATCTTTCTCCTTTCAGCCTAGGAGTTTTGTTGTAGATGTGATTTTAAAACAAACAACAATGTTCTCGTTTGGTTTTGAGGCTCTGGCAAGAGATGGTCACTTTCTCTTCATGAGCCATCAGTTAAGTCCATATCCCACTCATTCCGTTTTGTGGACTCTCACAAGCCCATAGAGTCGCTACGAGTGCTGGCCAGCTTAACTCAACACAAACTAGGGTCATTTGGGAAGAGGGAAACTCAACTGAGAAAATGCTTCCATGACATTGGCATGTAGGCATTTCTGTGAATCACTTTTCTTAATTAAAGATCGGCATGAGAGAGTCCAACCCATTGTGAGTGGTACTATGCCCCTGAGCAGGTGGTCCTGGGTTGCATAATAAAAGCAGGCTGAGCAAGCCATGAGATCCTAGCTCTCCTCCATGGCCCCTGTTTCAGGTCTTTCCTCCAGGTTCCTGCCTTGAGTCCCTGCCCTGACTTCCCTCAGCGATGGAGCGTGGCCTGAGAAGTGTAAGATGAAGTAAATTCTTTCCTTCCCAGGTTGCTTTTGTTTATCTCAGCAATAGAAACACCAAGACACTACAAATCCATCTTAATTGCCCAAGGGTCAACTACTGGACAGTCTGGGGCGGCTCTCAGAGCCCAGTGGCTATTCGAATAGGCAAGTGATAAGACTTCTCGTCTTGTCTCAGCCACTGCCTCCCACCAGACCACTGGCCCTGTGCTTAGCCAGGGTGTGATGCTTGAGTAGCCTTGCATGGAGCTGTGGCTCCCAGACACTGTGAGGGGATGCAACTTCTTCCTGTTCTCTTGGTCTGCATCTGACATGGTCACTGAGTGGCCACATCGTGTCTCACCGGAGCACCATGTTTAAGATGTGGGGTAAGCATGCTTCCCTGGCTTTTCCTTTTTAAAAAATATTTGGTTGGTTTTCCTCCACAAAGTGGTTTAGGAAGGACTTTTCTTGACCGGCTCAAGGCTACTTTTAAGGATATGTATGTGGGTCCTCTATTTAAGGCCAATAAAAGATACAGAGGAGATGGCTCAGCTGTTAAGAGTGCTTGCTGCTTTTTCAGAGGACTGGAGTTCCATTCCTAGCACTCACGTGGGAATCCAACTGCCTGCTCTAAGGGATCTGACGCCATCCTTTGGCCTTCATGGGTATCTACATGAATGTAGACCATTTGTGCATGTGTACATACACACACACACACACACACACACACACACACACACACACACAGAAATAAATAAATAAATAATATAATAAAATAAAATAATAAAATAAATCTTTAAGGCCAACAGAAGCAAGTCCTGAGAGGCCTGTGGGTCTGTCCGCATACTGGGTGCCTGCCCAAGCAATGAATGAGGTACTGCAAGGGTCCTGGTTGTGCAACTGTCTATAAGGCAGCCTCCAGGATGGGACATGACTTCTGAATGGAAGAAACAGTTCCCCTTCACAGGCTCCAGGGGCTTCCCCGATGTTCTCTGTTCCTCCATGGCCTTCCCACCTCCTAAGGCACTATGAACGCTGAACTGGGCCCACAGCTTGGAGTTCCCATTTCAGTCAGGAACCTGTCCACTTTCCAGCATGAGCCGCATCCAGGGAGAGCAGAGAGCTTCCCGCAACGGCCCAACCCCACTCTGCTCCTCGCACACTCAGGGTCTTGAGTGTCTTTCCTGGACTGGTGTCTCCCAAGTTTTCAACATCCTCTTAAGCAAGAACTGCAATGGATTCCCAGGGCAGAAGAATCTAGGAAATGTGTGAACCAAAGTTCCACCAGATGCAGGGGGTCCCCATGAAGGGAAAAGAGTAGAATTTAAAAAAAAAATTTGAGGGGCTGGAGAGATGGCTCAGAGGTTAAGAACACTAGCTGCTCCTCCAGAGGATCCTGGTTCAATCCCCAGCACCCACAACTGTCTATAACTCCAGTTCCAGTGAGTCTGACACCCTCACACGATATACATGCAGGAAAAAATACCAATGCTTAAAAAATTTTTTTAAATCATTAAAAATAGTTTTTAAAATAAAATAGTAATAGTTTTTTGAGATACACTTCCTAGCCCAGAGAGGCCTTGAACTCACTCCCCAGCCAAGACTGGCCTCTAACTCTTGGATCTAATTCCTGTCTTTGTTTCCAGAGTGTGGGGATTTTTCCCGTGTCTTGCCATATTGGGCCTTTTGCCCTTCCCGTCCTTTTCCTTGGATGCTGGTGTGTAGAGTCTGATGCTGTGTGAGGTTTGAAGGTTGCAGTACTGATGCTCCCTGTTGCAGTCCTGGGCCTCTGCTTCTAGACAAACTGCTTGTCCTTTCTGGGTGGCCACTCCAGTAACATCTAAGGAAAGCTGCCTCCACATGCCTTTTTTTTAAATATTTTTTTTATTACGTATTTTCCTCAATTACATTTCCAATGCTATCCCAAAAGTCCCCCATACCCTCCCCCCCACTTCCCTACACACCCATTCCCACTTTTTGGCCCTGGCATTCCCCTGTACTGGGGCATATAAAGTTTGCATGACCAATGGGCCTCTCTTTCCAGTGATGGCCGACTAGGCCATCTTTTGATACATATGCAGCTAGAGTCAAGAGCTCCGGGGCACTGGTTAGTTCATATTGTTGTTCCACCTACAGGGTTGCAGATCCCTTAAGCTCCTTGGGTACTTTCTCTAGCTCCTCCATTGGGGGCCCTGTGATCGATCCAATAGCTGACTGTGAGCATCCACTTCTGTGTTTGCTAGGCCCTGGCATAGTCTCACAAGAGACAGCTAAATCTGGGTCCTTTCAGCAAAATCTTGCTAGTGTATGCAATGGTGTCAGCGTTTGGAAGCTGATTATGGGGTGGATCCCTGGATATGGCAGTCTCTAGATGGTCCATCCTTTCGTCACAGCTCCAAACTTTGTCTCTGTAACTCCTTCCATGGGTGTTTTGTTCCCAATTCTAAGAAGGGGCACAATGTCCACACTTTGGTCTTCATTCTTCTTGAGTTTCATGCGTTTAGCAAATTGTATCTTATATCTTGGGTATCCTAAGTTTTGGGCTAATATCCACTTATCAGTGAGTACATATTGTGTGAGTTCCTTTGTGATTGTGTTACCTCACTCAGGATGATGCCCTCCAGGTCCATCCATTTGGCTAGGAATTTCATAAATGCATTCTTTTTAATAGCTGAGTAGTACTCCATTGTGTAAATGTACCACATTTTCTGTATCCATTCCTCTTTTGAGGGCATCTGGGTTCTTTACAGCTTCTGGCTATTATAAATAAGGCTGCTATGAACATAGGGGAGCATGTGTCCTTCTTACCAGTTGGGACATCTTCTGGCTATATGCCCAGGAGAGGTATTGCTGGATCCTCTCCACATGCCTTTGTTTCTGCTTCTGGTGGGCGTTCACTGTGGGTCCTCTTCCGGGGCCTGGGATGCAGCTTTGGGCTCCCAGTGACTCACGGAGAAAGCTTGTCTGGGTGTACTTCACCCAGCAGCCGTTCCCTAAATTATACCCAGCCCCCAATACATTTTTTTTCTGTACAAACTTTTATACTATAATAGTATTGATATCATCGATGGGCTGATTGATTGTTTGTTTTGAGACAGAGTCTCTATGTACAGCCTGGCTGTCCTAGAACTTGCTCTGTATACCCTACTGGCCTCAAACTCAGAGATCTTCCTGTTTCTGCAAGTGCTGAGATTAAAGGTGTCCATGCACCACCACCCAGCTATGATCTCTGACCTAATATTGTCTGTACTGTAACACAGTGCCTCCTTCTCCCTCTCCCCACCTCCTCCTTTCCCCTCTCCCTCCCCCCTCCTAGTGTTGGATATACTAGCTACACATTTCACCACTAAGCTGTACCCCAACCCATACCCTGCTGCATGTACTAATAATTTCTGTACCTTAACAGTACTTTCTATATTATTTTATATCCTTAGAAGGCTGTATGAGCAGTAACCCCGAAATGATACTCTGTAATTTTGTTCCTCAGTTCCTCTTTTATAATACCAATAATGCTTTAGAAAATGAAGCTTGTAATACCGTTAGCCTTAGAAAGCTGTTCTAAGCATTAAGGGGCAGGAGGAGTGGTAAAACAGAAACTGTGGTATACAGGAAGTTCTTAAAAATTGTGATTGTTGTTATTGTCCATGTTGCTGGTCTTCTAGTACTTGCTTCAACCTTATCTGTGTCTGGAAACACTTGGGAGTAAACTTTAAACCCAAGTTGCCTGCAATTGGTCTGTGGACAAAGACACCATCATTCCCGGCTGGGACTTCGCCAAGGATCTTGTGCACTCCCCCCACATCTTTACAAATAATTTCTTCTGGCAGGTGGGGGAGTGGTTGTGAGGGGGGTACTGGACCACGTGGTCATGCAGCAGGGGCTGGGTCTTCTTAGAGGGCAGTGTCAGTCTCCAACGGGTGGGATTGCCAGAACAGGAGAGGAAAAGTCACCTCCTCCTTTGTCTCTCCAGACTGGGGACATCTTGTAACATCCCTCCAGGGAGAGGAGATTTAGGGTGTAATGGAAATCAAGAGGCAAGAGTTAGGGTGGGGATTTGGGGATGCCCCACAAGAGTGTTGTTGCTCTGGACCCAGGACAAGAGTAAAGCTTTTAAAGCCTTATGAAGCCGTACATGAGTATACTGGGGCAGGAATGGAGTGGATTTGACCCCGTATTGTCTTGCCCTCACCTCCTCCTTTGACAGTGCTTTCTTACTGGCCCAGAGTAGGCTGACTCATTTCACTTTGGCCCTTTGTAATCCATTTTTAGAGTAGTTTTTTGGGGGGCTTTGCTTTGCAGTTCAAATTTTATTTAATATGTGTATGAGTGGAAGTGTGGCCTCGCTATATAGCCCAGGCTGACCTCAAATCCCAGACTCTTCTGTTCCCGACCTCTAAGTGCTGGGATTACAGGCACGCTGCACCACAGCCAGGAAAGGAGCCATTCCCAGAGCCATTTGGAGAAGCCCATGGATTAAGATAGACGTTCCATATGGTTTATGAAATAAATGAACAGAAAAGTCAGTTAAGTATGATGATTCCCCCTACCGGAGCGCACCCTGATTCTCCACTACCACACAGCGCCTAAGACGGTGTCCTCAGAAGTCCCCCGGGGCTTCTGCAGAAGGAAGGTGGACCCAGTTCCTTGCTCCAATGCGGCTCCTCTGAGTGGCATGTTGAGAACTGAACCTCACAGGCTTCAGAAAACAAATGGAATTTCTGTAGTAAAGTGAAAGACGATAGCGCATGGGTTCATTTATATAAAGTGTCTGGAAACGCTAATTTACAGCAACAGAAAATAGATTGGTGCTTGCCTGGGGCTGGGGTAGGAGTGGTGGCTAACCAAAAATGAGGATGAGGGAGCATTCTGAGTTAGTGGAAACATTCTAAAACTGGATTCGTGGTGATAGCTCTACACTCTGTTACGTTACTGAAGCCATTCAAGTGTGCTTGTGCAATGGGTGATCTTCGTTTTATAAAGGCTGGTTAGTTTGTTTTTTTAAGTTCGTGCAGGTAAGTGAATTAAATCAGTATGCCAAATAGACATTACTATATACATTATAATTTTCTTGGCATTACTCTATGCCCCATCTACAACCTCAGCTTCCTCACCTGTTCAGTGGGTGACAGTGGTAGCTAGCTGAATGAAATACCTTCCGGAAAGCAGCACTTAGAGACCAGCATGTAATTAACAAAGTTATTAGTGCTGTTCTTAATTTTTCTTTTCTTGTTTTTAATTTTATATGTGTGAGTGTTTTGCCAGGATGTTTGTGTGCCATGTGCATGCAGTGCCCGTGGAGGCCAGAAGAGGGCACCAGACCTACTGGGACTGGAGTTCAAGAGCGCTGAGAGCCACAATGTGCGTGCTTGAAATCGAACCAAGCACTCTTAAACTGCCGAGTCACCTCTCCAGCCCTCTAGCACTTCTTAAAGTATTGGTTTTTTATCCTTGACATAGGAGTCTTAAGAGATTGTTTCATGACTTGGGAGGGATGCTAGTCCTGGGTTTTTCAATGATCTGAGAAGAAGACGCTGAGGTTTCACTTCCGGTGGCTCGGGCTCGCCAATGCCCCCATGCTCAGTGGTTTCACGGTTCCTATCTGTAAGGGTCCCTGACCTTTATATCCTCTCCTTCCTGGTCAAGATGTGAGGATAAAAGGCAAGATACCAGTTATCGCTGGGCATGGTGGCCCAAGCCTTTAATCCCAGCACTTGAGAGGAAGAGGCAGGCAGATTTCTGAGTTCGAGGTCAGCCTGGTCTACAAAGTGAGTTCCAGGACAGCCAGGGCTAAACAGAGAAACCCTGTCTCAAAAAATCAACCAACCAACCAACCAAACAAACAAAATACCAGTTACCAAGCAGATGGAGCAGTTTTGGAGTGGTAGGTGCTTGCGGCTCCTAAGTAACTGTTTCAGACTGGCTGCCCCTAGGAGATATCCAGAGATGGATGAGTTAGAGAACTGGAGAGATGGCTCAGCTGGCAAAAGCACTTGTTGCTCTTACAGAGGACCCAGGCTTGCTTGCCAGCACCTGCGTGGTGGCTCTAGTTCCAGCAGATCTGATGCTCTCTTCCGATCTCCTCAGGTACCAGGCATGCATGTGATGCACATACATTTGTACATGCAAACCAATAAATCTAAAAGATTTCTGTGACAATATACTTAGCAAAAGCAACTTAGGGAGGGAGAGTTTGTTTCTGCTCTGACTTTGAAGGTTCCATCATGGCAGAGAAGGTATGGCGGTAGATGTGTGACACAGACAGTCCCATTGAATAAGTCACATTGCATCCACAGAAGAGATCGGGGAGAAATGCATGCTGGTGATCAGATTGCTTTTGTCTCCATACTCAGTGAGATCCCAGCCCATGACATTTAGACAAGCGTGAGCCAGCCCCCCTTCAGTTAAACGGATCTAGGAACTCCTTCAAAGGCAGGTTTGTCTCCTAGGTGATTCTAAATGAGTCAAATGAACAATCTATATTAACCACCAGGTTAGACTTGATCTAGACAACTGAAAGTATGCCTTGGTCCACGATGCCCAGAGGAAAGTCAAGGAAACTGCAGTGACAAGAGTGTTAGAGTTCTCTAATAGAACAGAGCAGATGAGTGTGTGTGTGTGTGTGTGTGTGTGTGTGTGATGGAGTTTATTAGCATGACTTATGGACTATAGTCCAGGTGGCCCAGCAATGACTCTCTCCTGATGGAAAGACCAAGCCCAAGAGTCCCGTACGGAAGGACTCCTAGGGAGGTTCTGGTTTTCAGTCTGTGTGGTTCTAATATCAGCAAAGGACTGTCTAAGCCACAGGATCAATGAACTTGTCATCAAGAGGGAAAAGGTACATAACAAAACAAAACAAAACAGCTTCCCCATTCTGTATCCTTCCAGGTAGGGTGGGTCTCTCCATCTCAAACGATCCACTCAAGAAATCCCTCACAGGTGAGCTTCAGCTTTGTTGGCTCCAGATGTAGTCAAGTTGATGACCAAGGTTACCCATCACAGCTAGGAAGCAGCGCCAGAGGAAGGGGCCTGGCTGCAGGGCCTGTGGGAAGGTTTGTTTCTCCTATGGGGACACTGATTTCTGAAGTTCCTAGGAAGCAAGGCTGGACAAGATGAGTAGCAGAAATTCCAGAGGGGTGAGGGCCACAGCTGCCTCAGAGTCTTGTTCCCACTCTGCCTTGACTGGCCAGGCTGAATCATGACTTGTCCCGTATATACCCACCCATCTCCTGCCGTGTGGCCAGGCTATTCTGAAAGAGGTCCTGGCCCTCACAGACTCCATAGGCTAGAGGGAGACACAGACAAACTAGTCTATAACTTAAGTGCTAACAAAGAAGGGGAAGCGGCTACCCTCGCATGACCTGGTTCAAGATGTTATCAGAGATCTTCCAAAGGAAATGACATCTTAGAGCCTTGAGGAGAAAAAGGAGCAAACTTGCCCTCAGCCATTTGCCTGTAAACAACCCTGATGGAACTCACTGGGCCACAGACACAAGAGAATCCCAGCTGAAGTGCAAGGAGGACTGGCTGGGAAGAGAGAGGGGTCCACAGGGGAAGAGGCTGTAGTAGCGACCTTTCTCTGCTGTGGTAGAATGCCATGACCAGAAGCTACTCCTGAAAGGAAGAATTATCTTCTACAATGGCAGGAGAGGCGTGGCAGCAGTCAGCTGTCTCCGGGAAATGAGAGATCACATTTCTGTCCACATCCTGGAAACAGAGAATGTAAACCAGAAGTGACATAATGCTGTAAACCCACAAAGGTCACCCCCATTGATGGACTTCCTCCAGCAGGGTTCCACCTTCTCAAGGTTCCAGAACCACCTTAAATGGTACCACCAATGCAGAACCAAGTATTCATGCAGGTGACCCTATGAGGGGCATTTCTTATTCAGACCACCACAGAGGGGCACAAGGACAGGTAATAGGGTTGATAATAACAAAAATACATCATATAATGTGGATGAAAATGTCATAACGAAACCCATTAGTATATATTTATATATGCATATGACCTATTAGTGTGTATTTACATATTATATAACTTATTCATATATATTTAGTTATATATTATATATAAAACTCATTAGTCAATGTTTACATATATATAAACCCATCAGTATATATTTAAATGTACATATATAACCCATTGGTGTGTATATGTGTGTGTGTATATATATAAACATAACACATCAGTCTGTTTTTATATATATTATATGTAGCACATTACTCTGTGCTTATATATATTATATACACACATTACTCTGTGCTTATATATTATATAACCCATTAATATATGTTTATATTTATGTATGTGTCTATAAAATGCATAGTATCTATTTATATACATATTTATCTCATTAGTATATATTTTTACATATTTTATATAACCCATTATCATATATTTATAAATCATATATAGCACATTAATCTGTTTGTACATTATATGACCCATTAATGTGTATTTAATATAATAAAAGCAGAAAAATGGAAAAGGAGCAAAGATTTGGAGGGAGGAGTTCTTGGCAGAGAGGAAATGAATATATAAAGAGCCTGGGCCAGGTGTCAGCTCTGTGTTCAAAGAGCAAAGGAAGCCAGCATCTCTGGAGCAGAGTGCAAAGGAGGCAGGTGATGGAGGAGGCTTCAGTAGTCAGAGCCAGGCTTTGCTATTGGCCTTGGGAAACATACTGACTTCATCCTGGGTACCACGGATGAGAGCCATTACTAAAGTGATGAGCAGAGAAGCTAGTGACCTCACATGTAGATGATCCCAGCCATTGTGCAGAAGAGATCTCTGGATGCAGGAACTCTCTTGTTTGACTATTACTGGGAACGCAGGACTGAGCATCTTCTACCTGAAAGGCCCGCAGGCCTTGTCTGAGGTGCAGGAAGTCAGGGCCAGTCCTCTCATGGTACTGCTGCTCTGAGGTACCTTCCCTTCAGACAGAGTTTCTTTTCTGTTTAGGCCCTGTTCTCAGATGCTTCTCCCATACCTGACCCTGACAGTTAAGGGCCTGCCTGCCTGCCTGTCTGTCTGTCTGCCTGTCTGTCTATGGAAGCTTGCCTTCAGAAACACTGCAATCTCCATCAATTCTCATAAATAAGTTTTAAAAACACAGAAGAAAATGTTACAAATCAAAGAGAAAAGGAAGATTTGGAGGGAAGGGCTAAGGGGTATGGATGTGATGGGGGTAAAGTGCCTACCTAGCAAGCACAAAGCCCCAGGTTCTATACCCAGCATGGCAAATAGTAGGAGTAGTGGCTCAGACTCATTATCCCTGCACTCAAGATGTAGGGGCTTGAGGAGCAGAAGTCCAAGGTCATCCCAAACTACCTAGTCAGTTTGAGGCCAGCCTGGAATACACAAGACCCTGACTAAATAAACAAATATATCAATAATTTTCCCCCAAGTAGTCTCTTTGAAACCCCTTGAATTCATCCTTTGTAGCAACAGATATATTTCCCAGTGTGAAGTATAGTGTGTGCTGTGGCAGTTAATATTAGTTGTTGGGAAACCCTGAATACTTAAGGTCCAAGTCTACCATGTCTGGATAGTGCCCCTGAGCTCCATGCAAAATGGCGGATTCCCTTTCCCAGAGGACTTCCTCTTCTCTACCTTATCTGGGGAGCCCAACCCCCACTCTACCTGAGGCGTGCCAAGGAATCTTTGGCAAAATTATAGGTTCAACTTCCTGGAATGCCTTTCCATGCAAATGAGGCATCCCCAGAATCTTAAACCTCAGCCAATGAAGCTTCACCCTAAGAAGAACCTCTTCCGCCGGGCGGTGGTGGCGCACACCTTTAATCCCAGCACTTGGGAGGCAGAGGCAGGTGGATTTCTGGGTTCAAGGCCAGCCTGGTCTACAAAGTGAGTTCCAGGACAGCCAGGGCTATACAGAGTAACCCTGTCTCGAAAAAAAAAAAAAGAACCTCTTCCTACTTTCCAAGGTTCTCTAGTCCTTGTTCACCCCAAGTAAAGAGTACTGTTTCGTTGACCTTCGTCTACAAGAGCTGTTTTCTGTTTTGTTTTGTTTTGTTTTTTCTTTTTCCCCCTCCCCCTTCTCCCCCTCCTGGCATTTACTGCCTGACCAGCATCCTCCTGACCCACCCCTTCCGGACTTCGATTCATCCTTTCCTGTCTGGTGTGCATCAGACTTCAGACACCCCAAGGGAAAATTCAGACCACAGAACTCAGCTCTGCTCCATCCTTCACTGCTTGGTGTGCTGTAGCACACTGAGGGAAGAATCGAAAAAATGGAGCCACAAGTAGTTATGACAGGAATAGAAGAATGTATGTATGTATGTACACACACAGTAAGTTGGTACTGAATAAGAGTATTAAAATCATCGCAGGAAAAATAAGCCAAATAACTTACCTGACACACCAGACTGAGGGAAGGCCAGGGCCTGATTTCCCCACTTGGATCCCAGAAAGAGGACACATCACCCTGGGATTAAGCCCTCACTGACCTGTCGAGACCAGCCAGCTTATGTGCAGAGGCACAGACAAGCAGAGAACTCCTCACAAGGTTGTCAGTGTGGCTCCCCGCTGTTGACTCCACTTTCAGGTACCAGCTGCACACTCCTCCAGATCCTGCCCTCTGTGGCCCCACACCTCACACTTCTGAGGCTTCACTCAGCTCTGATGCAGCAGCAGCTGAAGCAGGAGTCAGCCTTGCATTCATTTTCTGGGCCCCTGCAGAGACTCTGTTGACATCCCTGCCAGCCTGCTCTGCCTCTCAGTGGATCTCTTTGAGTCTCCTTGAACTCTGAGGTGGCCCCTCTCACCCTTTGTGGCTATTGCGTAACCCACAGTATGGTTTCTCATGTAAAGTATCCTGTGTGCTCTGACAGTTAATATTAGGAATTAGGATTGGGACAAAAGGACCTGCTCCCTCAGCCATCCACTGTGGTATCAGGGCTTCTTGACAAACAGCTGCTGGCAGAAGCAGTATGCCTTGTGAATCTATGAACGAGTTTGTTTCTGACACAGCACCCTTTGCCTGTCTAATTTCCTTTTTAATTTCTCCTGGGGACAGCGCCCAGGCTTGTGTGCAGGTTAGGCAAGTGCTCTACCGCTCACATCCTGTCCTGAGCCCCTCATTCAACCTGAATTTCCCCCATTCAGGGCCCCGTCTCCAAAGGCTGACACCAGGGACATTAGGGCTTCAACAGTGTGAACTGTGGGAAGGAATACAACTCATAATGAAAGACGTGGGTAAACAAATAGAATCATCTGGAAACCCTGGAGCTCTCAGGCCTCTTAGGGAGCTCGAGACAAAGATTAAGTGGCTTGAACAGAGAAATTACAGGCTCATATGCTAAATGAGCTAGAACCGGCAGAAATCAGAAGGGGTCCTGTTACATGAGCAAAAATTAAAATTCAACTCACATACGAGCAACAGCCACAATAGCTCAAGTTTTACCTAACAAGGAGTATATTATGAAAAAAAAAAAACATTCTGTTTTTTAGCACCGTTCTTAGAAGATTTAATTAAGAGAACTGTTAAAGAAAGGCTTGGAGCTTGGCGTTTAATGGGAATACTGAGGTACATTGCCCTTTTGGTTAGAGATGTATTAGATCTGTTAATGCCATGGACACACACACAGAGACAGAAACATGGTGGGAACCCTGTGAAGAGTTTGGGTCTATGAGGGAGAATTGGGATCCCTTTGTTATGTTTCAGAGGAAGGGGGTGTCTCCTGTAGTCAGACTGTCTTTTATTTCATGGGGGTAGAAGGGGAGGAGGGTATCTTGCATTACCAAGAAGGAATGTGGGACTCTGAGAAAATGGAAGAATGGCAGAACACAGCTGGACTTCCTTGGAGAAGTGAGAGTGGCCCTGCCCTTCTCTAGGAATCCCTGCACACCCGAGGAGTCTAGTAGGGAGTCAGAGATTCACAGGCAGGAGTGTTGGTCAGGAGTGTTCCTTTATAGAAGAAACAGACTCTGCTGATAGGCATGGCCTGAGCCCAGCTCTCTCTGAATTCTAGAGTTTTAAAAAGATATAATTTCTCCTGAAATTATATGTAAGTGAAATTTTAAATTTGTAGCAAGTTGGGGTTTTTGTTTTGTTGTTGTTGTTGTGATGGTGATGGTGGTTGTGGTGGTGTGTGAGAGTGTCCGCGCACGTGTGTGTGTGTGTGTGTGTGTGTGTGTGTGTGTGTGTGTGTGCGTGTGTGTGTGTTATGTGTAGCCAATGATAATCTTGGAACTCCTGATCCTCTACCTCTACCTCACAAGTGCTGACATTGTGGGTGGGGTGCCACAGTGTAGGGGCCAGCAAAATGTCTGGGCAAATCGATTCTACAATTGAACTGGAGAGCTATAAATCTTTGAATGGCTAGGAGAACTTCTAAAAGAGACAACCTTGTGGAGAGTGTAGATATTCTAAATAGATACACTTGTGATCCTCCCTTTAGGTATCAGACTTATTGAATGGTCCCCAGGGAACTAATTCCTCACTCTCAGATGTCTCACCATAGTAGGAGGTGAAGGCTGGAGCCTGCTACCAGGCAGAGGAGGAACTTGTCCCCCAGGATTGTCAGACTATGGTACAGGAGAGACAGGTGATGGGTTGGTGATGGGCGAGACCACACCTTCCTTGCCTGGGATGGCTTAGTTCTGCATTCTTCCTACTTTCCATTCAAGTTGAAGCCTCATGTAGGATGCTGGGGAAGGAGGTGGGGGAAGAGTGTCACGAGGTCCCTTTGTTCTTCCTCTGAATAAACACATCTCCCTTCTTAGCTTCTTACTGTTTCTGTCTTTTCAATTGGCACATTGAGGATGTGGAACTAGGCCTAGCTTGTTAGGGACGCCATGACCCTAACAGTCTTTGACCCTAACAGCTCTGGTAACAGTTTCAGTGAGCCTAGCCCAAAGATACATCACAGGTGTTTGTTAGTGACTTATACAAAGTCTACCCTGGAAGGACAGGAAGGATTGCAGGTTTCCAGAAACTGATGGAAGGAATCTCTTCACCATGGGGACTTTTCTTATTTTCCACTTCAGCCCCCACCAGCTGCCTTTTACCTCTTCTTGAAGAGAAACAGGTATTTAGACTTTGTTTCTTTGACTCTCATGAAAATCTGACCCATGGAAGTTTCTTCTGGACCTTGGGCTTTGTTTTGCACTTGACCTAACAGCAGTTTTCAACCTGTGAGTCTTGACCCCTGAGGGGGAGGTCAAGAGATCCCTTCACAGGAGTCACCTGAGACCACAGGAAAACACAGATATTTACATTACAATCCATAACACTGCAAAATTACAGTTCTGACATAGCAACAAAAGCGATGTTGTGGATGAGGTCGCCACAGCAGGAGGAACTGTATTCAAGAATAGGACCACTCGGGAGGTGAGAACCACTGACCTAGAGGCTCTCCTGAACTGTTTTGTTTCTTTAGACTATTTCAGCATGTGACAGGGAAAGTTGAAGTGTGTTGGTCTTTGGTGGCTGTACTGAGACACAGGGGTTCTGTTCAAACATTTAAGACTGAGAAACAAAAGTCCTGAGGAGAGCCAGGAGGATTGAGTTCGAAGCCATTTTCAGTTATTTGTCAAGTTTGTGGAGGCCAGCCTAGGCTTTTTGGTTTAAAAACAAGAAAACAACAACAACAACAACAAAACTGATCAGACATAGTGGCACAGGCCTTTGTTCCAAGCTCTTGAGGCAGAGGCGGAGGCGATGGGGGAGGGCTGCGGGGGCAATGTGGGGGGCAGGGGCGGGGGGGGGGGGCAGAGGCAGAGGCAGAGGCAGAGGCAGTCTCTGTGAGTTCAAGCTCAGCCTGCTCTTTTCTCTGATTGGATAAATGATCAAAAGACCTTACATAAAAGATAAAATAAAAACTAACAACAACAAAAAAAAAAAAACGGGATATTTTTGTGACACCAATCGTAGAAGACTTTCCTAAACAAATCTATATGTGCTTATGTGGACACAAGTGCAAGTGCCCACGGGGGTCAGAAGATGTGGGATCCCCTGGAACTGGACCTACAGGTGGCTGTGAGCCTGGAGTGTATAAACCTTGGGAAAAAATAATTCTGATTTTGACTCTGGAAAATAGCAAGGATTTTTATTGCGCATGACATCATGAAGCTAACAGACATGTGATAGGCCAGTTGTTTGCAACACCTATAACCAATGATGACTTCACATCCAGGCTGTATAAGGAACATTTACTGATTATCAGCATCAAAAACAAACAAAAGGGGACTAGAGAGATGGCTAGTTGGTTAAGGGTAGGTACTGCTCTTGGAAAGGACCCCAGTTTGGCTCCCAGTATCCAGAGTACCACCTGAGTTGTACCTTAGCTGCTGTTTTACTCTTAAGTGTACTCTTCTAGAAGATTCTCTTCTTGGCTAGTAAGGAGAATATTTACAGCAGCATTGTTTGCAGTAGATAATTCAAGAATACATAATTAGGAGGTGTCCTAGTTTCATTCCTGTTGCTGGAATGAAATCACCTGTCAGAAGCAACTTTGGGAAGGAAACAGTTTATTTGGCTCACAATTCCAGGTTACAGTTCATCGCTGCAGGAAAGTCACAGATGCAGGAACTTGAGACAGCTGGTTCTAACACACCCACAGTCAAGAGCAGAGAAAAACAAAAGCACCCACTCTGCCTGCCTGCTCGCTGCTAATACTCAGCCAGCTTTCTTTACTCTTATACAGTTCTGGGCCCAGCCTAAGGATTGGTATTGCCCACAGTGGGCAGGGTCTTTGAATACTAATTAGCAATGAAGACAATCCTTCATAGACATGCCAGTAGGCCAACCAATCTAGATAATTCTTCATTAAGATGCTCTTTCCAAATGATTCTATTGTATCGAATTGACTATTAAAACTAACCAGTAGAGCTGGGGAGATGGCTCAGCAGTTGAGAGCACATACAGCTCTTGCAGAGGACTTGGATTCAGTTCCTAGCATTTCTATTATACACCTCGAAACAACCTCTAAGTCCAAACCCAGGTATCTGATGTACACACACACACACACACACACACACTTTTAGAAAAACTTTTTTTTTTCTTAGACAGGGTTTTTCTGAGTAGCCCTGACCTGTGGAACTTGCTCTGTAGATCATGCTGGCCTTGAACTTACTGAGATTCACCTGCCTCTACCTCCCAAGTGCTGGGATTAAATGTGAGCGACACTACCAGCACAAAAGATATAAGGAAAGCTTTAGGGGCTGGGGATATGGCTCAGTAGTAGAGCACATAGGTTCAACCGCAAGACCCATGAAAGTAAATGAAATTAATATACTTCTAGCCAGATAAAGCATATCTAAGTGATACATTTGGCCTGTAAAACACTAGTTGGTAATCCCTGGTGAGTGTCATGGGTAGGAGTTTGTTACTAAATAAAGGGGTACAGAAGAGAGGAATGGAAGTAGACCCTCTTTCCCACTGTGTTGTCCTCAGCCCCTCTTCTTTTTTGTTGGAGATGCAGACACAAACAGATTGGATTTGAGAGAGCAGACATGGGATATTAAGATAATACTATCACCCTTTTATCCCCAAATTAAGATACCATCCTCATAGCCACAGATTTTGATATTCCTATCAGTATAGAGCAAAGGTATCATTATAAACATAAGAAACACACATGCTCCACATTCCTTGAACCACACGATGGTAGTAACCATGGCAGTGACCCTGAGTAGACCTTATGGATCTCTGAGAAGGCGAAACATAAAGAGGATGGAGTAGGGGTTTCAGCTGAGCCCTTGAGCAAGAACTCAAACATACCCCCACCTCCTTTGACTGATGACATCATTGCTTTTACTTAGCTCTGAATAGTCCATCTTCTCATGGTGGCAAAGAGGAAAGAGGCTCTAACTGGGTGAGGTGACAAATCAGGTGACTCTAAAGACCCTTTGACAAAATATTTTTATTGTATGTGCATGGATATTTTGCCTGCATGCATCTCAGCACACCATATATATATTCCTGGTGCCCAAAGAGGCCAGCAGAGGGGTGAGCTTTTTTTAAATGATCCTTACTTATACCCCCAGAAACTAGAGTTAGAGATGGTTGTGAGCTGCCATGTGGGTACTGGGACTTGAACTCAGGACCTCTGAAAGAGCAGTCAGTGCTCTTAACAACTGAGCATCACTACAGCCCCTCAACAGCCCTTTTGCGCGTTGGCTTTTATATGATGTAGCCACGGCTGACAGTGACCACTTTCACTGTAATCTCAGAATACCCACAGTTCTCTCTTGCCAGATAGCTGGCAATTGAACGCCTTCCAGCACCGAACCCAGAGATTTCTGGGACTTAGAACACCTGGGAAAAATACATATTTTAGGATCCTAACTTAAAATACTCCTCTTCACTATACATGTCAGAAAAAGCCACCTACCCTCTAAATATGCAAAGAGGAAGTTTCTGCTCTTACATAAAACTCTGTGGCCCTTCGGCCGGAAGCAATAGAGGTGTTGTCTTAGTTTCTTTACTAAGACAGGTCAGAAGCAAAGAACCTATAAAGCCATATATCAATACATGTATTAAAGGAGCTCATGGCAGGTCCAAGAAGGAGTCACAGCATCCTGGGAGTTTAGGAAAAACCTCTGAGATGACAGCTGAGATCAGAAGATGCCTCGGAATGGAGGTAGGCCTTGTGGCTTGTGGGAAAGCCTGCAGAGAGAAGAAGGAGCAGAGTATGGACAGAAAACCAGCGGAGGTGGTGGTGGAAGGAAAACGGGAGAGAATGCTGCCTGGCAGAGCAGGAGAGGGTGACCCTGAGCCCTCAGATCCTGCATACCTCTAGGAGAAAGCAGCCTTGGTTGGGTTTCAGGTGGGGATGGGGGTCTTGACTGGCACCGTACGGTGAAGTGATGACCCTGGCTGCAGCAGGCTCAGGTGAGAGCTGATGCCTCTCATCAGACTTCCACCAGTGACGTATGCCAAGAGGAAGGAGGAGGAGCTCTGACTGGCATGCACACCGCGGTGTGGAGAGAAGGCATATGGGAAGACTCTTAAGAAGGGGAAAAATCACTGGACACATTTGCTTAACATTTTATGATAGGACCTCATGTAGCCCAGGTTAGCCTTGAATTTAACAATGTAGGTAAGGATGACCTTGAACTTTAAAAAAAGATTATACTTACTTAAAGTATGTGTATGTGTATGCCATGGCATCGTGTGAAGGTTGGAGGACAGCCTGCAGGAGTAAGCTCTCTCTGTCCACCATGTGGGTTGCAGAGATCAAACTCAAGTCATTAGGCTGAGAGCCAAAGCCTTTACCTGCTGAGCCATCTTGCATTGCAGGATCTGCTGTGCCCACTGGGCTCCCTGGGTGTGGCCAGGACTTCTAATCCTCCTGCCTCCACCTGCCAAGTGCTGGGATCTCAGGCATGAGCTGTCTGTCACCTGTGGTTTCTGCGGTGCCGAAGATCAATCCCTCAGCGTGCTAGCCACACACTCTACCAACAGAGCCACAGCCAAGGCCCTGCTGTGGGTTTATCACCATAAAACACATCCTAGATTGTCAGTCACCCACACACATGACATGAGACCTGCTCTGCCTGAGTGCGAGCCGTTCTCCCAGTGCCGCACTGAGGATGCCCCTGCAACATCAGGGCTTCCTACAAGTGCTCAGGAAGAACCGAAAATCCAGCCCAGTGAGCTACAAGCCATACTGCAAAGCCACTTGAGTTGCTACTCCCCAGCCAGGGTTTAGTGTCTGGCGATGTCATGGCTAGTTGAGCCTGCACCCACTCTCCCTCTAGTGCAATTTGCCTCTGACTGAAGAGTCAGTTAACGCTGCCAACAAGCCCACAGCAAGCAGCAAGTCAAAGAGGCACACACAACGAGTGTCTTCTAACCGTCATCCCCCTGTCTCCACGTCCATCCTTATGTTGCTGTATTTGGATGATCAAAAATTAAAATAAAATTTAAAAATTCTGATGGTTTGGCATTTGTGGTATCGAAAGCAATCTGGAAAAGCCCGAGATCCCAGCGTGTGTGCATCTCCATCATTAGTTGCCTGGGACAGATTGTCAACGTGAGTTTCTGCAGGCTCAGAGGAGTGAGTGTATCCGGTGGGTCGCTTCCCTGGAAGCAGCACTAATGAGTTTCGATGCTGTGCCTTTCCACAGAAACCAGCAGTGAGTCAGAGCTAATTAGTTCACTTCTTCCCCTAGAGCCTACTGGGGGTCAAATTCTGTGCGATCGTGTTTCACAGCCTCGAGACACCGTTTCTGCTTTAATTGGTGTATCTGTGATTAATGACAGCTCAAAAACAATATATGCATAAGTGACAATGGCAAAGATACCGAGATGTAGGACCTAAACAATGCCCTGGGTGTCAGAAATAATTGATAACCAAGCATTTGCAAATGTCTGTACAAATCTGATTGTCTCTAGAGTTGAAACCCCAATTATGCTGGATTTTTGTATTTAAGTCAGTAGAGATTGAAGCTATGATTGATGGTTTTGTTGGATCGGTGTGCATATGTGTATCAAATATTCTACCGACTGTGCCATACCCACAACTCTGAGTACACACTCTCTAACGACCATGCTCTTATCTTCTTGCCTCTATCCCCTGGTGTGTCCACAGTAGGAAAACACACACACACACACACACACACACACACACACACACACACACACACGAGCTCGAGAACAGCGGGCATGAAGTCTTGGGGGGCAATCCCAGGAAAAAAAACAGACTGATATTCGGCTTGGGTCTGAGATAGCTCTGATGGCCCAGATACTGAAGGCTTGCTGGTCTGCCTATGGTGATGCTGGAGGCCCTAATGGAAGGAAATTATGCTACTGGAGGTGTCTTAGAAGAGGTCATAGGGACTCCCTCTTTCACTTCCTGACCACCGAGGGGTGATCACTACTTGTGTTATTTTGGTTTTTGAGACAGTCTCACTTAGCCCAGGCTAGCCTCCAGCTTCCTATGTTGCTGAGAATGACCTTGAACCTCAGATCCTTCTGCCTCTGCACCCCAGGTGCTAGGATTACAGGTTTGCACACAATGCCTGTTTATACAGCGTGAAGACTGCACAGCAAGCACTCTCCTAATTGAGCTATGTTCTCAGCCCGCACCACATGTTCTTAACACAATGAAGCATTCAGCCAAGGCCTGAAGCAAGGAGGGTAGACAACCACGGCCTGAAAAGTTAGAACCCGCAAGCAGAAGAAACATTTCCTCCTTTTTGTGTGGCGTTGTTTCGTTGCTGGGGATCTTAGCAGTCCCTCCCCGACTAAGCAGATCCTCTGCAGAGCCCCAGTTCCAGTCCTTTTCTGTGGTTTTAGAAATAGCTTGGCTCAGGCAACTATTTTTTCTTTTTCTTTTTCTTTCTTTCTTTCTTTCTTTCTTTCTTTCTTTCTTTTTTTTTTTATCACAATAATGTGAAGTTGACTAACTCAAGGTGAGAGAAATAGTCTTCTGGGAGATGTTAAGAGTCCCTGAAAGGTTTAAGAGAGGTGTAGAGTTTCAGCCCATTTTATGGACTTTTGGGGGAATCACATCGCAGATGCTGTAAGGAGAAAGTGTGGGGGTGAAAGTTTGTCACCATTCACCATTGCCATCTATCATCTATCTATCATATATTATCTATCTGTCTAACTATCATCTATATTCTATCTATCTATCTATCTATCTATCTATCTATCTATCTATCTATCTATCTTTCTATCTATCTATGTATCTACCTATCATGTTGTGTATTGTGCATGTTCAGGTAGGTGCACTTGTATGCATACATGTGCAGAGACATGAGGACAACTTGGGTCATTCTTCGGATTCCCAGTGAGTTCCAGGAATCCCCCTGTCTCTTCCTCCCATCTTGCTGTCACTGAGATTCCAAGTGTGTGTCACCATGCATAACACTGTAAAAAAAAATGACTTTTGTTTGTTTATTCATTTTGAGACAGGCTCTCACTATAAAACCCTGCCTGTCTTGGAATTCACTATGTGGACCAGGCTGGCCTTGAACTTACAGAGATCCTCCTGACTCTGCCATTTGAGTGCTGGCATTGAAGGTGTGTGCCACATGCAGCCATACCTGAATTTTCACGTGGATTCTGAGAGTTGAACTCAGATCCTCATGTTGGTGAGGTAAGGGCTTTACTAACTGAGCCACTTCCCAGCCCTTGCTATTTGTTTGTTTGTATAATGCTAGGGATTGAAACCAGGCACTTTCACATACTAAACACATACTTTCCCACCCAGATGCACCTCTTTAAAATGGTGTTAATGGGAATGTTGAGCCAAAAGAATTAGTTAGCATAGCATCCCCAGGAGATTAGCTGGCACACAATCCATTCCCGACTAATGTCCCCAGTCTTCATCATCACTGACATGACCTCCATTGTCATCACCATCATCCCAGCTCTTCCAATGTACAGGTATGTGACCAAGGGACACTACCGAACATTTCTAAGGCTTCTGTTCCTCATATCTGCATTGAAGCAGGAGAAATCGTTATCAAGGATACAGTGAGAAAGAAGGAGATGACGTACAGATAACAACTAACACGATGCTTAGCAACTAGAAGAGCTTCGATAAGTGGGTGTTATTATCTCCTGGTGTTGAGAGCTCGCCTTCTTGATGGATAGTCAAAATAGCTATTCGGATATGGCTTTCGTGTGACTGGAAGGAAGTCACCGACGTCCACCAAATGGAAACAGTCTACTGTACTGGGACAGAAGCTCCGGATTGATTTTTCTTTCTTCTCTTTTTAATGTTTAAGTGAAACATAAAAATTGCACAGCTTGGGGAGTTGAGAGATGGCTCAGCAGTTAAGAATGAGTACTGCTCTTTCAGAGGACTTGAGTTCAGTTCCCAGCATCCGGCAGTACATCCGGCAGCTCTGAGCTGCCTGTGACTCTAGCTCCAGAGCTGACACTGTCTTCTGGCCCCTTCGAGCATATGGCACACATGCATAGATAAACACATGAGTAAAAATAAAATATGGCCGGGCGTGGTGGTGCACACCTTTAATTCCAGCACTTGGGAGGCAGAGGCAGGCAGATCTCTGAGTTCGAGGCCAGCCTGGTCTACAAAGTGAGTTCCAGGACAGCCAGGGCTACACAGAGAAACCCTGTCTCGAAAAAAAAAAACAAATAAATAAGTAAAATATGTCTTAAAAATTGTACATGTTGGGGTTGGAGAGATGGCTCAGCAGTTAAGAGCACTGACTGCTCTTCTGAAGGTCCTGAGTTCAATTCCCAGCAACCACATGGTGGCTCACAGTCATCCATAATGAGATCTGTCACCCTCTTCTGGATTGTATGAAGATAGCTATAGTGTACTTACATATAATAAAATAATTAAATCTTTTTTTTAATTGTACATGTTGCTGCATGCCTGAAATCTTAGAACTTGGGAGGAAGATGAGAGAGGATTGGAGTTGAAGACACTAAGGCACCTCCTCCTGCTTCTACATCTCAGTGCTGGAAACACGATGTATTCTATGTTGGAATCAAACCAAGGGCTTTGTGCATACTAGACAAAACTCTCTACCAAATGAGTCATAACTTCAGCTCATCTGAGGCAGTCTTCAGGACATTTTTCCCCTTTGTTTGCTGTGTGATTTGATCCAATATCTTTCTGATATCCCCAAGTTTACTCTTGTATGTATTTAGAGCTTTGTCACTGAAAAAACTGGAGGTCACAGATAGTGTCACAAGACTTAGCAGATAAAAATATAGGTATTATATGTTGCTTGTTTGTCTCTGTAATCCCAGGATGCTGAGGCAGGAGGATGGGAAGTTAAGGGACAGCTCTGGGTACACAGTGAATTCAAGGCCATCTTGGGACACCTAATGAGACTATTAACAAAGCAAAACAGCAAGCAAAACAAAACAGCCTTCAAGCTAGAGTGTGATGTGTTCTGCAATTTCGCAAGATCTAATAGAATACAAGTTTAAGAGAGAGAGCAATCGAGTGAGACAGAGGACATATGAACGTTCGTTAGAGTCTCAGGCTAGGAGGCTCCAGGGAAAATCTTCTTCCATAAGTCATGTTAGGAAAGAATCAAAGCAAAATGAATCCTGGAAGCCAGACTCTAGTAAAAAGCCCAGGTTATTATCTTTCTTCCTCTTTCCTTTCCCCATGTTCTGTGAATGTCTGTGTATGCATATTCATGTTTTTGAATGAGTATGAGTGTGTGTGTGCGCGCATGCGTGCGCGTGTGCATGCCTGGTGCATGTGGTGGCCCAAGATTGATGTCAGGAACTATGCTTGATCTCTCTTCCATCTTATTCACTGAGCCAGGGTCTTCCAATCAAATTCATAGCTCACTGAGAGTCAGCTTGCTCAGGACGACTCCCTGTCTCTCTTGATACCTTCTAAGTCTGGAAGGGGGGGAGATACGGGGCGTGGCCGGGGGGGACGGGGCTGGAATGAGACAACTAGGACAGGGCATATGGGGGTGGGGGATGGGACATGGGGTTGGTACGGGCAGAAGGGTGGGGAGAGGAGGGACTGGGGTGATGACTATACAACATGGGGCACCCAGCACATATGAGGGTTCCGGGGATTCAAACTCCAGTTTTCACACTTGGGTGGCAAACATGTTTTAGTCACAGAGCTACTTCCCAGCCTGCCTCAAGGTGTCTTGTTTCTTTCCATCAGTATTTCCATCAAAAGTACTCATGTGATCCTCTGACCTGAGCACTGGTTGCCCCTTCCTTAACCCTTCTTCAATGACCAGAAGCACTGCAGACTCTCCATAGTAAGGATGACTCAATGAGAACCTGAGAAAGCCTGGCCTCTTGGGCTTTATTTTATTTGGCCCAGTGTTAGGGAGTGACCTGGTGATTTGGTTTTGTCAAGTTGACACAAGCTAGGGAAGAGGGAACCTCACCGGAGAAAACGCCTCCACCAGACTGGACTGGAGGCAAATCTGTAAAGTTTTTTGTTTTTTTTTTTTTTTTTTTTTTTTGGCTTTTTCAAGACAGGGTTTCTCTGTATAGCCCTGGCTGTCCTGGAACTCACTTTGTAGACCAGGCTGGCCTCGAACTCAGAAATCTGCCTGCCTCTGCCTCCTGAGTGCTGGGATTAAAGGCATGTGCCACCATGCCGGGCTTGTAGGGCATTTTCTTGATTAATGATTGAGGTCGAAGGGCCTGACCTACTATGGGTGGTACCACCCTGTATTGGCTGGTTTTGTGTGTAAACTTGACACAAGTTAGAGCCATTAGAGAAGAAGGAGTCTCAGTAAAGGAAATGCCTTTTCTCAATTAGAGATGAATGGTGGCACGCCTAACCCATGGTGGGTGGTATCACACCCCTGGGCTGGCAGTTCTGGGTTCTACAAAAAAAAGCAGGCTGAGCAAGCCAGTAAGCAGCACTCCTCCATGGCCTCTGCATCAGCTCCTGCCTCCAGGTTCCAGCCCTGCTTGAGTTCCTGTCCTGACTTCCTCCAGTGATGGATTGTGATCTGGAAGTGTAAGCCAAATAAACCCTTTCCTTACCAACTGATTTTTGGTCATGGTGTTTTGTCGAAGCAATAGAAACTGTAATTAAAACACACCCCAGACATGGCATTCCTGGATTGTATCCAAACCATAAGGAACAAGCCAGCAAGTAGTGTTCCATCAGGGCCTCTGCTAAAGTCCCTGCCTCCAGGTTCCTGCCTTGAGTTCCTGTTCTGACTTCCTCAGGAATAGGCTGTGACCTGAGAGTTGTAGGACACAATGAACCATTACCTCCCTGAGCTATTTCTGGTCAGCCTTTTAGCACCGCAATAGAAAGCAGGATAGAGGATTTGGATGCTTCTCGTCTCAAGTTCCATCGCAGTCCTAACCTACCTTCTTCGGAGATGAAAACAGATAGCAAAGCAAATATCAACTTAACAACATTCCACTCAAACTGAGGCTGACGCATTTATACCTATAATGATGTGAGAAACTGACCTCTGGGAAAAGTCAGCCTTCTAAATCTCCATATTGCCACCTATCCCACCCCAAACATTTTATTTTGAAGACTGGGGCTGACGTAAGGCTGCTGCTACACATGTGCATCTGTGTTTATTGCCCACTTCAATTTTCAGTGTCTGAAACCACAGGGAACTAACCTCATGGGAGGCTTTGAGATCCCAGAAGCCATGACAGGAGAGAAGCCTTGACACGTGCCCTGATTTCAGGGCACACTGGTTCTCTCCCATTTGCTATCCCCAGGACACTGTAATCCCAGTCTTTTCTGCTTTCAGCTCTGCTATTGAGGCCTTCTGGTCTACCACATCACCTGAGCGTGACTGACTACTGACCATTGACTTCCCCACTTTCCAACAAACCTGAATGCACACAGCCTCCGGTGTGGAGAGAGAATGACCAGCGGTCTTCTCCAAGCCTGTGGCTGCCCGTTTACCTCTTCTCCTATGCAGGACTTTCTATTGCTGTCAAGTCTCACCCCCATGTTCTGGCACAGAACTCCACAGAATCCAAGAATTATAAATTCCACCTGGGCTTCCAGGTTGTTCTAAGGTATTTTTGTTAAGGTAGGAGGACAGAACATATTTCACATTGAGATTATATATATATATATATATATATATATATATATATATATATATATATAGAGAGAGAGAGAGAGAGAGAGAGAGAGAAGCTATGTAGCCAAGGCTGACCTAACTTGTACGTGGTCCTCCTGCCTATGCAAGAGGCAAATGTGTGGGGTGATTTTCTGATTAATGAATGATGTGGGAAGGCCTAGCCCACTATGGGCCATGCTACCCCTCGGTGAGTGGTCCTAGATTGTATAAAAAAGCAGGCTGAGTAAGCCATAGAGAACAAGCCAGTGAGCATCCCTCCTCCATGCTCTCTGTATCAGCTCTTCCCTCCAGGTCCATGCCCCGACTTCTCTGGATAATGAACTACAAATGCCAAGCTGAAAACAAACAACAGACAAAAAAATCAAATGCAAAACCTCTCCTCTTCAAGCTGCTTTGGTCATGTCATTTTATCACCGCTATAAAAACCTAACTAAGACAGATTACAGTCTGGTGGCAACTGGACATTTGAACCAGGTGGTGTGTGCTGGGTAGGGGAAGGTAAGATTCAATAGGCTTGGAGCCATGTGGGTGAAAGAGAAAGGGCCCTGAGCAGCTGCTAGGAGAGGGGCTTTAAGGAAAGAGCAGAGAATATGCAGGCTTTAAATTCACTTGTTTGAGACAGGTCTTACTTTCTAACCCAAGCTGGTCCAAACCTTGGAATCCGCCTGCTTCAGATTCCCAAGTGCTGGGATTACAGGATGCACTGCCACACCCAAATTATGCAGCTGTTTTCATGGACTTTTTACTATGTTTTTGTTTATTTTTATCCTATATGTATGGGTGTTTTGCATGCATATATATCTGTGTTCCACATCTGTGCCTGGTACCCATAGTGGCCAGAAAAGAGCTTCCAATCCCCTGGAACTAGAGTTACAGATGGTGGCTAGACACCATGTGGGTGCTGGGAGTCAAATGTGGATCCTCTTCAAAGGCAGCCAATGCTCTTAACTGTTGAGTCAGCCTCCATCTCTGTCTGGTTTTTGTTGATGATGTTGTTGTAGTTGTTGTTGTTGTTTAAAGACAGCAAGCTTCGAAGTCCAGGCTGGACTTGAACTTGTGCCCTTGAAGTTCTGATCATTTTGAATTCATCTCCTGATTGCTGAGATTACAGATGTGGGCCCCTGCCTAGTTCATGTGGTGCAGAGGATGAAAGCCAGAGCTTCATGCATGCCAGACAAGCACTTTACCAACTGAGTTACATGCCCATTTTGTGGACTGTGTCTAACTTCCCCAAAGAAAGCCAGTAAACTCTACCTTCTTGGGGACTCTTAGAAAGGCAGATTCCTTTGCTGGTTGAAGGAAGGTGGTCAAGATTCAAATAATGAGCCTCAACTTGAAGGTGATCTTTTCAGCAGCAGCAGCAGCAGCAACAGCTAGAGCCCAAGTGCAGTTGGGTTAACTCATTCCACCGGATATGGAGACATGTCTTTCTCTTCCCCAGAACTCAAGATTGTAAACATTGAGGGCACAGCAGTTGGTCCCAGGTCTCTACAAATGACACAGGGCTCCTGCAGCTGCTACAGGCTCCCTCAAGGGTTGGTGGAAGGTGAATTAAGAGAGAACTGGACTGTGTGCTGGGTCCTCTGGACCCACCGTGCTCCTCTCAAATAATGTGCTTTGGCAGTTTTCTTTTTCTGTTTTTTATGATGAACGTGTTTTGTGGTCATTAAATAATATTTGGGAAATGCAGTAAACAGTAAAAGAAGCCAAGAAAATTCCTCTGTCTTACCGTCCACTCTAAACATGTTTCCTTCAGAGTGGATGCATTCTGTACATAGATTAGGGGAGAGGGAAAGGCGGGAGAGGAGGGAGGTTTATAACAGAATTGGATGCACTTCCCTGAAGCACTGCTTTCAAGGTACAGGGGTTAATGTGATTTTAAAATGCTAAATGCTAAATGAGTCATCTTAGAATCATTGAGCAATTTCATGATTTTGGTAAAAAAACAAAGTTGACTCTTCTTCATTCTGTCATTAGGAGTCACCTAACACACAGCTGCTCTTTTCATGGCCGTGCTTAGGGAGGAGAGTAAAGCACACATCAAGATACATAAATGGGATGCTGCAGAGATAGCTCAGCAAGGAAAGATGCTTGCTGCCAAGCCTGCAGCCCTGAGTTTATCCCTGGGACCCACACGGAGAGTGTCTGTTTCTGAGAGCTGTCCCCTGACTTTCACATGCACACTGTAGCACACAAGTTCTGTCCCTACCCCTAGTACATGCTCGCACGTGAATGTGCACACATGCAAACACACACACACAAACACACACGTCAGAGGCATGTGCGCCTCTATGAGTCAGGCCATCCTGGACTACACTGTAAATTCCACCCAGCAAGAGCCACATAGTCAAGTAAGACTCTGTCTCAATCAAAAGAAAAGACAACCATATTCGAAAATGGATTCAGATTGTCCATAACCTTGTGTTCAATGATGAGCTTTCTCAAAGATTAAAGATGGGTGAAAGCCGAGGTAGGACCATCCACAAGGAACAAGGAGCATTTTGAATTACTTATCTCTGATGAGCAAAGATAGGAACAAGCTTCATTTTGCTGCAGCCACAGAAAGAAACGGGGGGTCAGCTCATTGTCTCAATGCTTTTGAGAAAATATTCTCTGGGGAGTTGTTTCTAGTCACAGTGGTAAGCTTTCCAACCTTCAGGTTTCTCATAAGTATTTCCTAAACCTAGAAGGTCCCATCCATCTCCCTAATGAATCCTATCCCATGATTCCTCACCTCTCTTTTATATATGCATGTACATAGAAATGGAATATTCACATGTGTGTGCATATGCATGTATGTATGGACATGGAAGCCAGAGGGAGATGTCAAGTGTCCTGATCTATCACTGTCTGCCTTATTTCTCTGAGGCAGAGACTCTCACTGAAACTGGAGCTGGAATGGTGGCCAGAGAGCCCCAAGGATCTCCCTGTCCCCACCTCCACAGTAGGGGAGTTACAGGCATGGCATGTGGCCATTCCCAGTATTTTTATTTGAGCACTGAGATCTGAACTCAGGTCCTCTTGCTTCCATAGCAAACATAATCTTAGCCATCTCTTCAACCCCATGTTTTAAAACCTGTCTAAGCAATCTTTACAGGAGAACAGCTCAAGGGCGCCATGCTAAGCAGCTCTTCATTGCTTTCTAAATCTAAATTGCATGATCCCTCCTTTGCCTTTGTATTACCTTGCCCATGGGTTTTTTTTTACTATTGATAATATTATTCTTAAAATTTGAAACTCGTCAGTCAAGTGCCTACCGTGCAAGCATGAGGGCCGGAGTCTGGATCCCAGCACCCATGTAAATCCTGGGCACAGCAGCACAGGTCGGAACCCCAGTGCTGAGGAGGAGAGACTGGGGGCCTCCTGGGGTTCATTGGGCAGCTAGCACTAGCCAAACTGGTGATCTCTAGATTCAATGAGAGACTTGTCTCAAGAAATACGATGGAAGGGCTGGGGATATGGCTCAGGTGATAGAGTACTTGCCCCACAGAGCCTCAGTTGTGATTCCCAGGAACACATACAACCAGACAAGGTGGCACACACTTGGACTTGGACTTGGGCGGTGGAGGCAAAAGGATCAGAAGTTCAAGGTCATCCTAAGCTAATGGGTGAGTTTGAGGCGAGTCTGGGCTTCCTGAGACCCTGCCCCTGAGTAAATAAACTACTGAAAAACTAAGGAAATGTACCAAATGCACTGTCTTGCTCCCATCCCTCTGACACATCCACAAAAAATTCTGTGCATTTCTTATCCTTTCCGATGTTTTGTCATGGAAACATAAGCACACACCTATCGATGTTTCAGTAGGCTCTGCCCACCCTTTGTTGGTGATTAAACCCAGAGCTCCAGACATGCAAGGCCCTTGCTCTATCAGGGAGTCCCACCCTAGGTTCTACCTCCTCATCTACAAAACTCCATATACGTGTTATTCTGCACTTCGCTCCTTTACTTTGACCTTATCAATACATCTTGGGATTCATCCCACATTGGAAATCATTCTGCTTTTAAAGCTTTTTAAAATTTAAAGAACTCTATTAAATGCTGCCTCCTAATGTACTGAGCCAGTTTTGCTTGTGATGGACATTTGGGGTGTCGGCCATCTTTTGCTACACCAGTGATGCACTGGACATATGCCGAGTTGCATTATGTGTGTGTCTCTTTGGAGAAATTCCAAAAACTACAGATGGGTGTCTCAGAGAACGCATACCCTAGAAGCACTGAGAGGGAGGCTGTGTTAGCCAGACTTTCATCACCGTGACAAAACCCCTCACATAAAAACAGTGTGAAAGGAGGAAGGTTTCTCTTGGCTTGTGGTACTTCACCGTGCTGCCAGGGTTTCACCACCTCTGTGGATAGCCCCACCATCTGGGATCAAGCCTTCCACACAGGGGCCTATTGGGGGACATTGTGCATCCCAAACAGAACATTCCACCCCTGACCTCCAAAGGCTGATGACCTTCTAACCATGCAAAATGCACTTTGTCCATTTCAAAAGTTCCCAGCAATTCTTGGAAGTTCAAGTCCAAGGTCTCCCTGATATCCAAGGTGAGCTCACAGTTTGTCAAAAACAGAAAACAATATATACGTACAGTGTACACACGCCCTTTAAGTAAATTCAGGCCAGTGGGTGGGCTCAGCAGGTAAACTATAGCTGTTGCCAATGTTGATGGCCTGAATTTGATCTTAAAGCCCCACACAGTAGAAGGAGAGAGTCAACTCTTAAAAGCTGACCTCTGACCTCCACTCCCGTGCCACATGTGTAACACACACAGACATGCACACACATAATATAAATAAAATGGAATAAAAGTTAAGGGAAAGTTCTTAATCTGTTTTTTTGTTTTGTTTTGTTTGTTTGTTTGTTTTTTGGTTTATCAAGACAGAGTTACTCTGTATGGCCCTGGCTGTCCTGGAACTCACTCTGTAGACCAGGCTGGCCTCGAACTCAGAAATCTGCCTGCTTCTGCCTCCCGAGTCCTGGGACTAAAGGCGTGGCCCACCACTCTCTGGCCTCAATCTGTTTTTAAAGCTTTTTGGCATTACATTTTGTTTGCATTTCATTTATTATCATATGTGTGTCCATGATGTAGGGCCCTATCTGTATGTACTACTGCAGGTGTGTGGAGGCCTGTTTTAGTTTGCTTTTCTGTCGCTGTGATAAACACCATGACCAAAAGCAACTTGGGGAGGAAGGGGTTATTTGACTTCCACTTCCAGGTCACAGTCTGTCATCGAGGAAAGTCATGGCAGCAAATGAAGCCAAACTATGGAGGGATGCTGCTTACAGTCTTGCTTTATCTTAGACTCTCTGCAAGCTTTCTTATACGTCCAGATCCACCTGCCCAGGAATTGTACTGCCCAGATCAAGTACCAATTATGAAAATTCCCCTCTGAACATCCACTGATGAAGGAGTTCCTCAGATAAGGTTCCCTTTTCCCATGTGTGTCAAGCTGATAGCCAAGATTAGCTCTCACAAAGATCAGAGGGCAGCTTTTAGTTCTTTCCTTCCTGTGGGATCCAAGGGTCAAACACAGGTTGTCAGACGTCCTTACACTTGCAGAGACACCTCATCAGTACCTTTTATTTATCAGCACACATTACCTTTTTTTTTTTCTTTTTTTTAAGCCATATTGGTTTTTCAAGACAGGGTTTCTCTGTATAGCCCTGGCTGTCCTGGAACTCACTTTGTAGACCAGGCTGGCCTCGAACTCAGAAATCTGCCTGCCTCTGCCTCCAAGTGCTGGGATTAAAGGTGTGTGCCGCCACCACCCAGCTTTAAATGTGTAGCCCAGGCTGGCCTCAAACTCATGATCCTCCTGTCTCTGCCTCCTTCAACAAATCCTACTGGCATGTGCCACCATTACCGGCCAGTTATTTTTTTTAAAGATGTATTTTATTTTAAATTGTGTACATGTGTGTCTATATATGGGTTCATGTATGAGTGCAGGTATCCTCAGAATTCAGAAGAGGGAGTCAGGTTCTCTGGCTAGAGTTACAGAGCTACTTGATGTAAGGGCTGGGATCTGAACTTGGGTCCTTGGCAAGAGCAGCAAGCACTCTGAACCACTGAGTCATCTTTCCAGCCTCAAGATACGCTTTTTACATTTGTATTTGAAGCCAGGCTACGGTGGTACATGTCTTTAATCCCAGCACTCAGGAGGCAGAGGCAGGTGGGTCTCTGTGAGTTTAAGCCCAGCCTGGTCTACAGAGTTCCAGGACAGCCAGAGCTACACAGAGAAACCTTGTCTAGAAAAAATATAAAAACAAACATTAAAAAAAAAAACCTTAATAATTAGGAGAAATTTCAGGCCAGAGGGGTTTATTTTGTCTCACTGTGTAAGAAAGGATATAGTCCGAGGTGGTCAGGTAAACACGGCAGTTAGTCACACGGCCTCTGCCCTCAGGAAGCACAGGAAAGGGGGCTGGGCTACAGAGCCTCAAGGCCCTCTTCTGGCAACGCACTTCCTCCACTGAGGCTCCACCTCCTAAACCGTCCACAACCTCACACAGCACCGCCAGCTGGGCACCGAGTGTTCAAACACTTGAGACGGCGGGGGGACGTTTCACATTCAAACCAACCATCTGTTTTTAGAGTCGCACTGTTGGTCAAAGCATTGTTTGTTGGTTACCCTTTAGTGAAGCATTCCTCTTGGGAGAAGCAACCAAAGATTGTGCTGTTTGACTTTGGGTGAGGGTGGGGGGAGCTGAGATTCCCTTCAACATGATAAAAGAGGTCATCTCTTGTTGGATTCACACAGAAGGACATCACCCCAGAAAACCTCTTAGCCATCTTTCCAGAATCGCCTCAGGACAATCAGCCAGGCCACAAAGGGGCACTCATTTATCTGCCTGCCTGGCCACTGGCCACCTGTGCCACCATCTTTATCAGCCCACAGTATCACTTCAGTCTGCTCATTCAGAGTGACACTTAGCTAGCTGCTCTAGCAGGACTGGTGGATTGTGTGCGGGATGGAACGGAGACACGGATGAAAGGGAAGCAGCGTACTCTCAGAAGTATAAAACAGAGACAAAGGGAACCCTTAGGTGTAGGAGGTGGTGAATGTTCGGCGTCTGTGATGGCAGGTACCAGTCACTACTCTAACAACCTTTTGGGATTAGGTTCATACTGTGGTGCTTGGCACTGAACCCGGGGGCCTCAAGAGTGCCAGGCAGGTGCTTTACCCTGCTAAGCTAGATCCAAACTCTAGAGATAAAAATCTTCTGTTTTATGTATCAAAAGATGACCTAGTCGGCCATCACTGGAAAGAGAGGCCCATTGGTCAGGCAAACGTTATATGCCCCAGTACAGGGTAATGCCAGGGCCAAAAAAATGGGGATGGGTGGGTAGGGGAGTGGGGGGGGGGCTTTTGGGATAGCATTGGAAATGTAATTGAAGAAAATACGTAATAAAAAAAAAGAAAAAAAAATCTTCTGTTTTACAGATAAGAAAAGCATGCCAGAGGTGGTGCTGCAATGCCTTTAATCCCAGTACTTGGGAAGCAGAGACAGGCAGATCTCTGAGTTCAAGATGAGCCTGGCCTACAAAGCAAATTCCAGGACAGACAGGGCTACACAGAGAAACCCTGTATATATATATTTGTGTGTGTGTGTGTGTATGTGTGTGTACACACGTATGCACACCTGTGTTTGACTTATAGGTACGTAAATTCATTAACTTACATCTTTTTTGGTTTGGCTTGGTTTTTGAGACAGGGTCTTTCTACATAGACTTGGCTATCCTGAAACTCACTATGTAGACCAGGCTGGTCTCACACTCACAGAAATCCATGTGCCTCTGCCTCTCAAGTCCTGGGACTAAATGTGTGTGCCACCATGCCCAGCTGAACCCACATCTTAAAGCTATACACTATTCTGCTGGGAAGGAGAAGTCCAGATATTTTATTTTATACATTTTTTTTTACTTCATGCATTTTATTTTATTTTATTTTATTTTATTTTATTTTATTTTATTTTCAGACAGGTCTGCAACTCACTGTGTAGCCAAGGATGACCTTGAACTTCTGCTCCTCCTGGCTCTACCTTCCGAGTGTTGATTTTCCAGGCATGTGGCACCATGCCTTGTTTATACAATGCCGGGAATTGATGTTGGAGCTTCATATATGCTAAGTAAGCATTGACCAACTGAGATGTTTGAAAATCATCTGCCAGACTCCAGAATAATAGCTTAACTGTGTGTGCACAAGACAAAGCACTGCTGGGAATTATTCTAGGTTTGGGATGCCTTTAGATTTCACAATCTGATTTGGTTGTGTTTTTAGGAACACATATAAGAGCAGTGAGCTCCTCTGTTGATGCAGATGTTCTTTATATGACAGAAAGATTTTAGTCCCATCAGGGCAGGCACTTGTCTGATTCTTCTCCAGGGCCTGTACCAGGACTCAGTGACGGCTGCTTGCAGTGGGTAGGTGGACCAATAATGGTTTGGGCACTGGGATACACATCTTAAGCATGGAGCCCTGGGTTCAATGCCCAGCACCACAAAACAAAACAAGACAGAACAAAAGCAAAAACAAAACAGTCCAAAGGGAAAGTGATGGTCTGGAAGCCATATTATCAACATGCTGAGCACCAGCAATAAGAAATGTTCTAATCAAAATGAATCCCAGTCTGGGAGATGTCTCATGGGTTGTTGCGGGGAATATTACAAAACAAGTCTGTATGTCCCTGCGCTTGTGCTGCCTACTCTCTGCCCTGACGGTGGCCTGGCCGGTCATGCACTGGCGGGGAATGGCTGACCTCCTTTTATCTTGTGGAGACTCTGACTCAGAACTCCACAATCTCTCCACCCAACTTGCTAGGTTCCCATTGTCAAGTTGTTACCACGCCAACCACATGCTTCAAATTCCCCCACGGCCTTTGTGGTGCACCTCAGGCAAACCCACGCTTTGCCACCATACCTTTCTTTCTTGAATCCAGACGAGCCGCTGCGTGAAGGAAAACACAACACAAACTTAGCTCAGAAATGAAGGTAACTCAATCACTGGGCACAGCAACTAAAATCTCAATCTTGTAAGCCTTGTTAAATCTAAATCCTCTGATGGCGAACCCTAAAGGATCCGCCATTGAAACTGGGAGACCCGTAGCTACATCCTGTTCTCAGGCTACCCTCGTCCAAAAAAAAAAAACCAAAAAAACCCAAACTCTCTCCTGCTTCCTCTCTTCCTCAGTCCAACCTGGAAGTCCCTCCTACTTGCCCAGTGATTGGCTCCTTTATTCATTAGGGGATGGGTCACAAGATCAGCATCAGGCCCATGCACAACAGTGGGTAATGCACCTGCCTCTGGAGCCTGAAGGACCTAAACTTGATCCCAAGGACCCATGTAAATAAAGGTGCAGAGTGGTGGTCTGCACTTTTAACCCCAGTGCTAGGGAGGCAGAAACAGGAGAAGCTCTGGGGCTTGCTGGCTGCAGTTGAGACTAATTGGCAGCTCCAGGACAATGAGAGACTCTGTCTCAATGAAGGTGAACGGTGTTTCTGCAGATGACATCTCTGGTTTCTGCATGCACATGCACTCTGTCACAAAAAAAAAAAAAAAAAAAAAAAGTAAATTCCTAAGGGTATAATGTCCTACAAAATATATCATCCTAAGCACACTTGAGAGGACATCCATATTCTAATAGACACAAATATTTATAGGCATATATACATATAACGCAGATTGTGTTAAGTACATGGCGAAACGATGTCACCTGCTGACACTCTACAGGGGCATGACAGTGAACAGGACACGATGAGATCATAGACTTTTTTTCCCCGATGAAGAGATGGATAGAATTAACTCTGAAGCTTTACCAAGATAGCACATAAGCCAAGGCAGTAGACAGATGCAGCCGGCAGCATACGGCATGGCCTAATTTTAGAGTCCCTACTCTGCCTGATCCTGCCCAGAAACCATGACCTCACAGCTAATCTCTTTATTTAAATTTTTTTCACATTCATGTATGCGTGTGTGTATGCATGTTTGTGTATGTGTATGTGAGTGTATATGTGTGTATGTGTATATATGTGTATGTGTGTGTGTTCATGGTGGGGTACAAATGCATGTTCATGGGAATGGAAGTCAGAAAATAATCTGAGGTGTCTTTTCTTTAGAGTCTTCCATTTGTTTGGTGTTTGAGCCAGAGGTCTCTCACTGACCCAAAGCTTGCCAGATAGGCTACCCTGGGTGCTCAGCCTACCCTGGGTGTCCAGGGCCTGCCTGCCTCTACCTTCTCAGTGCTGTAGGTATAAATGAATGCCACCACACCCAGCTTTTGTTTGTTTTTAAATGTGGGATCTGGGATGGAGCTCACATCGGCATGCTTGCCCGGAAGCACCTCACTGACTAAGCCATCTTCCTAGCCATATAAGGTCTGTTAAAATGGGCTTGTTAAATAGCACATACTAACCTCAAATTCAAGATCCTCTACTTCAGCTCCCAAGTAGCTGGGGTCACAGGTGCCTCCCACCTCTTTTAAACAGGATGTTTGGCTGCATCCCTGACATCTTTAGAGAATGCAGCTGGACAGACACCTGCTCGGAGCACAACCTTCTGAGGCCTGACATGACCTGTGGCCTGGGTGGTGTGTTATGAAAGGCTGAGCTAGTGAGTCTGGCCCTGGAGGTCACTTTGTATCCCTCCCTTCCTCTCCCCCTTTCTTCCCTGGACCTTCAATCAAGATGCCAAGAAACAATTTTTCTGAGAGCTTCAGCCAACCTTGCTGACCTGTCATTCTGGAACCTGAGTCAGGATTGTGACAGACAGGATCCTGCCATTTTGCAAGCGGAAACTAGGTAAGAAGGAACACCTCAGAGCTAAGTGGAAGATGTTTAAGGTTATGGAAAGAGCATCCATCTACACAGATGAGGCTCTAAAGGCACATTTGTCTGTGCTGATTTTTTTTCATGCATGCATGTGTGCGTACGTGTGTGTGTGTGTGTGTGTGTGTGTGTGTGTGTGTGTGTGTGTGCAATCAATTAAAGGACTATACCGCTTAAATAAATAAATAGCGAAATGCATGATGATGGCCATTTGGTGCAGAAAGCAGAGTAGCAAAGTCATGTCACTCAATAGTCCCCAAGGATCTCAGTTCTGTGCAGCATGCAATAAAGCAGAGTGGATAGCATTGACCTTGAAGTCTTCAAGCAGAGACTGCCCATCATTCTGCATGTCTAAGAAGGCACTGGAGCACGCACACACTTCAGGCTCAGTTTCCCTTTAATAAATAAATAAATAAAGTTTGTGGTGCTTTAAAAAAAAAGATTATGTTTGTTTTTAGAATGGTTCCAGGGTTGGGGGTGTGGCTTAGGGGGTTGGAGGTAGGATGTTTGCTTGGCATTCTTGAAGCCCTGGGTCTGAGCTCCAGCATCACAATACTGCAATGATGCATGATGGTGCATAGTAAACCCCCTCCCCTCACTGAAGGCAGGATGATGAGAAACTCAGGGCTAGCCTGGAATACAATGAGACCCAATCTTAAATCAATCCACTTGTCAAGTTTCAATGAGTAAAGGCACTTGCTGCCAACCTGACAATCTTAAATTGGACCCACCCACGTGGTGGAAAGCTCTAACCTGTGAGCTGTCTTCTGACCACCACACTGGCGTGGGCTTCCCCCTCCTCCGCATGCTCACATAAAAATAAACAAAACGATTCTCAGCCAGGTGAGTGGGGATGGTGGCAGTGGTGGGATACACATCCATCCATGCAGGGAAAATATTCATAAAATTAAGTCTGAAAATTTTTCCTTAAAAACAAAAACTGATATTGAAGGAGAAAAGAAAAGCAAGATGCAGCCACGGAGGGGCTGGAGAGAAGGCTCAGCAGTTAAAAGCACTCGATGCTCTTCCAGGCGACCTGCGTTTAGTTCTGGCTTCCATGTCAGGTGGCCCAAATTGCTTGGGACTCTAGCTCCAGGGGTTCTAGCTCCCTTTTCTGGCCTCTACAGGCACCCATACATATAAATTAATAAATGTTCTACACAGAGTGAATCCGAGAGACTTGGCCATTTGCAAAGCTTGCCCCTGCAGTAGGAGACGGGGTGGTATTATTAGTAGTAGTATTTGCTCCTTCTAAGCACTGCAGGGGGAGGGTGTGTAGGTCGGTGGTAGAATGCTTGACTTTCATCTGGAGTGCTGTAAGTTTGATCTCCAGCATCAGAAAATAATAAGAAGGATAATAGCAGTGCTGAGGGTGGTAATAATAGCAACAAAGAAACATCGGGGGAAAGGTAGGGTTTACATTCTTTCTATAAAAATCAAACTAAAATGGGAAGATAAGGAATACATTGCTTTAAATTGGGAAATGATATAATTAGGATGGCAAAATGGCTAAAGGAGCTTTGTTGTCAAGCCTGAATACCCACCATTGGTTCCTAGGATCCGTGTGGTAGAAGGAGAGAGCTGATTCCCTCAAATTATTCTTAGACTTCCACACACAGGTTACGGCATGTGAGTGGCCACACTTATTCATGTGCATGCACACAGACTCACATACACAAACAGGCACACACATTTTCCTTCCAACATATGCATATATCTCTACACATTTATTTCAATAATCACTATGTAGTACATTGTCCTACTGAAATTCTCTTTAACACCATACTTTCAAATCGTCGTCCAAATATTTTAGGGGAAAAACAGTGTGTAAAGTTGGGTGAAATTCTTTATGTAGATGTAATTCTTATTTCCTTTTGCTTTCTGTGGTGCTGCTGATCCATTCCTTATCCATTGTAAGCACACTTCTCCAGTCAGCTGCACTCTAGTAATCCTTACTCTATTTCAAGAAAAGGTCTCGTGTGTCTCAGGCTGGTCTTGAACTTGCTGTGTAGCTAAGAATGAGCTTGAACTTGTGATCTTCCTGCCTCTACCTCCCTAGTGCTGGGATTACAGGAGTGTACCACCAAATTCCGTTTATGTGGTGCCGGGGTTGAACTAGGTAGGTGTTACCTGAACTGAGCCCCAGCCCCAGCCCCAGCCCCAGCCCCAGCCCCAGCCCCAGCCCCAGCCCCAGCCCCAGCCCCAGCCCAGCCCCAGATTCCTATGTTCCATCAAAAGCAGTAATTTTTCCAAGAAGCCTCGATTTGGAGACGGTCAAGGAATTTTTCTAAGTGTGCTTCTGTTCACACTGGGCCTGCATTCTGGAAACCGTCCTCTGACGGGCACTTCTGATGAAGAAGCATTGCCCACAGGAGAAGAGCCGGGCTGTAGGGTCAGGGATTTGATGCAGGGATTTTACTTGGACAAGCTACTTCGAGCTTTCTCTCACTTTAGTTTTCATTCTCTATACAACCCTTGTCGTGTCTCACTATGTAACCCAGGCTGTCCTTGAACTCACAGAGATCCATTTGCCTCTGCTTACAGAGTACCGGGATTAAAATCCAGGTCGATTTAGTTTTCTTGATTTGGAATGGCTCAGTTTAGTTTTGGAGACTTCTAATGGAGCTAAGAAGGTTGTAGGGAAGATTAAATGTGATCCTGCTAATGCCTAGTAAATGTGACCACAGACACCTGTGAAGACAGAAGCAGGGCCGGGGAATTAAACGGGACAGTTCACATGATGTGACAAGCCTGTTTCCTGTGCATCTGTTGCAGGCTTTCCCCTGAGTAACTTTCTTAAAACTTTGTTGTGAATGCCCGTGAAGTGTTCTTTGATGCTGTTGCCATGGAAACTGATTTTCTAGCCTAATCTTATTTTAATAAGATTAGGGGCTACTTTAAACCCTGCCCCACAAAAATGTATTAGCGAGGACTTGTATTAAAATCGCTATTTGTTTATATAATATATTTTCATAAACATTTATTTTTGTATCTAGCTTTCTTTCTTTCTTCCTTTGCATTCAGGCTCAGCTACAGCGCAGTTAATTATGCTAAGGTGTCTGTGGGGCTCTTACCTGAACAGCGCAGTGCCATCATGTGTTTGGAGATGGGGGGCTCACCTGAATGGTGCCTTCTGCAGGGGAGGGGGCTTATGTACACAGCACCATTATCCGGGAGCAGATGCACAGAGCCTGCACAGAGCTATCATGTGTCTGGGGAGTGGGGCTCACCATTATGTACCTGGGGGATTCACCTGAACTGAGCCATCATGTGTCTAGGCTAAGGTAAGTTTCACAGTTAGGAAAGAGGCTTCTTCATAGCTCCCAAGGCTTTGAGTGAGGGAGCCTCCCTTGAGAAAATATTTCCATGGAGTGGCTTGTAATCAAGTGTCTGGGTGCACTTTCTTGATTAATTATTGATTCGGGAAGGCTCAGCCCACTGTGGGTGGTGTCATCCTTTGGCAAGTGGTCCCAGGTTGAATGAGGAGGAAGCAGGCCGAGCAAGCTATGGGGAGCAAGCCGGTAAGTAGCACTACTCCGCAGTCCTTGCTTCCGGATTCCTGCCTTGAGTGCCTGCCTGACTTCCCTTCACCACAGACTTCAGCTGCAAGCGGAAACAGCCGCCTTTCTCCCCAGTTTGCTTCTGACTATGATGCTTTATCACAGACTAACTAGAACAAAGGGATTTTAAAAAATCTTTAAGATTATTTTAATTTTTAACGTTAGGGGTGTGTGTCTGTGTTATCTGCCATTTGTGTGCAGTACTCACAGGGGCCAGAAGAGGGCAGTGGGTGCTCTGGAAATGGAGTGACAGGCAGCGGCTGCCTGACACTGGTGCAGGGAAATGATCTTTGGTCATCTGGAAAAAGCAGGAAACATTCTTAACCGCTGGGCCATCTCTCCAGCCCCAAAGATAAGGATTTTTAAGAAACATAATTCAGGGACAGACAGACACAACACTTCAATGGATAAAGGCATCTGTTGCTAAGTTGGACAACCTGAGTTCAATCCCTGAGACCACATGGTGGAAGGCGAGGACAGGTTCCTGAAATCTGTCCTTTCACACACACACACAGACACACAGACATATAGACACACACACACACACACACACGTAATTTCAAAAGATATTTTTTATGTTACAACAAAAAATAGTAAAAAACCAAAAACAAAACAAAACAAAACAAAACACAATTTGGCTAAATATCTTGAGTACCTATATAATCTCTCATTCAAACTAATCTAAGAGTAAAAAAGGCACAATCAGCAAATTTATCTAAAGCTTGTAGGTTTCTTCACTTGTAGGCTGAGGCAGGTCTAATGACTGAAATCAGGTCAAGGCCAGCCCTGGGGACATAGTGAGACCCTTACCCCACCCCCAGAGAAACCGAAATTACGTGAGAAAAAAAAGCACAATCCATGGCTCTCCTAGATAAGTCAGAACTGTGAGCACACTGGTCCAACCTGACACTGTACCTCCCTAAGTGGAGAGGTCCCAAGGGGATTCTTGGTGAAATTAGTGGCCGGATCACATGACCAGTTATGGTCGATTATACACTCAAACAGAGACAAAGGCTCAGTCAACCATGAAGGAGACAGAGAGGAACCTCGATAGTGGTGGGATATCAGAGCACTCCCGGGAATTTCACAAATGCTCATGCAACAGTGCTCACGACTCTTTGTGCAATTCAGGGGCGGGGCTGCCTGACGTCAGAGTCCCACATCTGAATCCCAGACCTGAGGCTTGGGGAAGGGTAGAGGGATAAGGGAATCGCCTCTGTGGACCGTTTCCATGTGCGGTTAATCTCTCACTCACTCACGTCAGAATGTTTCACAAAGGAGGGAATTTAAACGGCAGAAAAATTAAGATCTTACAATTTGTTTCATATACCAAAAAGTCTAGTTATCTGACTGCTCAAACTCTAGAAAATGAGCTAGGGTGGGGGTGGAGGTGGGGGTGGGGGTGGGGCATTCTCATCCAAGCCCTGACTGCTTAGATTAAGAGCACCTCTTGACTAGAAAAGAGAGCAGTAGTGTAAATAAAGCACTTTGCTCGTTTGTTTGTTTGTTTGTTTGTTTGTTTTTGCGCACAGCCCAGGCTGGCTACAAATTCACTATGTAGTTGAGGATTACTTAAACTCCTAACCCTTCTCCCTCCACAACCCAAACGCTGAGATAACAGATGTGGACCACTTCACACATTTTATGATGAGCTCGGAATCAAATCCAGGGCTCAGTGCATGCTAGGTAGGTTCTGTACCAACTGAACTAGCTACATTCTTTAAGCCCTAAACTTTTTTCTTCTTTTTTCTTTCTTTCTTTTTTTTTTTTTTTTTTAATTCAGATCTACGAGTTCGAGGCCAGTCTGGTCTTCGAGCAAGTTCCAGAGCAGCCAGAGCTGAGCAGAGAAACCCTGTCTCAAAAAATAAAACCAAACCAGACCCCTCAAATAATCATCAAATTGACAATTAGTTTTAATATATAAACTAATATATTATTAGTTTTCAATATATCCCATTTAACTGGTAAGTTATGCCCCAGTATCAATATAGAAAAGTTTGGAGGTTTAAGAATAGCCTGGGTTATATAGAGAGGTCTTGTTGAGAGAGAAGGAGAGACAGACAGACAGAGAGAGAGAGAGATACAGAGAAACAGAGCCCATGGATGGGATGACGACTTAGGCATGTGTCATTATTTTGGACCTAAAACCTACTGTTCCTTGTGTTGTCTGTAAGCTCAGCTTTCTTCTTTGGGAATCTCTGTTCCCGAGTTCTTAAAATACCTAATACAACTTTGAAGGTGGAGTGCCTCAGTGACATAAGGAGCCACATCTGGGCACATGGAGGTCACGCCTGCTGTGTCAAAGGCTTGGCTGTCATTTTTCTTTTTTTTACTTCCGGTTATATTTTGTTTGTTTTTGTCTTAATGGGGTCTCACTCTTACCCAGGCTGGCTAGACCTTCTGGGCTGAAGCAATCAATCCTCCTGCCTCAGCTTCCAGAATTACAAATGGACAAAGGATGGTGAACAGCACGTAGGTATAAGAAATCGAACCCCAAGCCCCTGCAAGAACCGCCAGTGGTCTTAACCACTGAACCACCCCTTCAGGCCTCTGCCTTTTTTGTTTTGGTTTTTGAGATTAGAGTTTCTTATTGACGTGGAAATCATGGAGTAGGCTAGGCTGCTTGGACAGGGAATCCTAAGCTTTCCTGCCTGTCTCTGCCTCCCCAACATCCCACGACACCTTAATATTTTTCACATTGGTTTTAGGGATCTAACTCTAGTCCTCACACTGGCAAAGCAAATAGGCTCACTAGCTCCAGGTGAGCCACCCCCAACCATTTCTTGTTGTCTTCCTACCAGATCATAAAGCCAGCAAGGTGTGTCACGGTTGTGCGTCTTGTGTCTGGCCTATCTCCTGTGGAAGGAATTCAGTTCTTTGCTGCCCGGACAGGGGGAATAGTCACAAAAATTCAAACATGACTTCCTTTCAAATTGGTATGAGATGGCTCAGTGGATAATGGCACTTGCCAAACCTAACCACCCGAGTTCAACCCGGGAACCAACATGGTGGAGGGAGAACCAGTTCCCACAAGTCGTCCTCTGAACTGCATCTGCGCACATGCTCAGAGGCGTGTGTGTGCCTCTCCCTCCTTTAAAAAATTGATGTAATTCAGAAGATTCTTACTCTAAAACGCACAATTCAGCGGTTTTGGGTATAGTCAGCTTTACTACCAACATCAGTACCTAGGGGACATCCTTGGACCACTCCCCACAAGACAAAGCCCCTTTGTTCCATCAGCTGTCCCTCTACACACCACACCTGTCCCGAGCAGCCAACCAAGATCTACTACTCTCTGCAGCATTTCCTACCCACCACTGTAACACACGGAATTGTTCCTCCTGAACTTTGACCTCAACCTCTTTCACATAATTAGGTTTCCTGGGTCCTTCTCTGTTGCAGGGTGTATCAGCATTCGCTCCTTTTCCTGGTTTGGCCATAGTCCTCTGAAGGTATGCACCACATTAAAACAAAGAGCAAAACTCGTCCTAGCCAAGATGATTTGATTTTTTACTATCCGTTGCAACTCTAGGATCCTAGGTTCACGTGAATGGGGACGACCGAATCTCAAGATTTTCTGTGCTCTTTTCTTCCTGAACTCTTCTTCCTCAGATCCTGGGAGCGCAGCCCCGCAGAGGCCCTGCGAGTTTACTTCCTCAGTCTTCCCTTTCACCAGGAGTCAGACTCCCTAATACTGTTTTAGGAATCCCCGTTCCCCTCTCTCCTAGGCTACCTGGCTTCCTGAAACCGGACACCGCGAGGACCAAGGTCTCTGTCTCTCTCTTTTCTTCTTCTTCTTCTTCTTCTTCTTCTTCTTCTTCTTCTTCTTCTTCTTCTTCTTCTTCTTCTTCTTCTTCTTCTTCTTCTTCTTCTTCTCCTTCTCCTTCTCCTTCTCCTTCTCCTTCTCCTTCTCCTTCTCCTTCTCCTTCTCCTTCTCCTTCTCCTTCTCCTTCTCCTTCTCCTTCTCCTTCTCCTTCTCCTTCTCCTTCTCCTTCCTCCTCTCTCTCTCTCTCTCTCTCTCTCTCTCTCTCTCTCTCTCTCTCTCTCTCCCTCTCTCTCTCTCTCTCTCTCTCTCCCCCCCCTCCCTCCCTCCCTTCCTCTCCCTTCCCAAGGAAATTAATTCAGGTACAAAAGACGGGTGGAGGAAGTATTTTCGACTTCCCTCACAATCCAGAAAGAAAAAAAAAAGAGAGAAAGAGAGAAAGAGAGAGAGAAGAAAAGAAAAAGGATTTCCTTTGAGCTGCGACTTTGTGATCTTTTAAGCAGTTAAAAATATTTCTTTAAAAAAAAGAATCTAGGAAAATCATGCGACTTGTGAGTGGGAGCTAAGTCGATGCTAAGTTTCTCCGTAAAGAGAAGCGACAGGAGCGCGGTTTCCTAACCTCCCCAAGTGTTTTCATCCCTTCGGTTTGGGGGTGGCTCCCTGGGGACGGCTAGGACAGCGGCGCGCTCTGCGGGGTAGCGAGGCCGCAGGACTACAGGATCCAGAGGCCTTTGTAAACTCTTGTAGTTCACGCTTGTTGGCTACCTCGGCTTCCCTGAGGAGTGACGCTGCGAAAACAAATTCTGATTGGTCAGGCCTGTGCTGAATTCTCCATTTATGGACAGATTGCCCGGCCCGAGCCCAGCCTGAGCCAGAGAAGAGTTCGGATTAAGTGTTAAGAGAAAGCGGGTCCAGGCAAAGCAGTTGGACAAGCAATCCCGCAGAGCGCATCAGGGTGCATCTCTAGACAGTTGGGGATCGCCAGGTCTGAGTGTGCACCGGGTCTGCTAAGTTTTGCCTTCACCTAGCGTTTCGGATCCCGCCTGGATGGAGTCCCTCTTGGATTTCCATTGGCTCCTGTGAGTGCTTGGGTGTCGGGAGCTTGTTTTTTGGCGAAGGGAACCAACTTTTGAAGTTCGCCCAGGAGACCGCGTTCCAGCCTCAGTGCCTAGGCAGCGGGACCCGGCGGAGGCGCGACCGCGGCGGGAGTCACCATGGTGAGTTGGCTGCGCCGCGTCCCAGGACGCCTGACCCTGGGATGGGGCAGGAAGCCCCGGAGCGGGCACCTACCTTGGGCAAGCTGCCCAGGCCAGGGGGTGGAGAAGGTGGACGCGGGAGTGTGCACTTCTGGAGCGCTGATTTCCTGCTGTTTGCTGTAAACCGGGTCTTAAACGGGAAGAGGGAGAGAGGAGGGACAAGAAAAACTCTCTGGAGTGACTTTCTGCGCCGCGAAAGTTTTGGTGCCAATGTTGTTGTGGCTGCCAGCTGTCTGAAGCTTGAGAGTGGGCACGTCTGTTTTCACCGGCACAGCCGTGGGACCGGAGACTTTTTTCTCCTCTAGAGAAGGTGAGGGGCACGCCTGTGTCCCTCGGGTCCTCTCCCCTGGGCAGGCACTGGCGTGAGCTCCCTGGCAGGCTGATCCCGCAGTTGTTCTCCTGGCATTGGGGAGGACCTAGGCAGCCCCGCCTGCGCTGGTGATGGGCCGAGCGCTGCACAAAGGCAGGCAGGGGCGCCAGGTACTGCGGAGCACCTGGCGGTGGCCCGGGCTGCAGGGACTCTGACGACAGCGCGCAGCGGCAGCCAAACTGGCCGGGAGCCCAGGCCTGTAGGGTCCCTGTGTAGGGTAAACACCTCCTGAGGAGGGCCCCACCCGGTCCCCAGCTCGAGAGGACCGCCACCCTCTCGGAGATCGTTCCTGGTTTTGTTCTTTCCCACTTGGTACTTGGGGGAGTGTCTGGGTTGGACAGCCTCTCTGTAACTCATTTGAGACTAAGTCCCCAGCCCAGCCACCCTCCTCTCTCAATCCCAAATAACCTTAGCCACATCCCCTGGGCTTTGCCGTGGTGTGGCTTTCCTACTGAAGGACAAAAACAAAGATTGAATTTTAGAGACATTGCCAGCCACCCGGACCGAAAGGGGGGGGACTTTAAAAACTTAAAAAAAAAACTTTTAAAAGGTTTTAGAAGGCTTCAAAGTTTCCACACTTGCTTCGTGGTGGAGGAGCTTGTCCTCCTGGCTTTCTCATTGTTTACTGGCGGTGAGGGTGAAGCTTACTAAAAAAGATGCCTAGCATAGCGCTGGCTTGAGAAATCTGTATCCCAGATCCCCAGCGCCAAGCATCCGCAGCGCACGCCCGGGTAGAACCCACATTCAGTTCACAAACAGTCCTTGCCCCCCCGCGCTGTTTATTCAAAAGAATGATTTTAAAAACAAACGAAACCTTTAAAGGGCATCCTGGCCCCAAGCTTTTACTTTCCACATAGTTCAAAATTATGTCACCTTTGCCCCTGAGAGAGAATACTTCATTTATAAATAAGCTTCCCCCGCCAGTTTCGAGGTTTCAGAAGTCAGTCCACCCTCATGGTGTGCCTCATGGGTGGAGTTTCTCCAGCCTCTGACCGCTTGAACTTGAACAGTGATAGTCCTGGTGCCTAAGAATTGCTGTAATTACTTTCCGTGGTTCAATATTTCTAAAAAAAACCCAAAATCAATGTGTTTATGGCCAAGGACTTAAAGAATTTTACTGTATGTAATTGCTTAAGTGCTACCTTGAGAAAAATCCTTTGTTAAACTCACTTTTTTTTGGCTGCGTAGACCCTAAATTAGCCTGTGATGCCCTTTCCAGAGACGTGGGAAAACACGCTCAATTTGGCTCCTTGCAGTTGGGGTAGTTTATTTGGTCCATCAGATGTGGAGGTGTGTCTTAGAGTCCCTTTCTTGGTTGATTTATCAGGGTAGACAGGGTGTAGTCACCTCCTCCTGGGTTCCCTGCCAACAGCACAGATGGGCATGTTGTGGGCCACTAGGAGGCTATCTGTGCATCAGATATGGTTGCCCGGGCCACAATTTACTGCCCGGAAAAGTTGAAACAGCTGGCTATCCTTAAATAGATGTGCCATGGACAGAAAGAACTCTAGTATCTAGAGTCATTTGGACAAAGTTAAAGGAAATGTGTTTCTTCCATGACTTGGAAGTTTGAGTGGGCTTATCAGCTGTGTGAAGTCACCTTAGAACAGGTACCCACAACTCAGATAGTCCTGTGAGAATGCTCAATGTTTCTGTAAGAAGTCTCTCGCTGAATGGAACTTCTGTGTTATGCATCTGTCTGGGCCTGCCCAGTTGAATCCTTCAGCTGTTTAAGGACAGGAAGGGATGGGCCATTACCCTCGGTGGGTGTGGCCAAGAATTAGCACAGAGCACAGGCCCTTGGCCAGGCTGGAGGAAGAACACCTGCACTGTGAACTCTCTGTGTGCTTGTGCGATGGTTGCTCTTGATTGGCAAGCTAATAGGATTTAGAATCATCACAGAACAAAACCTTTGGGCATAGCTGAGAGTTTCTAGCTTAGATTTGTAGAGGCTGCAAGACCCACAGGGTGGCACCGTTCCTGGGGCTGGGCTTGACTACAAAGGAAACTGGGAGCTGAGTTCCAGCAGTTGTCTCTCCCTGCTTCCTGCTTGCTGGAACAGCGGCGTGATGGCTGCCTCTGGTGTTGGCTGCCTCTGGTATTGGCCGCCATGCCTCTTCCCCCTTGATCAGATTGTATCCCCTTCATCCTCTCAGACAAGCCCTTCCACCAGTTCCTTTTGTCAGGGATGTTTGTCACAATAGAAAAAGTAACTAATTGTGTGTGTGTGTGTGTGTGTGTGTGTGACACACACACACACAGAGAGGGGGGGAGAGGGAGAGAGAGAGGGAGAGAGAAGAGAGAGAGAGAGAGAGAGAGAGAGAGAGAGAGAGAGATTGGGGAGGAGCGTTTCAGGAAGGTCTGGGAGCATATTATTAGACTCTTCATCTATACCAACTGACTTACTCAGCTGTGACTCACGATGAAAATTGCCACTTCATATTTATGAACACAATTGTATCGTTCACTTCTCCTTCATATTCATTAACTACGGAATACTAGATCATCTTGGAAAACCCAGAATATATTACCAGGCCATAGTTATTACCTTTTCAGTTAGGAGGCTTGAAGAGGTGAGTGTGTGTGTGTAACTCTGTATGTACATCATTATAAATGAAGAAATGTTGTTTAGAAGAGTGCAGAAATGCCCTGTTGGCTAAAACTTCCGCCATAGACTCTGGCTTTAGGGTCCATGACAAGGTATTGGTAGCCATGGTCTATTTACTGTATGATTGGACTAAAACCTATGTATGTGAGTCTGCTCTCTGTCTTGGCCCGGAGAGTGTGATTGATAAGGTTTTTGTGAACAAACTATGCAGAGATGATTGAGTAAACCTGACTTGGCCATTGCCTTTGAAAATGTCTGAGCTATATTCCTTTTTCTTTACTGTGTATTATTCTTGAGTTGCTAGCAGGTATAGTACCCACACACACAAGACCGATTCATTCATTCATTCATTCATTCATTTGAGACGGTGTTTCTCTGTGCAGCACTGGCTGTCCTGGAACCCACTTTGTCGATCAGGCTGGCCGTGAATCCAAAGATTTACCTGCCCTGCCTCCCAAGTTCTGGGATCAAAGGCGTGCACCACCACATCTGGCTACAGAACCGATTTATAACTTAGAGATCTGGTAGACAGTCGATCAAGGGGAAGATAGGTTCCTTCGGGTGGGGACTGGTATGTATTTAGTAAGTCTGGAATGCATTTGGAATGTTTTCTGGGAAGTCAATTTAGTTCATTTATTGATTATCAGATTCTAGAAGTCCCCTGGCCAGAACAACACAATTCAGCTAAACTGGAGAGGGTTAGACTTGATGGCCGTGGGAAGGTTAAGGAAAAGCTAGTTCAGGATACTACTACCTTGGGGTGCGGTGCGGTGGGCCAGCCCAGGGCATCCTCTCTTGGAAGAGAAGCCCATCAGGCACTGGATAGACAGAGAGGAGGCAATGGGAAGGTGAAAGTCGTCCCACCCCCATCTCTGCTGAGGACTCCGCAGGTGGAAACTTCAGTGGAGAGTAAACAAGAAATACACGTCCGGTCCAAAGAGGAACGGCCATGGTTATTACACTGACCATATTACCAGGTTCTCTTGTAGACGCGCATGCAGTCTAGAGCCTGTGCTGGACTGCTCATTTTTATGTATCCTGATGTCTCTGACAGGCCAAGCACGCTCATCTGTGGCTCATCTGCCCGGAGCCACTATGAGCTCAGTATGTGTCCGTGAACCACAATACTTCCTCCCTCTACTTGCTAGCCACAGGGTTTAAACAGCAGCTGCGTACTCAGTAATGATGTCAGTGTTCATTGCTACATCTACGTCTTCTCCTACGGCCTTGCCAGGGAAGGCGGTTGCCGGGTATTTTGTACCTGTGGAATTTGGCAGCTTAAGCAAGGGAAGGCTTCTGTACAGCTGCGCTAATTGGAGCTGTGTGAACCTGAGTGAAGATGGCTCGCGAGTGGCTAGGCCACGCCTTCAGCTTCCCTTGTTACCCCTTCATCCCCTGTTTCAGTGAAATGCTCCGGGACCCAAGGTTCCGCAGTGCAGGAACTCAAGGGCTATCGCCAGAGTTATCAGTAAGGGTAGAGAGCAAGCACCTGCGAGCGTTTTTTTGGTGGCCACAGATTCCCCTCTCGGCTTCTGGTGTGTCGTGAAGTCACGTTAGACTACGTGGAAGCGTGCTTCTCGTCCGCTGGTGAGAGGGGACTTGGGTCCCACTGCCTGGAAAGAACACGTGAAAGCTTTTCGCCATCATCTCTGTTCATCTCCAACACACCCAGGCTTAAATGCAATTTTAAGACAGCCCACCTAGGTTGGCCTCTAACTTATAGTCCTCTTGCCTCAGCCTCCCAACTGCTGGCAATACAGACATGTGCCACATCTGGCTATAATATGCAGAAATATTTTGAAACCTTTAGACTACCATAAGATACTCTGAACCTCACAGTGGGATATGTAGGTGCATACAGTCATGCTTTTCCAGGTTCGAAATTTGAGTAATTTGCTTTTGATATATATTTTTTATATTTAAGATTTATATTTATGTTTATATAAAATTTATGTTAAAAGTTATATAAAAATTGAATCACATGTGCTTGTATGTCTGTGTACCGTATACATGACCATGTACATGCCTGGGCCTGAGGATACAAGCAGAGGGTATGTTAATCCCTTGAAACTAGAGTTACAGATGGCTGTGGTCCATACTGTATGGATGCTGAGAATCAAACCTGGGTCCTTTGCAAGAACAACCAGTGCTCCAACTGCTGAGCCACCTTCCTAGCCCCATTATTTGCATATGTGTGTATATATCAAGGATACAGCAACTTGTGTTTTTACCCTTATGTAATTAAAATGGTTTCAATAGTATTTTTTTGCTTCGTTTTTGGGTTTGGATTTGTGTGTGTGTGTGGTTTTGTTAGTTTTTGGGTTTTGTTTTGCTTTTTTGAGTCAGGGTTTCTCTGAGCAGTCCTGGCTATCCCAGAACTCACTCTATAGACCAGGCTGGCTTGGATCAGGGATCCACCTGTCTCTACCTCCCAAGTGCTGGGATAAAAGGTGTGTGTCGAAAGATAAAAGGTGTGGCTTTTTTTTATTTTCAATTGATTATTTTTGTAGTGCTAAGACTCTGTCCAGGCTTTGTATCGATAGCAAGACAAGAACTGTGGCACTAAACCACGTCCCCAGACCCTGATATTTTTATTTCCCACTTTGCTTGGACTTGACATTTACAGAGCAAATAAGAGGTTAAAGGGTAAATGCCAACGGTATTAAAAATAAACATCTCAGCCCTGCAAACTCATTCTATAATAATAGCAAGCAAATCATGTTCTGAATTTTGTAGTTCAGAATTTATTTTGGCACTGCTAATAGCTTATTGGTCATCCTATTAGAATTTTTTTTTTACATATTTTTTTGACAGTTAAATCAAGACAAGCAGAATTTATGGTCCTTTCCTAAAATAATGGTGCTGACTTTGACAAGCCAGGAACCTTTCTCTGTATATGACATGGACTTGGTATTCACTTCTGAGTTCCTGCCTTGAGAAAAAAAGACTGTCATCATTCAAGGCCTTTTCGGTTTTACTTTTTAATCCACACCCTACAGTTATTTCTTTATTTCTGTATGTGCACACGTGTCTGTAGAGGTTGCAAGGCAACTTTTCAGAAATTACTTCTCTCCTTCCACCTATATGGGTCCTGGAAACCAAACTCAGGCTGTCAGGTTTGGCGGCAAGTGTCCTTACCTGCTGAGCGTCTTGCCAGCCTTCCAAGTACTTTTGAATAGTTGTTTATGAGCCACAAAAGAAAAAAAACATTTTCAATAACAATTTCCTTTCTGACCTAAAATACTCATGGCCGTGTGACTGCCATCTTGCTCACTGGGAGCTCTATCTGGTCCCTCTCCACTATCTCCTGCCTCTGAGGACAGAGCATCTACCCTACTGTGGGCACGGAGCAAGCATGGCAGTCAAGGAGACGGGTGCTCTGAAGGGAATCCATGATGACTTGGGTGTTTAGAATTCTGATGTGTATTAAACATTCACTCGTAGTACTTCACAATTATACATCCCGTTGTAGGGTACCTTCTAGAACACCCAAAGAGAGTTTGAGATTTCTGTCTTAAACTTCTATAGAGAGGGGTGGCCTGGAAGATGACCTAGTGAATATGGTGCTTGTCATGTAGACATCAGATCTCCAGCACCCATATAAAAGCCAGCTTATGGCAGCACTGGGGAGGGGGGCAGATCCTAGGGGCTCGCTGGCTGGCCAGTCTAGCTGAAGCATGAAGCCTCCAAGCTCAGTGAAAGACCATGTCTCAAAAATTAAGGGAGAGCAGTGACTAAGGACGATATCCCTACATCTACTTCTGGCCTCTACATGTGCCCACATGCTATACATGCATGTATTACACACACACACACACACACACACACACACACACACACACACACACACACACACACACACACATACACGTGGAAAAAAACAAAGAACCCTGAGTCTTCGTAGGGCTAAGGATGCAGCTCGCTCAGCAGGATGTTTGCCTGGCATGCATGGAGCCCTGTGTTTGACTCCCAGTACTGCATATACCCGGTGTGGTGGTGCACACCTGTAATCCCAGAACCCAGGTGATGGGTTTGCAGGAGCATCCAGGGCTCCTCTTTAGCTAAGTAGGGAGTTTGAGGCCAATCTAGAGTACTCGAAACCCTGTTTCAAAGCCCGAGGAGCAGGGTTGGGGGAAGAGAGGCTGTCTTCCAGTTTAATGACTTCTGAAGGCTCATGGCTAGGTTTTGGCTGAGCTTGTGGCAGCCTATGAATTTTCTGATCTCCGTCTAAGAGGGGGACGGATTAGAATCTTATTTTCTCAACGGTCTAGACACGACCAAGAGAGTTTTGTTTCTGCGCTCTTGCTAGAAGGCCTGTTTGGAGATGAAAGCTTGCTGGTTTTGATTCATTGCCACTTAAACTGGAAAAGAAAGATTCTAAGAAATCAAGTCTGAAGCATTCGCCCATAATACCCATTGCTCTGCAGCACATAATTATTTTATGCCTTTGGGTTTCCTTCCAATCTCTTCCAACCACACTGTTTTTATGTCTCATTGTAATAAAGAGGCAACAATATCATCCCCGTGTTCTGTATTTTATTTTATTTTTTCATTTCTTTTATAAATCCTTCACCTTGTCATAGTCTTTGCTGGTGGAACACTTCTATGTAGCCTGATGATAGACAAACCTAAGTCATACCTGTAGAAAAACCTCCCTTAAAAGAATGTACAAGAAAAAGTTCCCCTGCTAATCACTACAACTGCCATGGTAGTGGACTGCTCATCTTTCTGGGATGCCAGAGACCAGGGCGGGGAGGGGGAATCTTTTTGGTGTACAGTTGGAACTGCCATGTACACTCCCATATCCATAACCTCCAAATATGTGTTGATGATGGAAAAGACCCCCAATCCTGCCACCATCTAAAGGATGGTACAAGACCTTCTATTTTTTTCTGCAAGTTTCAGCTGAGAGATGCCTTCCACATAGTATTAGGGGGCCTGAGAGCCAGAGGTGATATAAGGCTTGGGAAGAGAATAGAGAGAAGTTGAGTCCTCTGGTTGAAACCTTCACTGCTCCTACAGGCCCCTACATCTCTCCTACGATCTGTGTCCTGTGATTTGACTTCCCTGCAGATTTATAGCCTCTGGAGTGTAAAATAAAATATCAGAACATGAAGATTGGGGGAGGAGGTTGGGGAGCACCTGAATGGGGAAAGATTCAGGCAGCGCCTTCGAGAAATGAGCAGCAGTATTCAAATTGCCATAACAGACATGGCTGGTAGTCACTGTGTTGCCTGCACCTTTTCTGACTCACCAAATATGTATTAAGTGTCCGTCCTACGTGCTGCGCTCTGGGAAGACCCACAAGGCTCATATAACTGTAATATTTTACTTGCTTTATACTTCAAAAAAAAAAACCCAGAATGCAAACGTGATTAAATAGCATTATATTTTAAGCAGCATGAATGTAGGTATTTCTTTGTTATTCTGTGCTTTCTAGCATCTTTTTTCAATTAAGAAAAAAATGCATATAAACACATACATACAATTCTTTGTATAATTTTAGGAGTTGCAGGAAGCGGTGAAACTCACACAGAATCATTTGTAGAGTTGAAGCAAATGTTGTGTCTGAGATGGATATTAAGGTGAATGGTCAGCTTTGAACTTCCATTAGGTTATTTTAATTACTTGGCATACGGTGATAGCAAGAGTAAGTCCCCACTGAGTGTGGTGTAAAGAGTGAGCGAGGACATGTGTGCCATGTTGCTCAGTTCTCTACTTATCATCTTAGTCATCTTGCCTTGCTCCAGTGTGTGTGTGTGTGTGTGTGTGTGTGTGTGTGTGTGTGTGTGTGTGTGTATGTGAGTGTGTGTGTGTGTGTTTATGTGTGTTCTTGATGTAGCACCTGTCCCAGTCACTGTGATTTAAATATTACTTCTCAGGATGCTCAGATGTGCTAGCTGGCCAGTTCCTACGTAGGCTGGCTCTTTCTGTGGTCAGCTGGTGACTTGGCTGGGGATGGGAGATGCAGGATGGCCTCACACACCTGCCTGGCAGTTGGTCCACGTGAAGGCTGTCAGACTGGTCTGGGCTTGTTTACATAGTAGTGGTCACACCACAGCGTCACCAGGAACAGTAGGAAGCGTAAGTGGCGAGACACAAAAGTTTTATAAGTTTTCTGTGCATCATATTTACTGTTTTCCTCGTGGGCCCAAGCAATTCACATGTCTACACCAGGAATCAGTGGGAGAATGGACTTCCTCAGGGTTGAGATATAGTCCCTCTCCACCACTGTCTCTCCTTCCTTGATGGAATGAAGTGGGGCAAGAATAAACCCGGAAGCTGTGCTTTTTGAGTGTGCGTGTGCGCGTGGTGAATGTGTGTGACAGGTACAGCGTTGCTCCTGACACATCCTCTGCTGCTCTTCCCAAGGCAGGACAAATATTTGAGACCTCTTGGTCTCATCCCAAAATTGCTTCTTTGCCGTTGTTGAAAAGAAAAGGTCAAAACGATAGTTAACGAGAAAAAAGAAAAGTTCTTTTCTATTTACTGAAGGGTATTCTGTGGAAATAGTCAGCATTTACCTTGAGCCCAGACTTAGAGCACCCTGAGTGAAGCCAAACCAGACAGGCCAGCCGTCCTTTTGGACTAAAGAACGGAACTCACTGCCTTCCAAGGTGAGGGCAGAGCGCGCTGCCTGATGCTGCCTCTCTAGCCAACCCTGAGCTGTTCATGTGGAGAAAAGTATTCCTCACACAGACAAAAATACAGTTTTTCCTTGGCTGAGAAGCATTTCTCTGGCCTATAAGATGATTCTCAGAATAACTCGTGTCACTTCCACATCATGTGAACCACAAAGTGTGCCGTCTGCAGTCTCCTCTGCCACACTCGAAGACATGACGTGTATAGGATTATGTTTACAGAATTTAAAGAAAAAAAATTACTCTACAAATTTCTCTATAGCCCTTTTCTCTCTCTCTCTCTCTCTCTCTCTCTCTCTCTCTCTCTCTCTCTCTCCTCTTTTATCTCTTTTAATTTTTTTTTTTTGAGACAGAGTCTTACTTTGTAGCCCAGGCTGGCCTCCAACAAGCAATTCCTGCCTCTATCCCCTGAGTGCCAGAATTACTCGGGTTGTAGGCATGTGCATAACCACACCCAATTCTTTTATTTAGAACTACAGCAGTCGGGGAAAAACTAGCTCAGGATAACTCCCGATTCATCTTTTTCTGCTTCCACCTTACCCTGGCTTATTTGAAGTCAAATGCTATCATAGGATTTCATCCACAACTACTTATTCTGTTGGGTTTTAAACAAAGCAAGACTTGGCGCTTTGCTCCTTGGGCTGGAAGAAGGGGTTTGTCCCACACAACCAAAGCTGTTGTAACAGGAGAGCCCTTGTTTTATAGAATTGTGGAGATATCTCTGCTCACTAAGGGGACTTCCCAAAGTGTGACCCAGTGTCATTCACAGAGAAGGTGTGTCTGGCAATAATACCTGGGCATGTACTATCGTGATATACAGGACGGGCTGTCTCCCTGACCCTTCAGTGTTGGCTCAGGAACTACATGTAAGCCTTAGGGAGTTAAGGCACTTGTCACCAAGCCTGACTACTTGAGTTTGATCCCAGGGATCTACATGGAGAGAGAGAGAACCAACTTTTAAAAGTGTCCTCTGACCTTCACACATCAACTGTGACATGCATGGCACCCACCCACACCACAGACAATAAATAAAAGCAATCATTTCAAGACAGAGTTTCTCTGGATAGCCTTGGCTGTCCTGAAGAGTCGGTATAGCTCAGAGATCTGCCTGCCTTTGCCTCCTGAGCGCTGGGATTAAAGATGTGCATCTTTAATTAAAAAAAAAAAAAGTAACAAAGAGGAGGAAGAGGAGGAGGAGGAAGAGGAGGACTTCCTCTAAGATTCCGAGACACGTAAACTAGTAACGTAGGTAAATGCATGACTGCGGTAGGTTCTGTTTCCTTGATAACTGGAAACACTGAGAGTCACAGCCTTCGTCCCACATTCAGATTTAATATTCTCCCATGATCGCTAATAGAAATGCATCAAATACAAATTAGGGGCATAAAGTGTAGATTTTAATATTAAAAGTCCTGCCATGCAGTGGTGGTGCACGCCTTTAATCCCAACACTTGGGAGGCAGAGGCAGAGGCAGGCAGACTTTTGAGTTCGAGGCCAGCCTGGTCTACAGAGTGAGTTCCAGGACAGCCAGAGCTACACAGAGAAACACTGTCTCGAAAAACAAAAACAAAAACAAAACAGAACAAAAAATTAGAAGTCCTGTTATTACCCTGGTGGAGGATTCATGGAAACATAGAATTAATATTTTCTAATTGAGGACACTTGAGGAGAAGATGGGAGGCCTCTAGTTTCTGGACTGAGTTAGGTTTGTGCGCTTTTGGATCTCCTTACTGAGAAGTGGAGGCAGGGATACAGAAAGGCTGGGCTAGCCTCTTCCTTCCAGTTCTTTCTCTCACCCATCCCCACTTCCTCACACCAGCCACACCCTCCCAGGAGTGCCCCTTCTTGCCCCATACAAAGCCTCTTGGCCCATTGTTTTAGGTTACTTTCTAGTACTCTAACAGAACTCTGACTAAGAGAAACTTGGGAAAGAAAGGGTTTATTTTATTTGACAGTTAGCTTACAGTCCATGGAGGTAGGTCCCAGCAGAAACTCAAGCCAACAACTGAAGCAGAGGCCATGGAGAAACACTGGCTATTATCTTCCTCCTCTGGGCTTGCTCAGCCCAATTTCTTATATAGCTTAGGGCCACCTGTCCAGGGGTGGCATCACCCACCCGTTGTGGTCTGGATCCCAAACATTAATTATTGCTCAAGAAAATACCCTCACAGTCTTCTGACCAATCTGACCAATCTGAGGGATGCGTTTTCTTAACTGAAGTTCCTCCTTTTAAATGACCCTGACTTGGGTCAAGTTGACAAAGGAAAAAAACCTACCCAGTACACCCATCCTCCCGGGGTAAGGGCGGTGGGGCTGGGAAGCCTGGGTATTATACAGTGTGCACCTGCTCCTCTCTCCTCCCACCTCAGCAACCTTTATCCTCCCCCGCCCAGCCCTGCATAGCACTTCTCTGAGTGAGCGAAGGGTCAAGCCTTGTCTGTTCTTCTGAGACAATGAGGCACTGTCCTCCTCATTTGGTGTTGTAAAGACAATCACCAGTACTTAGCTGTAGCAGTGTTTAAGGGTCAGTTGGCAGAGGTGGCCCTGGATACTGCAGGGGCATGATGGAGTGAGTGGCAGGACCCATCCCAGTGGCTCTGCATCCTCAGGATTCCTGCCTGGCCTCATAGAACCACGTGAGGTTTCATTTCAGGCTCGGAGGTTGTATACCATCACCTTGTCTGTAGCTAGCATCCACTCTTGCGCTCCATCCCCAGCTTGCCTGCTAGTTCTCCTTTGAAGCCAGCCCCGATTCCACTTTTCTGTATCTCACAGTTGCAAGTTATTGCTTTCAAAATTCTGTCTCACTCCATCTGCAAAGATCACAGAGTTCTGCACATTTTAGTTTAGTTTTTTTTTTTTTCTGATCAATTACTGTCCAGGGTGACTTCTTCTCTGCATCCAGCATCTCCTGCCCAGTCCATTCTGCCTGTGTGACATTTTGTGACATGCTATACTAGTATAGGATCCTATTTTAAAATTCAATGGGAAGGGGCTGGAGAGATGGCTCATAGGTTAAGAGCACTGGCTGCTCTTCCAGAGGACCCTGGTTCAATTCCCAGCACTTACATGGCAGCTCACAGCTGCTAGTAACTCCAATTCCAGGGGTCTGACACCCTCAGATTGACATACACTCAGACAAAACACCAATGCACATAAAAAATAAATAAATAAATAAATAATTTAAATGAAGTAGGAAGACTAGGAAATGAGCTCAGTCACTAGACTGCTTGCCTTAAAACCGAGGACCTGAGTTCATTTTCCAGAACTCATAGGGCTGGGGGTTGGGGCAAGCCATGTCTGGTGACACGCTTTAGGAATTCCAGGGATAAGGGAGGTAGAGAGGGTGGATCCCTGGGGCTTGCTGGCTAAAAATGCCTAGCCTGCCTGATGGGCTTCACACCTGCGAGATTCCTTGTCTCAAAAACCAAGATGGACACCACACCCACACACACACACACACACACACGACAAATTAAAACAAGAAACTTCATGGAGGACATGCTTGCATTTCTCTGTGCTGTGTGGAAGTAGAGACATTCTTTAAAACCGCACACCCTACATCTTTATCTTGAAAGGCAGGAGGAGAGTGTGGAACTGTCAACACGGCAAAGTGCTCTCAAAACCCACGGCAGGAAAGCACTGCCAGGGTTCCTCAGCTGAGTGAACAGAGGAGGAGTGACCCTGTGGAAGGGCCCTGAGCCTTTCTCTTTGATGGGGGCATGCTGCAGTTGTCTGAGCCAATACAATACAGTGAGAACTTGTTTAAAAAGAAAAGCAAACAAAAGCAGAAACAAAAAAACCAACCAAACAAACAAAAACAAGCTGAAGCGATTGCTTGCTGTGAAATCTAGAGGACTTGAGTTCAAATCCCCAGGATCCCTCGTGAAAGCCAGCTATGGCCATTTGCCTGTTACCACAGTGTTGGAGGATAGAGACAAGCAGATCACGGACCAGCCAGCTTAGACAAAACAGTGAACTTAAGGTGCAAGGAGAGACCCTGTCTCAAAATAGTAAGGAAAGGAGCAAAAGAGGAAGACACCCGGCATCTGACCTCCACATCTGCACGAGTACCTGTCCACGCACCTGCAGACACATCTCCACATATACCACACACAAGGGCTGGGGATGTCATTGAGTAGAGCAGTTGTCTGGCATATACAAGGCCCTGGCTTTTGTTGCCCCCCCCACACACACACACACACTGAAGAAAAAAATCAAGGGTGGGGTGTTGTGGTGCATGCTTTTAACCCCAGCACCCCGGAAGCAAGGGCAGGCAGATCTCTTGAGTTTGAGGCCAACCTAGTTTACAAAGTGAGTTCCAGGAGGGTCAGAACTACAGAGACCCTGTCTAAAACAACAACAACAACAACAACAACAACAACAACAAAATCAAACACCCAATCAACCATCCCCAAGGCACTGCGGGGCCTGACTGGACTTTTGTGTAAGTAGCTAGCAACGTGATTTACTACGTGTGGATTTAGAGGGTGGCTTGGTTACTTAAAGTTTCTAGATAAGCCAAAGCCTGGCCAAGTCCATCAAGTATCAAAATAGGCAAATGCACGCTCAAAAAGTGTAAAAGAAAGCGGTTTCCAGTGTGTTGGGAGTGAACTGGGAAGTGGTCCATGCCACTGTGGAAGCCAGAAAGAGGCCTAATCCCCAGTCACAGTTAGTAGTGAGGAATATTCTGAAAGGCTCATAGGGCGGAGACAGGCAAGGGCAGTTGGGGACCTCCTGCCAGTGGGAGGTTTTCAAATGACATTAGGTCATTAAATACTTGTTTATTGTTCTGTCTTACTTCAGCAGTAAACTCCCAAGGAGGACACTCGTGCTTATGGCTGGATTTGGCTTGTTTTGGTTTTTTTCATCACTTCAGAACGAGCTTTGGCCGTGGCAGGATGGGCAACTCAGCTGAACCGAGCTATTCTGTTTCCTCCAAAGTGCAGAAGACCCTCAGCCCATCCAGCTCAACTCACTGGCATTAACTGCACCCTTCAGAGAATGAATGATTGATGGCAGTCAGACAAGTGCTTGTAAACTGAAAATGTTTTCAAAGATTAAAAATAGCCCCCTCGTATAAAACTGCACTTGGGTTTCCTCTTCAGTCTGCTTTTAATAGAACAGGATATTAGTGAGTGCGGCTGGTGAAGGAAGCTAGGGGGTCCAAAGGGGTTTGGCGTCTAATTCTTGCCTCTTCTGTTCCTATCCTCCCTAATAGGGAGACCATAAGACTTGCCTGAGGCCACACTACCAGTTCTGTCTTGTCACCCTAGGCGTGGTGCTGCTCTTTGCTGAGAGAAATGAAAACAAAAATCTATTACGGCAGGCAGTTTGCACTCAACCCTGCAGACCAGCCTGTGCTCACTCTGACTCTCATCCCTCATCCCTGCAGACCAGCCTGTGCTCACTCTGACTCCCATCCCTCATCCCTGCAGACCAGCCTGAGCTCACTCTGACTCTCATCCCTCATCCCTGCAGACCAGCCTGTGCTCACTCTGACTCCCATCCCTCATCCCTGCAGGCCAGCCTGTGCTCACTCTGACTCTCATCCCTCATCCCTGCAGACCAGCCTGTGCTCACTCTGACTCCCATCCCTCATCCCTGCAGACCAGCCTGTGCTCACTCTGACTCCCATCCCTCATCCCTGCAGGCCAGCCTGTGCTCACTCTGACTCCCATCCCTCATCCCTGCAGACCAGCCTGTGCTCACTCTGACTCCCATCCCTCATCCCTGCAGACCAGCCTGTGCTCACTCTGACTCCCATCCCTCATCCCTGCAGACCAGCCTGTGCTCACTGAATCCTGAACGAGAGGAGTGGTCAGTCTCTTTCTGTAGGTCTGAAAAATCGATGCCAGGTTAACTGGATGGGAAGGCCCCGGAGACTTTCAGCATGTGAGATTCACAGCTGTGCTCTGGGTCTGTTGTGGCTTAAATCTGGGGGAGGAGGAGTTTACTGCCTATGTTTTCCCTGCAGCTAACAGGTGCCTAGTGGATCAGTTGGGCCTTAGGAGGCCTAAGGACCTGAGTTTCCTTGGAGGCCCAGCTGACAGCTTAATTGTTTTGTTTATTGTGCTGATGGCAAATTCCAGTTGATTCATCTGCATCATAGGAACTTAATCGTTTCTTGCAGTTTCCTTTAGCCTCAAAGATCTCTGATTTTTAAGGACTTCATATTAGGTTTGACTTTCTCTCAATAGAGACTGCAGGGCCAGTGATGGCACCTTTAATCCCAGCTCTTGGGAGGCAGAGGCAGGCAGATTTCTGAGTTCGAGTCCAGCCTGGGCTACAGAGTGAGTTCCAGGACAGCCAGAGCTACACAGAGAAACCCTGTCTCAAAGAGAGAGAGAGAGAGCGCTGCATGAAACAGAAAATGATCCAATTAAAAACAAAACAACAGTATACACTCTGTCTACATTATCTTGGAACCTGACACTTGGATTCACAGACTTTAAGTTTTCAGGGGTAAATATTAACATGTACAAAGGAATGGTAATATTTTGCTAGGCGAAAGCTACAAACTCCCAGTAAATGTGATTATAATATATGTTATATATATCACAGGCAAGAGTTTCCTACTTGCCTGTGATAATAAATTTTTATTATCCACCTTTAAGATGATTCCATGAAGTAAGTGCATTTTTATAACTTCTGTACAAATCAAGCATGTTAGATCAAAGGACTTTATGATACACGGAGGAGTGTTCTCCCTCGGGCTGTAGTTTGGCATTTGGGAAGGGGAGGCTAAGCAGGGTGAAATTCATTGATGGTGCTTCTGTCTAGGTGTGCTGGCCTCCTTAGGGAAGAAAGGCTTCCTCTTCCTGAGCTCTGGCCTTTGAGAATTCTCCAGCTAGGAAATCCTAGGGTAGGTCTTAATGTCATAAATCACTGGAACAAACACAGGAAAAGGCTATTTTTGGAAGTGTTTGCAACCATGCAGGCTTATGGGGCTATAGCTTTTTGTGGCTGCTCCCCTGTCCAGGGTTTTCTGTTCTCAGTCATTTCTACTGCAGACTTCAGAACCTTCCAGGTGCTGTGGGTGCCTCGGAAAAGAGACTGAGTTGGAAAAGTGGCTTGGTATACGCATTGAGGACTTAAGTTCAGACCCCTAGAGCCCAAATTCTGGATGCAGTGGCATCCATCTTGTATCCCCAGGGATCCTCCAGGGAGCTGGTGGTGTAGGAGGTAAAGATGAGGGAACCCTTGGGAGGTAAAGACATGGAAATGCCTGGAAATGTGTGTGCCAGCTAGCCAGAGACCCTGTCTGAGATAAGGTGGAAGGGAATGATTGACGCTTGGCAAGGTTGTCTTCTGATTGCCACAGCTGCACCTTGGCACATGAATTCCACACACACATGAACACACACGCATGCAAGCACATGCACTCGTGCACGAGCACACACACAAGCGTACATATGTACAAGAAAGAAGAGACTTTCCTTGACACTCACAGTTACTGAGAGTTGGCCTATGCTGTCTCACAACGGAGCATCCTTTGTAGTTGATGTGTTTGTCAGATTCCCTCCTTTTACTGAACAAAAGGCAAATGAGTCAAGCACCCTGCCCAACATCACCGTCAACGAAATGGCACAGGACAGGTACAGATTCTGGGTTAGCTTCAGAGAGTTGCTGTCTCTTCCCACAAACATGCATTTGCAACCTTTGGCCTGAGGGACCAGCAGCACTGTGACCCAGGGAACATTATACTCAAAACTTTCAGCTCCAACCCAGGGCCTCTTGACTCAGAATCTGCATTTAACTGGGATCCTAAGTGAGCGCCTGGGAACACTGTAGCTAAGCAAGGGAACGTGGGTCTGATCATGTCTCCAGAGGCAGTCTTTGCTGACTAGCATGTCATCTTCTAAGGACAGGATACAGGGATATCTCAAACTTTGAGAGACCCAACTAACCACCAGCTTAATTATCCTGCTCAATTAACCATCCACCAGTTCCTAGGAGTGGTATTGGGGGCGTATTTTCCCCCTGGACAATTCTAGGGTCAGCTTGTTCTCTTTAGATTACAGAGTGGGTTGCCCATAGCAGGATAGGAGACCTTTCAGCTCAGAGGATCCTGTCTGTGGCTGCAATTGATTCCAGCCTTGGTACCTTGACCAATGGCTCTGAACTAGCCCATCAAAACTTCTAGAACCAGTGAGATAGTCAGAGGCAAGAGGAAGACCTCAGAGAGTTCGAGGCTAGCCAGGACTACATTGTGAGACTTTGTCTCAAAACAAAGCAAACCCACAAACACAGCTAGCTGTGGTGTCAGCCCTTGTAATCCCAGCCGGAAAGGGGGAGACAGGTGGGCAGCAGTTTATGCCTGAGGAGTGAATCCTGAGGTTGGCCTCTGACTTCCACACACACATATGCACATCATGTACACCCAAGTTCACATATGCACTGCCCCCCCCCCCCCGGCAAGGTGTACTAGCAGGTAGACGCCTTGTGTTAATAGGGCTAAGCATAGAGCTTAGCTGAGGGACAGAAAACAGGCTTCATAGGTGAGGCCCTGAATTCAATCCCCTGCAGGGTGGATTTCTGCCTCAGGTCACCTGTACTTTCCAGAAATCCTGTCATATGAAAGCTACAGAGAGCATCTTGAATTCTATGTCCTGCCAATAGCTCGCACAAACAGGTTCTCCGAAATACTGGGCAAATGAATGGACTGATTTTCCTATGTTCTTTGTAGATTGGACCCAGCCCTCAGGTCGTTTGCCATGGGCTTCCCTTTCTTGCCACCGATCTGATCCTCAGAAGTCTCACTGCAGCTTGTTGTTTTGTTTTGTTTTCTAGACATAGTTTCTCTGTGTAGCCCTGGCTGTCCTAGAACTCACTCTGTAACCAGGCTGGTCTCAAACTCAGAGATCCACCTGCATCTGCCTCCCGAGTACTGGGATTAAAGGCGTGCACTACCGCCATTGATGTGGTCTTTTTCTTAATTGCCTGTGTATAAACGATGTTTGTGTGAGGGCAGGCACGCCACAGCCTGCACTTGGAGGTCAGGGGACAACTTTGAGGAATTGGTTTTCCTCCTACCGTGTGGGTGGGAGTCCATCTATACCTAGGATGGCATTTAGGTCGCCCAGGTTTGTGTGACAAGCGCCTTTACTTGCTGAGCCATGTCACCCACTATCTCCAGCCATTAACAAGTTCTCTTTGAAAGAGTTTCATGTTGACTGTTCAGGAATAAACTTCAAAATGAGAAGTAGCTGAGTCAGGTTAGGAACGCTTCAAGAAAACTGAAGCATCTATCTCCTGAGGTGAGAAGTGACTTCCACTCCTGAGGTGAGAAGTGACTTCCACTCCTTGGTGTATTGGAGATCTCTCTCTCTAAATATTATATATATATAATGTGTGTGTGTATGAGACCTTACCATATGTGTGTGTGTATGCATACACACACATGATCTTATGTCTTAGTTAGAGTTTTACTGCTGTGAACAGACACCATGACCAAGGCAACTCTTATAAACATTTCATTGGGGCTGGCTTATAGGTTCGGAAGTTCAGTCCATTATCATCAAGGCAGGAGCATGGCAGCATCCAGGCAGGCATGAAGCTGGAAGAGCTGAGAGTTCTACATCTTCATCTGAAGGCTGCTAGTGGAAGACTGGCTTCCTTCCAGGCAGCTGAGATGAGGGTCTTAAAGTCCATGCCCACAATGATACACCTACTCCAACAAGGCCACACTTTCAAATAGTGCCACACCCTGGGCCAAGCATATACAAACCACACCTTACCACCGTGTGTGTGTGTGTGTGTGTGTGTGTGTGTGTGTGTGTGTGTATTCCCCCCACCTTGGCTTTCACACACCTCTGTACTCCATCAACCCTCCCTGGTCTTCCACAGAGCTTGGATATCAGGTTGAGTCTTTTGCTTTTTGAAACTGAGCCTCAGGTAGCTCACCTTGTGCTCAAACTCACTGAGTAGTTGGGGCTGGCCTTGAACTTGTGGCTCTTCTCTCTCTACTTTCCAAGTGCTGGCATTTCCACCACCATGTCCCAGCACTAAAGTGAGTTGTTATTATTATGATCCTTCTCTGACACAGGTGGTCCCCCAGAGTGGATGGGCATCATCTGGTCACTCTGGTTGTTGTTGCTGTTCTGAGGTATCCCAGAGTTTAACCTAGGGCTAGCAGACACTCTACCACTGAGCTACACCCTCAGTCCTGAGTTCCCACCCCACTTCCATCCTTAGTTAAACAATAGCTGTTATAAAATTTGAATTTTTAAATTTAATCTGAATCTTTTTTATTCTTCTCTTGGGACTCCCAAATCTGGACTTCTGGAAGTAAGATCATACTGAATAAAAGTTAATGAAACCATGACTCAGTGTGTCCTCCGGTCCGGGTGTGAAAGTGAGTCAGACAGCTGTGTGGGATCTACTCCACCCTAAAGTAGAGACAGGCAGGAGGCTAGGGAGGAAGGCTCTGGAGCCCCTCTACCTTGCCCCACCCCCACTGTTTCCTATATGATTTAACTCCAATTTCATTTGATTATAAAAGAAACCAGAACTCAGGTGTAGTGGTACATGCCTTTAATCCCAGCACTTGAGAGGCAGAAGCAGGCAGATCTCTGTGAGTTTGAGGCCAGCCTGGTCTACATAGTGAGTTCTAGGACATCCAGGGACATATGAGACCTTGCCTGGGGGGCATAAATAAAATAATAATGTAAAAACACAGGGAGCCTAACAATGTTAATAATAGGATTACAAATAGTCAGATCATCTCGGAGCACATGTAATTAATTCCCAGTGTAATCACAAGCCCAGTGCTGGGTTTTTCCCCTCTCCACCCTTCTGTTTTCTCTTCTGACTTTACTACCTGGCCCCCAGAATGAGAGGCAGGAATTGCCGATATACTTACCTCATTAGCATTTTAAAAACTAATTTATTGAACTTTAGGGGCACTCTGCCATTTCTCTCTAGTTTTTTTATAGATTGTCTCTAAGTTTCAGGTTGTCCACTAAGGAAGTACTTCAAATTGGAGGCCAGTGGAATCAGTTTAGAAATGATTTAAGAAACTGGACCCTCTCTGCTCCATGGGCCCCGGCACACAATTTCCCATTGGTTGGTTTGGCACAAGATGAATGTTCTGAATAGAAGAGCTCTCTTTACCCTTCCACAAGTGGAAGGTGCATTACGAGGCTGGAGGAAGCACACTGTTTGCTGCGTTCGTCCTGGCTGGGGGACATGCACACAGCCGTGGCTTGAAGCGTCCTTAACATGTTTAGATCTACTTCAACCACACTAAAATCTTTTGTTAATTAGGAGATAACAATGAATGTAAGCAAAAGCCAGGGGTGGTGGTACACACCTGTAATTCCTTCACTAGGGAAGAAGCAATCAGGAGGATTACCAGGAGTTTGAAGTGACAAAGTGAGTTCCAGGACAGCCTAGGGCTACTGTGTAAGATAACTTACACAGTAAATTACAAACTAAAAATTAGCAATTGAAAAAAAAGTTAAAGATAACACTAGAAACATATGCATATCCTTAGATATTCAGATTTGAAGTTACTGGAGGAAAGTGACATAATTTCCAAGTAATTATTAGTACTAATAAGGGTTTAAATCATTGTCTCCCTCCCTTCTGCCTGGGGTTGTCTACCATGCCCAGGTCTTAGGTATGTTCCTAACGAGTTCCCCAAATCCCCACGCATTCCCAGATAGGGTCCTTCCTAATCTATACATTCGCTTTCTTTGTCCATACATTCATGGCACCTACCTTTTGTGAGCTGAACCTGTCTCATATAGTCAACCTTGGGATACAACCACACAGCTTTATGTCCTTAGAAAATTGAGGTCCAGAGATTCTCTGTAAAGTCACCTTTGCAGCTCTTACGTCATACCAGACTGGGAGTGGAAAGCAGACGTAGCTGTGTGACTTTTTGAATCTCCTTGGATGCTTCCCAAAAGCAGTCAAGGTTAAGAGCCACAGCTGGTGAATATTTAAGAATTATTGCATTGGGTATGTCGCTCAGTTGATAAAGTGCTCCCTCACCCATTATATGTGACGTCCTGAGTTTGATTTTCCCAGCATTGAATAAGCTGAGCGTGGTGGTATACACCTATAATTCCAGCATTCTGGGGTATAGTGCTGGAGTTCCAGGTTGTTCTCCAGTTTCATTCAGGGTTAGCCTGGGCTACATGAAAATATACATTACTGACTATGCTGTGATTTGGTTCACACCAACGCACACTGATCAGGGTGTATATTTACCAACTGCATTAAGCGCAATAGCAGGAGGCTTTTCAGGTTTGCCCTGTGTGTTTTGCTTTTGGAAAACTGCTTATTGAATATTCTTACTTTTGTAAAAGGAGTCTTATTCTGAGGGGGTGGAAGGTGAGCCTTTGGACAGCCTTGGGCACCTTCAGGGATGGCCACCTAGTCCACTTCGGAGCTGTGCCTTATACTGGAAACCTCTGAATCTTGATACGGCTAAGAAGCCCCTGAGCAATTTGAGGGTGTGACACAGACTTGTTTGTTACAGAGGCTCCAAGCAGTTCAGGTGGGAGTCTTGTCACCCAGGGCCATGGCTTTCCAGCTCTGTGTCTGGAGATGGAGCCCAGGCCTCGTAGTCACTGGGCGAGCTCTCCGCCTCCGAGCCACACCTGCACCCTTTACTCTCGGCCACAGTCTGCACTTTGCTTCAGATGCCGTCTCAGCTCTACATTCTTCAGCTGCTTTTCTGGTCAGTCAACCTCCTCTGGGCCACTCCCTGGCTGTTTGAAGGAGGCAGTGTTCAGCTACCGACTGCTTCCTAGCCTGAGGCTTCCAAAGTCCACTCTTAGGGAGAAAGTAGCTCCTGGCTCCTGAGGTCTAGGGCACCCTTTTCCTCGAGGTCCTTTCCTCTCCATAAAGAGTTACGCATCTTAGTAACTTTCTTTCTAAATAACTTATTTCACAATTTGATTCCATACCATCGCTATGAAAATAGAGTTGAATTTTAAGTAATGACTTATTCATTTATTCATTCAGTACGTAGCCCAGGCTGGCCTCAGCTCAGGATCTTTCTGTCTCTTTGCCCTAAGTGCTGGGATTATATGAGTTAATTTATTTATCTATTTATTTATTTATTTATTTATTTATTTATTATGTGAGTACACTGTTGCTCTCTTCAGACACACCAGAAGAGGGCATCCCATTAGAGATGGTTGTGAGCTACCATGTGGTTGCTGGGAATTGAACTCAGGACCTCTGGAAGCCCAGTCAGTGCTCTTAACCACTGAGCCATCTCTTCAGCCCCTAATTTTTTTTTTTAACCTATGTATGTAGACCTGACTGACCTGGGGTTCGCTGTGTAGACCAGGTTAGCCTCACAGCCTCAAACTCATGTGATCCTCCTGTTTCTGTCTCCTGAGCACTGTGACTGCAAGCATGGGCCTCCCATAGGATAGAAAACATTTTTTGACGAACCAGTTTGTTTCACGTAATTTAAATGTCCTGCATAATTTAAACTTCTCATAGAGAAGGTTTTTGTAAAGTTAGAGTTGAGAGCAAGGAAAACCACTCTTTCTTTTCAGCCTTTATACCCCACCAGTCCCACCCTCCTGAGTTTCCACACTACAGTCTGTCTGCATCCCCAGGAACATCTCAGCAGAGGCTAGAGCCCGCCTTGGTTGAAGAATTTGAAAGTGACCTCCTTTTCTTTTCTTTGAAGAAATTTAATTTATTCCCACTCAATTGTATTTTAATAGGTTTTTAATTTTTTTCTTTTTTAAAACTATTATTGTAAGATTTTGTGTTTGTGTATGTGAGAAAGAGATGCAGACAGACAGATGCAGGCGCAGAAGCAGCTGTGGGTGTGAGTGTGGGGGTCAGAAGACAATTTGGGGGATTGATTCTCTCTGTATAGCCCTGGCTGTCCTGGAACTCACTTTGTAGACCAGGCTAGCCTTGAACTCAGAAATCCACATGCTTCTACTTCCCAAGTGCTGGGATTAAAGGCATGCGCCTCCACCACCCGGCTCCCTCCCTTCCTTTCTTTCTTCCTTCCTACCTTCTTTCCTTTCTTCTGAAGTCTTTTGTATCCTAAGCTGGCCTTAAATTTGTTATGTAGCGAAGGATTATCTTGAAACTCCTGACCCCTGCCTCTACCTCCTAACTGCTGGAGATGCAGATATGCACAGCCATGCCTAGTTTGTGTGATGTTGGGGGCGGGGGTGTCAAATCCAGGGCTTTATACATGTTAGCAAGGACTATACTGCCCGAGACACATCCACAGCCCCTCAGTATCATGCATATTTAAGTTGTGTTCTGGATGCCATATATTTAATTCTCAACTTTCTGTAGTTGAGGATCTTTAGAAAGAAGAACCTGGGAGTTGACTATGGGAAAGAAAAGGAAAATATTGATAGGAAGAGGCAAGTGGGTGATGGGAAATTAAAAGTAGAGAGAGGGTCTGGGAAGAGAAGCCTGGGGTCCTGGAACTGCTCTTTTGTGACTTAGAATGAGGTTGACCCGGAAGAGTGATTGGCAGGCAACTAGACCACTCAGATGTGGAGGACTTACCTGAAGGAAATTCCACCTTCAGTTATCTTGTATTTTAAATATAATGGTTAGAGGCCCAGGCATGGTGAAACATATCTATGTTATACAGAAAACCTATCCCACAAGTGTTATCATTCCACAGTATGATCAGGACAGCTGGAGAAGACCTGGGAAGGGTCTCTGTGTTGGAGGAAGATGGATGGGAGCTGTTTAGTACCTGACAGGACTAATTCAAGATGAGTAAGACATCTTGGATCGTTTCCTTATGGAGTGAGTGCCGACCGCACAGCTTAAAAGTCTGCCTTTAAATATTGATGAGATCTTGTGGTTTCACCCATTAAACTCTTGCATGGTTTTCCCATTGCATCATAACTTTTACTCAAAGGGGTCAGAGACCTCGATGCTCTTGCCTTGTGATAGGTTACAGACCTTTGGCCCTCCCTACCCCCGGCAGACTCTATTTCCTCTCCATCACTGCAGACGGTGGGCTGTGTGAGGACTTCCACCAAGCACAGTGGCCAATCCTGGTAATTGGTTGGCAAACTCAAGAGAGTTTGCTCTGCCCAGCATGGACCCGAGAATCAGGAATGTACTGTGTTCTGTGGAATCCATTCCATCTCCTCTCTGAAGCAAAAGGAAACTTTCAACACTGACCTAGTTTATGTGGCTATTATAAAACTCCCCTATTTAATGAAAGTGGAGAGCAATTCTAAACAGAAGCAGCTACCAGACTTCTAAAGTCTCTCCCCATCTCTAAAGTTCCATTCTACTTACTCATTGCACACACAGCTCTTGCTAAGGACCAGATGCAGTTACACCTACTTAGTAGCCGGATCTGCCTACATCACCAAGCTCAATTCCTGCAGAAGAACTGAGCTTGATTAACCTATACTCTTGGGTGACATTTATCCATGGAGAAAAAAGAAACACAGCTTCCTCTAACCATGCTAGCCACATCATGAAGAGAGACAAGGGGTGTGCTCAAGCCATTTACAGCATTACCCAGGGGAACGGTTGTTCTAAGCTTGGGTTTTGCATAGTCCTGTAACAGCTTTGTGAGCATGGTACTTGGAGCAAGGTACACAGTATGAACATTCTTTTAAGTCTGGTGGGTCTGATCTATGCCAAACCGGAACATGGGTTTTACATGATTAAAAAAAAAATCATGATTATTCATCCTTAGAAAAATCGTAATCAGATCCATTGTTGATGGATCTGGATAATGGCCTCCATTGCTGAACAAAGCCAGTTCTTTCTTTCTTTCTTTCTTTCTTTCTTTTTTTTTTTTTTTTTTTTTTTTTGGTGTGGTTTTTTGAGACAGGGTTTCTCTGTGTAGCCCTGGCTGTCCTGGAACTCACTTTGTAGACCAGGCTGGCCTAGAACTCAGAAATCCACCTGTCTCTGCCTCCCGAGTGCAGGGATTAAAGGTGTGTGCCACCACTGGCCGGCACAAAGCCAGTTTCTTGGTAATTCCTATATATGTTGTTTTCAGACCTCTGGTGGACCTGACTTAGCTAGAGGAAAGAATTGTTCTCTAAAAAGCGTGCAGGATCAGCTGCAGGCTTGACTCCTGTTTGTGTCTTGGGCAGCTCTGTCTGTTTCCATACCTGTGAGATGGAAGTATTCGTGTTCATTTTCAGACTCAGGGTTTAGAGGGTCTACTGTTGAATTATTGTAGAGTTCTCATATGGCCACACAACTAAAGCCAAGCCCTACTTATAGAAAGCCATAATTTAAAAATAAAAGACATCATGGTATTCTGAGTCCTAATAGTCCCATGATAGGCACAAACGGACATTAAACACATGGGTTTTGGTGGTGTTTGTTTTTGTTTATAGAGATAGGGTCTTAAGACTGGTTTTGAATTTTTGGTTCTCCCTCAGCCTCTTGAGTGCTGGGTTTATAGGTGTAAATGCCCCTTTCTGCTCCAAGGTTTTCTGTTTGTTTGTTTGTTTGTTTGAATGGCAGGGGGCAGGGGTGTGTGCCACAGTGCACGGTGGAGGTCAGAGGGCAACTCGTGGGAGTCATCCTTTTCCTTCCACTGTGTGGATGGATCTCAAGGGTTAAACTCAGGTCATCTTCAGGCTCCGTGCTAAAGTCCCTTTACTTATGAGCCACCTTAGTGAGCCATTGTTTTGTTTAATCCAGAAAGAAAAATCTCTAAGCCTTTATATTCACTGGGTATATAGTAGGGAGAAGATGGCCTATAGGACCTGCTGAGGACTCTCTTATTCTTTCACACTGTATACAATGTATCTCGATTGTATCCAGACCAAGAATCCTGGTCACAGATGAATTCCCCTTCCACTTTCTTGTCTTTTCTTTTGTATCATCTGAGAGAACCTTCCACCTGAGTGTAGCCAGCACGGTGTGTATCCTTCTTCCACACAGGTTGAGTCCTTTCCTATTGTCCTTGGGGATTGGCTTCTGTGCAGAAGAGCCCACCTCATCTTTCATACAAAAGCTAATTGGTAAATAAAGGCTCAGCTGTCTGATAGCAACCAGTTTCAGGGGCATAAGGTCCAATGAGCTTTAAAAGTGAGTCCATCCTAGTGTCTATGTAACTAGAAAAAGCAGGTGTCGGACTTCAAAGAGATGCGAGGATAGCCCAGCCAGGTCTCTTGTGTTTTTTTTTTTTCCAGCCAAGAGCATCATGTGGCAAATGCAGGAGATGAAGGTGCAAAGCCGCCCTTGATGTAGGACCAAGTCCGGTTTTTATTGTTCTTCATATTCGACATAGATTTATTGATGTAAAAACCATGCTGTCCTGATGTGGTCACCATCTGCTTTCAAAATCCCTCAAATCTCAAATTCTGACAGTGTCTGGCAGGTCCCTGTGTGTGCTTGCCAGCGAAGTGCCTCAGTGTGGCTTCAAGTGATTTTAACAAATTCTTTGATGATAGTCCACCTTTTACTGGGAAAAACTCCCGCACATCTACTAACCTGTACCAAAGCTTATTCTATTTAGTTTTACCATCTAATTTATACTTTGTTTATTCATCAAGAAACAAAGTTGTGGGCTATTCAAGAGATGAGAGAGAAAATTTTTTCCCAGTAGTCTTACCTTCCACCAGAGTGTCCTTGTTTTTCTCATGTATAGTTTGACAATGTGTGATTAGTTTTAACTGTCAACTTGCTAGGTTACAACCTATAATCTCCTAGGAAGAGGGCCCGAGTGAGGAGTTGCCTGAATTAGGTTGGCCTGTTGTCGTGTCTGGAGGTATTGGTTTGATTATTAGTTGATGTGGGAAGACCCAGCCCATTGTGGGTGGAACCATCCCCTAGACAGAGGGGCGGGAACTATGTAAGGCCGGAGAAAGCTAGAAGCAAGAAGCAGGCAGGATGGGTGCTTTTGTTTCTCTCTGATCAGCACTGTGGATGTGATGCGACCACTGCTTGAGTTCCTGCCTTGACTGGGACATAGCCAAGTAAGCCCTTTCCTCTCCTAAATTGCTTTGATCAGGGTGTTTTATCCCAGCTACAGAAATTAAGCTAGCAACGCCTATTCTGGTATGAATATCTCTTTAATATGGTCCTTTTTACTTTCCCTTCAGTGTTGGAGATCAAACTCAGCATAGAGTTTGAATAGTTTGCATAGGCAAGCACCCTGCCACTGAGCTACACACCCAGCCCTGACAGTCTTTGTACTAACTTTTTAATCAAAGACTATGAAAGACTCCACTATTCCTACTAATGTATTTGTTGAAACTTTCTAAGTCCTACTCTCTGCTAGGGTTTGTAGCTATATTTTGTAACTAGTTTTCTCCTGTCTGCATGGTAATTTCCTCCCAAGCTTCTGGAAGCGTGGCCTGTAGATGAAGCATACACAGATGGGTGGAGCGAAGTGTTGAGGGTTTTATGCTGATCTAGAAAGCAAATACTTCTAATAGGTAGCAAGATTTGGTGAGTTTCCAGCTGTCGAGATGGCTCAGTGGATAGAAAGCTCTTGCTATGCCAGCCTGTCAGTCTGCTTGAGTTCAACCCCCAGAGCCCAAGGAAAAGTAAGAGAGCCATCTGCGAAAAGTTGTCCTCTGACCTCCACCCACATGATACACAAGTCCACATCCTCACACACACACACACACACATACACACACACACACACACACACACACACACACACACACACATATACAAGTATACACACATATACAATACCATGCACAGACACATACACATGCACAGGCACTTGAGAACATACACACATACACATGTGCATTGGTACGTTTAAAAGGATTGGAGGTGCCTTCTCTCGGGTGTTCTCTATATCTTTTCTTTGAGACAAGGTCTCATGTAGACAAGGCTAGCCTCCGGCTCTCCCTGTACTTGAGAACGACCTTGAGTTTTTTGCGTTTTGTTTTTGTTTTTTAATTCTTTTGCCTCTTCAGTGCTGGAATTACAGATATGAGCCGCCACACCCTCTTCATATGGTTCTGGGGATCAAACCCAGGACTTCGAGCCCGCTAGACAAGCATTCTACCAACGAAGCCATGTCCCCAGCCCTCTCTACAGGTTTAGAACCACACTGCTGTCTGTGTGACTGGAAGGACTGCCGAAGCATTTGTCAAGTAGCACCAGCAATAGTTTGATTACTGCCATCAGATCCCACCAATGCCGTCCGTTACCAGGGCAGTGGGTATGAGCCATTCAGTAGCGTTTTCCTGTTTAGGTCCCAGGAGGCATCTGAATTGTTGAGGCTTTGAAGGGCAAGATTCTGCTGATGTTGAGTGGAGGCATATTCCTCTAATCTGAGATTATGTTAGTCAAGCAAGCTGAACCAGTAGGAAGCAGGCTCTGCACTCCTGCTCCTGTGGTCTGTAGGGAGGCAGAAGCTCCGCCTCCCAGCAGTCTTTCCCTAGGACTTGGCATACTGACGCAGTCCCTTAGTTTGCTAAGTTAGTAAATTAATTAATATTCAAATTAAGAAAAACTCCCAAGTATAAAATAAGACTCCAAGCTGGGGAGATGGCTCAGTGGATAAGAGGACCTGTCCTGTAAGCATAAGGACCTGAGTTCAAATCCCTAACATAGAAAGTCAGGCCCAGGTACTTGTACCCACATACAGAGACAGCCGGATCCTGAGAGTTCACTGGTCAGCTAGCCTGGCTTACACAGTGAGACTTCTCTCAAATGAACACAGCAGAAGAGCAATAGAGAAAGACACTCACCATCCTAGTCTGGCTTCTGCATGTGTGCACATCCACATGTTCACATGCATGTAGCATGCACAGAAATCCCAGCTACAATAGACAGTCCTCAGCTTCAGTTACTTTGTATATAGGATAGATTTTATTTGGCTGGTTGGCTACATTTTGATATGTAAGACTATTGATAAAAAACATAGACTCCTGGCAGATATCAAACTTATGTCCTGACTTATGATATGGCCCCATGCTTCTGCTGCACCTCGGATGTTACCAGCTATCACCAAACACCTGGACTTCTATTACTGTCAAGCAAACTCATGCATGCATGGCTACTGGCTACAATGAACTACATGATTGGCTTCCAGAAGCGTTTTGCCTATTCACATGTCTGTCGAGGGCAGAAAAGGGGAAGGAATTATGTAAATAATAATTTGAGAGTTAGGTGTGTGTGTGTGTGTGTGTGTGTGTGTGTGTGTGTGTGTGTGTGGGAGAGAGAGAGAGAGAGAGAGAGAGAGAGAGAGAGAGAGAGAGAGAGAAGAAGATACTTTCAGAGGCCAGAAAGAATATTGGATCTCTAGAAGCTGGTGTCCTAGGTGGCTGGATGCTAGAAGCTGAATTCAGGTCCTCTGCAAGAACAGGATATACTTAACCACTGAACCATCTCTCTAGCCACCCCACTCCCACCCCCAGAGCAATATTTTTTAAACACATCCTCTACCACAGAGTTTCCTGATGAGGGTAATTGGTCATTCAGTCAGGAAGTTGCTGGCCTGTCATACACTTCCCTCTTACTGGGGTCTGTGTCTAGAAAGGCTCACTGCTTCCAAAGTGTTTACTTAGCTATAGAAACTTAAGAGGAATCTACTGAAAGTGCTCTTTGCAGTGTAAACACAGGAATGGGCATAGGGGCGGGGAGAAGAACTAGAAGCTGAAGGAACGGCAGGAGGAAAGAACTGGAAGAAAGTGGGAAATCAATTTGCTCAGAGGAAAGATAACCCCGTCCATCAACGGGAAAAGGGCTGACTGTGTGTGTGGTCAGGCCGAGGTGGCTAGGAGGCATTCTCCCAGTGGTGTAGAAGATTGGCAAGTTTATGCAGAACGTAGTAGAAATGAAGCAAGATTATTAAAGGAGCAGCTGGAAAAACAGCATGTGGAGTCAGGGTGTGAGATTGCAGAGATTTTTAAAAAGTGGCCCTTCTTAGGTTGCTCCCCAGAGGGCTCCTTGTAAGGCCATCGCAGACAGTAGACCCTCCAAGGCCTCAGAGAAAGGAAGGCCAAACTCAAAACTCACCTCCTGCTATGTTTACATCCTCACCTCTGAGGCGTATGGGAAGATGAGCAACTGTTTAGCTTCTTTATATAATAGAGACACCCATTTAAGACCCAACATGTAAGTCTGAGATATAGCTGTCAATAGTGCTTGCCTAGTAAACATGAAGTCTTGAGTTCTAGTCCCTCGAACTCATGAAAAAAGGCAGCTATGGTGGAGCATGCTTGTAACCCCAGCACTGGGGAGGCCTAGGAAGGTCGATCCCTGAAGTTCGCTGTCCAGCAAGTCTAGCCAAAAGGATGATCTCCAAGCCAATGAGACACCATGCCTCAGAAAACAAGGTCGGTTGAAACTTGGGCTTGTCCTCTGACCTCTGCATGCACAAGCACACCATTGCACCTGCATACAAAGTAAATAATCACATAGAGGACTGCAGGCGCAGCTTGGTGATAGAGCGCTTGCTGGCATGTGCAAGACCTTAGGGTTTCTTCACCCAGGACTTCAGAAAAAGACAAAACACTGTGGGGCTGGTTGTGGCAACAAAATTAGCGCCAACTAACAGAAAGCGAGCAGAATGAATTCTGGAGTCCTCGCCTGTTCTATGGTAGCACAAAGGTCTGCTCTAAGTAATGGGGACAATTGGTGTGTGTGGATTTGGCATTAGACTGTACGATGACCATTCTGTGGATTTATAGGAGGATGCTCCAAGTTGTCTTGAGGCTGACACTGCTCTTTGGGTTAATCCATGTGCATTGGTGTGCATGTGCCCTCCTGTGCCCTCTCATAGTGAAGTCTTGGACTCCTGTGCTTTATTCCATTCTTCTCTAATTGCAAGTTGTGACTTGGGGTTCACTTTTTAACTCTGAGATGGTCATTGTGTTTGTAAGTGCTATAGAAAGCCTAGATTTCATTTCCATTAAATTGGCTACATTATTGGATGCATTAATCTGGTCATACACTTTATCTCACATAGGGGGTGACAGCAACTAGAAGACTTTGAATTCCCCCTTGCCTACGTCTTTGCAATCTGAGTTAACTTCTCTGAGAACATAGTTCCTCATGGGCCAATCAGAAATGCTGTCTGTCTGTCCACTTGATCTGCTTCCACTTTCAGGCTTTTTTTTTTTTTTAAGTTTTATTTATGAGTATACTGTAGCTGTTTTCAGACACACCAGAAGAAAACATCTGATCCCATTACAGATGTTTTTGAGCCACCACGTGGTTGCTAGGAATTGAACTCTAGAAGAGCAGTCAGTGCTCTTAACCGCTGAGCCATGTCTCCAGCACCTGTTTTGTTTTTAGTCTCAAGTGGCCAGTCTGGCCTGAATCTATATCACCAACAGTGACCTTTAATTTTTATGACAATAATAATACTTATTATTATTATTTGTATTGTTATTACTATTATTATTAGCCTCTAATCTCCAAGGTGCTGGGACTATAGGCATGCACCATGCCACTCAGTTTATATGATGCTGGAGGATCAAACCCAGAGCTTTGTGTGTGCTAGGTAAGCGCTCTGCCATAGGGTTTGAAGGTTCCAAAAGATAAATGGGTGGAAACAAATGCTCTGCAAAATTGCAGGGTAGCTTTTACTTTGGCTTAATTTCTACTTGTGTGTCAGTTCTTATCTAGTGCCTACATTCCAGGCTAACAAAGGAGAGCTTTGGGCTGCATTCTCCTTGAATTAGCCTTACCTTATCCTTATTTTAAAATGAGCCTTTCTGTTTCCTTTCATGTCTTTTGAACCTCATCTCTACCCTGCAATAATACAAGAGCTGCAGTTAAAGGAAGCTGAGAAATTACAGGACTGCAGAGTGAAAACTCCCAGAGGTACAGAGAGAAGCAATCTGAGACCAATCCCGAATCTTACACCACAGGCTTGTGGGCCCAGCTTTAGACTTGGGGTGCTACTGGCACCTTGTACAGATGCGCCAGGAACTAACCTAATTAAGTTTAGATTGTGGAAGGTCCTGAGTTCAATTCCCAGCAACCACATGGTGGCTCACAACCATCTGTAATGGGATCCGATGCCCTCTTCTGGTGTGTCTGAAGACAGCTACAGTGGACTCCTATAAATAAAATCTTTTTTTTTTTTTCTCTAAAGACACATTTTGGAGCTGGACATGGTGGCACACTAGGTAGGTAACTGAGATGCTGTGGCACAGGTTCAGGGCCAATACTCATAACATAGGGTGTCTCAAAAGCTAAGAGGAAGAGGCTAGACAAATGGCTCAGCAGTCGAGAGCTCATACTGCTTTGATAGAGGACCTGAGTTCTGAACTCAGCACCCACCATGCTGGGTGGCGCACAACCACCTGTAACTACAGCTTCTGGCCTCTGAGGGTACTCACACACGTGCATACACACACAACTAAAATAAATCCGTTCATTCATCTTAGAGGTTTGAGAAGAAAGGTGCTTGTGACTAAAGGGGCAGTTTCCATGTGGCTACCTCTAACCCCAGTGCTGAGGAGCCCAAGGTGGGCCGATTGCAAGTTTGAGGCCAGACATATCCCTTATCCCTTGCACCATGTGCCTGTGGGTTGCTTTAGGCAGAGGGCTGGCAGCAACCCTCAGGACTATCTGAGAGTGTTTACTTTTATGTGCAATTATCCTACATGAACCTCTGCCTCTGTTTGCACATGTGCTGTCCGTTTAACTTGACGGCACTGACCTAAGATCGAGTTTATGCTAAGCCTAGACTCTGTATTAGAGCAGCGGCAAGGGAGGGCGGGGAGCCATTTACCTTAAATGATCCTTGACTTGAACATCAGGTACCCCAGAAAGCCTGCCTGCTTTGACTTTTAAGATCTTTAGTTACAGCACTTTGATTCTTACCCTTAAGAAAATTCTCCTCCGAGCATTTCGAGCCACGTGGAATATCTATTACTGCTTAGGAATTCGCTGTGGTTTTCATTGATCGTGGCCCCAGACTTTGGAATATGTATTAATTTATCTGGGCAAAGAGTGCAGAGCTCTACATGAAGAATGCTGTGAACGCTCTGCTGAAGCAGACGGCTGAAGCTGGGAATGATTAATTCTCAAGAAAAAAAAAGTCCTCGAACCGTCGGCATTAATAAATATTGACTTATAAGAAGGTATTTTTGTTTGCACTTTACTTCCTAAAGTATGGAGGTAATTGGACTGACTTCTTGTTTCAAAGTGGGAGTGACTCCCCCCACCGCCCCCACTGTGGACAGTATTTGTTTAGAGTCATTGGTAAATTATTAATCCACGTTTGGATGTTTCATGTTTGAAATACCAGTCCGCCCTCTCCATTGGGAACTGTGTTTACGCTGTAGGCAGCAGGGGCTTCTGGGAAGTGGGAATAGCTGTGGCTTGCTCTTAAAGACCTTAAGAGGGAATATAAAACAAGCAGTGGCTGTGCAGGAAGTGGCCTGCTCAGTGTTCGACAGCTGGCAGTCACCATGGCCCAGTCATATGATGCCCTCCACTTGGATGGAACACTGACGTGCTGTGGGAAAGTTTGGGTGGGCTTTTTTTCCCCCTCTCTGCTTTGACTCACAGAGGCCCTTGAGTGCCCTTTACCAAGTTCCTGTGGCTTCTTTGAACAGATGTCAAAATCTCTTTGGGTTTGGAGTGACCCCAAATGCTTATAACTCTGAGTCTCGGGTCCATTTTTCTTCCAACTATGCACAGGTCAGATTGCTACGTGGGTGTCTGAACCATTTAGTTATAAGATCCTAGGGCCCTCCAGCCTCGGCTGCATTCCACGTTCTAGCTGAGGTACTCAGTCATCGACCTCGTGGATCCTGTCCTGGATGGACAGGAAGGAGAGACCTCGCCCTGATGCTGGTTAAGGAAGGTGGACGAGCCGAGTCAGACCTAGTATGGGGTCTCATGGCCTGGAATGCAAGCTTCAAGGGGAGGCTGTCTTCCTAACTTCAGAGCTGTGCTTCCCATAGAGCAAAGAACTCAGATAGAGCCAGACTGAGCATAGAGGAAATGTTGGCTTCTTGCTAACTATTTCCATATATTTACTGCATGTGTAACCTTTTGACTCAAGTTCTATTTTGAATGTCTATCTGGATGGCAGGGCTCTGGTTTTCTTGGTGGGTTGAACTGAAGCTAAGCTGTGGGATGGTGACAGCCTCTCGGAGCTTGAAAGATAAACCAACCCTGCCTTAGCTTTGTTCTTTTGAATATATACTTATATATAAAACTCTGGTCCCTTCTCTTGCCCCAGGCCCTAGATTTTCACATGCCTTAAGCCTTACAGATCTGGCCAGTCTGTGCACAGACCTAAAGCAGAAGGCCGGCCACTTCCTGTCTTGGGGAATGACAGTGTGCCCTTTGCTCTCACCTGCTACCACTGATTGGGCAAAGGCCAAGTTCTGCAAGGCCTTTTGACTGCCAGCTAACATTCAGGGCCGCAGGTTTGCTCACCCTCTGAGTCACCAGACTCTCTGCCATGCTGTGGGGCCATGGGCTTGGGAATTCTGTCACCTCTAGCACAGGCCAATCCCAGCCACCTAGGGTGTCGCCTCAGAGGGATGGGAGCCTTGACCCTCTATTGACATGGTGTCTCAGCCTTGTCATAGATGTGTGCAGAAATAAGAGCTGACCTTGATGTTACTGCTCCCCTCCCCCTCCCTCCACACACACACACACACACACACACACACACACACACACACACGCATGCACACTAAATATCAGCTTACCTCACCATTTCCACGTATAAAGAGACAAGCAGCTCAGCATTGCTCTGTTCCTAGTGTGGCAATTCCTTCTAGAATAATGTAGAATGTTCCTTCTTGTCTCCCTTCTTGGCCTCTGGAATTCTCTACAGAGCAGTTCAATGTTTAAAGTAAATAAATGCAAATATTTATATAATGCTTATTCTGTGTCAGCACAGAAGGGGGATATTTAAGACTAGGTTTCTTTTTTTAGAATTTTGTAAAATGTCTTTTTAAAAACAAGTGTATGGTCTGGAGGTGTAGCTCAGTGGGAGAGAATGTTCTGTCCTGGGTTCTGTCCCTGGCCCCTCGTCCTGAAGTCAATAGTAAGCTAAGCGGGTGCCAGTTCTCCCTGTGGCCCTGAGTGACACTGGTCGTAGAAGCAGGAGCGTGGGAGGCACAGTCATGGGACACTGTGGGCGGATGACCAGACTCAGGTGTGGTTTGCACTCAGTGAGATGGCAGATGCCTTCCTGCAAAGGGAGCCAATTTCACTTTAATTTTCTCTTCCTCCTGAGACTCCGGTCAGTAACCCATGCCCAGTGTCCAGTTCCTAGGAAGGAATGCCTGTTTCAGGGCTGTCTTCCCATTTGCTCTGAGACGGCAGTTCTTCATAAACTCTTTACAGGGAGGTGGGCGGGATCCTGGCCATTGAGGGAGGCTCTTCTGAGTGTCGGTTCCTCTCCTGTTCTTTTACTGACAGACGGGAGGATTCTTCAGAGAGAAATTCATCGCCTTCATTCAGTTAAAGCCTCACTATAAAATGCCAGTGGCTGCCTTAACTGGCCCTCCGTAGACCACAAACAGTATTGGTTCCCTTGAAATGTAACTCCATGTGTGGGAGTCACATAGGCTCAGGACATTTCTTAATAATCAAAAGGTGGGGCTGGAGAGATGCCTCAAGATGCAAGGACGTTGTTGCTCTTCCAGAGAACTCAAGTCCAGTTCCCAGCACCCAGGCTGGGTGGCTCACAACATTTAACTCCAGCTCTGGCCTCCTCCACCACACACACACACACACACACACACACACACACACACACACACACACACACACACATAATTTAAACAAACAAACAAAAAATCACAAATCAACAGTTACTTCTTGCAACACTGAAAAAGAGCTTGGGATTTAAAAGAATATTTTATTTCGTTTATTGTTCTCTGATGATGTGCATGCGATGGGGTGTGGTGGAGGTGGGGATGTGCCTTGGCAAATGAGGTCAGAGGCCAAGGCGGTGCAAATGGGTTTCCCCTTTCATCTTTATGTAGGCTTAAGGGGTTGAACCCCCGTTATCAGGCTGAGCCGTCTCACCAGCCCAGATCTCATGATTCTTGAATTGAAATGTAGGTAGGTTTAGGCTAACCTCACGACTTACTCTGTTGTGCATTTTTCCAGAGGAAGTGAAAATTATTTGCGTATTAAGGGAAATACATAGTTCTCTGGGGTTTTTTTTTTCTCTTTTCTTTCCTTCCTTTCTTCTTCCTTTTTCATTTGAGCACCTGATGATAAACATGTACCCAAATAGATCAGGAAGTAAACTTAAGTTTGATCAGGGTTTAAACTCTAAAGAAGGGGGCCTGGAGAGATGGCTCAGCGGTAAAGAACACCCGAGTCCTTTCTCAGCACTCACAGGACGGCTTTCAACTGCCTGTAACTTCAGTTCTAGGAGATCTGGGGCTTTCTTCTGGCCTCTGTGGGGACCAAGCACACAAGTGGTACACAGACATACCTGCAGGTAAAACACTTAGACACATAAAATAAAAATATAAAGGAATCTAAGAGCGGAGGCTGGGGTTGTAGCAGGGTTGGCAGAGTACTTTCATCACAGTCACCAGACCCGACTCCCACTGAATGTAAAAGCCTGATACAAGAGTCTCAAGACTGACCACCACCGGTAGCAACCCAAGCTGGGCCTCTCAGTCCCTCGCTACCTAGTATAGCTGAAGTGAAGTATATATCAGTGCCTGTCTGATCTACTTTGTGGGGAGGGAGAGACGGGGTGTCATAGATCGGCACTCAATTGTGACACTGTTCCCCACTCGCAACCCATATACCTGCTTTGGGAGAGGATCCTCAATACTGCATAAACACGGTTTGGTGGGGTGGGGCACATGTATAATCCAGGCACTGGGGAAGCGGAGGCAGGAGGATAAGAAACTGAAGAGCAGCCTGGGCCCCACAGTAAGTTGGAAGTCAGTGTGGGACACACGAGCTGGAATGAACTATGGGCAACAATCATGCGCCCTACTTAACTGGTGAGAAAATGCCAGGCAGATGTAAAGTCCAAGGCCTCGCCTGAGCTCTAGCTAGGGTAGCTTGTTGCAATGTCGACATGTCGCTATGAGCCAGATGCGGAGCCGGTTTCTGACAGCCTGCCCTAGTTTAAGGAAGAAAGGGTGGTTTATGTTTAATTCTAAAAAGATAAAGAGGAAATGTTCACTTCTAAAAAGTGACAGCATGTTTTCACAAAGGAAAAAACCACTTAACAAGGTAATTGGGCATGTACATCCCTCCTGCACCTCCCCTCTCCCCCAATTCTAAGAACCAAATCTAGGACCTCCTACATACTAAACATACTCAGCCACTGAGCTGCACCTCAGCTGCCTTTAGAACTTAGTTTTTGTAGAGTAATAATCTTACTATTAGATGCTTTGTTTTGTTTTGTTTTGTTTTGTTTTGTTTTGTTTTGTTTTGAGGCAAGGTTTCTCTGTGATCCCTGGCTGTCCTGAAACTCACTCTGTAGACTAAGCTAACCTTGAACTCACAGAGATCTACCTGCCTCAGCCTCCCAAGTGCTGGAATTAAAGGCCTGTACCATCACCACCTTGCTACCATTGAGCTATATTTCCCCCCACCCGCCATGTCTTGTTATGAGGTATGTTAGTCAGGGGCTGGAAAAGACGTCAAGAGCACTGACGAATCTTCCAGAGGACCCGGGTTTGATTCCCAGCACCCACATGGTACCCACAACCATTTCTACCTTTAGTTCCAAGGAACCAATCTAGTGCTCTCTTCTGGACCCTGTGGGTACCAGTCACAGATGTGGTGCACAGACATTCACCAGACAAAACACCCATGCACATAAAACAATAATAAAATAAAAGTTTTTAAACGTGCATGTTACTTATACCCTCTTACTCTGAGCTGCACTGTGTAAGCCATTTCAGCCTGCCCTTTGTGGAGGGAACATGCATGGAGCAGCTCACAGATCACCTCACAGCTTCTGACAAAGACATTCCCAGAATTCAAGGCCGCCAGCCATCCCACAAACATCCCTGCTTCTATTATTTGGAGAGCTTTCTCCTTTAACTAAATTTAAAAAAAAAGAGTTTATTTAAGTCATTAAACCTGTTGAAAGGAAGGTAGTTCCTCTCTCTCCCCCACCCCCACCCCCTTTTTATTTCCTTGGGACTTGTATGACTGAGTCTCCTGGGTTTTCTAATAGTGCAAATGTCATTCGCTGCCTCCTATCCGTAGAGGTGTGTGCGCTTGTCTCCCACTTCCTGCCACCATCTTCGGCCATCCCACCTGCTTACTGGCTGAGCCTTCTCTTCCTATGTATGAGTTGTAGCTAAAGTCGGCCCTGTCTGACCGACTCAGTTCGCACCACACACTGCTCAGATGAGGCTCTGCTAGCCCTCTGCCTCTGGCCTGCTTTCCTCCAGCTGCAGGCAGCCACTGGGGTTTCTGGGCCTGCAGAAGTCCCCTTAGGTCACAGAAGGGAATTTGCAGTCCTGGGCTCAGGCCCCGCCCCTCCAGCTGCACCCCTCACCTAAGCTGCTTATCCATGCCTCCATGACTACCAGGTCCTCTCCCACCCACGTTGGCAGCCCAGTCTGCACCGCACCCTTAGATGGGTGCTCACACCATTTTTCATTTTGTGCCTACTAATTTTTATGTTAAAGTTTTTTTGTGGTTTTGTTTTTGTTAGTTTTACAAATTTTATGTATATGGGTATTTTGTCTGCAGGTATGTAAGTGTACTGTATATGTACCTGGTGACTGGGGGTAAGAGAGGGAGTTGGGTCTCCTGGAACTGCAGTTGCAGATGGCTGTGAGCCACCATGTGACTGTGGGAACCGAACCCCACTCCTCTGCAGGAGCATCAAGTGCTCTTAACCACAGGGCCAACGATCCAATCCCCAAACTGTATCTTTTTATGATGATGATGATGATGTTAAGAAATCCCCTTTTTTGTCAAAACTAAAACTCCGTTGATTTGTTTTTGTTTTAGAAATTTTTAATTCTTTTCTCTTAAAAACAATTCCTATTCTAATTCTATTTCCCCTGATTTTTAAAAAACACATTTATTTACGGATAACCTTGAGAGCAATGGGCTAATAGATGTTCTGTTTACTACATATAAAGGTTGACTTAGACAACCAGAAATAAGGTTTTAAAATTATGTCAGGTGTGTGTGTGTGTGTGTGTGTGTGTGTGAGAGAGAGAGAGAGAGAGAGAGAGAGAGAGAGAGAGAGAGCACACGCACATATGTACATATGTGTCACCATGCATAAGGATCAGAGGACAACTTTTGGGAGTCAGTTCTTTCCTTCCACTAAGTGATACCTGGGGAATCAAACCTAGGTGGTCAGTCATAGTGGCCAGTGCCCTCTGTCAGAGGAGGACATCAGATCCATTTGAGCTGTATCTCAGCAGCCCAGAAATAGTTTCTCCTGATGTGACATTAAAAAGACATAAAATGTGAAAGCACAGATTTAAAGGCATCATTAAGAAAGAAAAGAATCAGGCTGGTCCAGTGGTTAAGAGCACTGACTGCTCTTCCAGAGGACCCAGGTTCAAGTCCCAGCAGCCACATGGCAGCTTGCAATTGTCTATAATAGTTCCAGTTTCAGGAGATATGATACCCCTACACATGGAGGCAGAAAAACAATGTAAATAAAATTTTAAAAAGAAAGAAAGAGAGAGAGAGAGAGAGGGAGGGAGGGAGGGAGGGAGGGAGGGAGGAAGGGAGAGAGGGAGGGAGGGAGAGAGGGAGGGAGGGAGGGAGAGAGGGAGAGATCAAAGACAGAACAACCAGTGCTTCTTGAAAACAACAAAACCTAGGTCATGATATAGTTGGATTTTGCTTCCCCATAGGCAGACTGACGTTTTCAAAACAGCCAGGTAAGCTTGTGCCCTTCTCCCTCACCCCTGCCCTCTCAACTTCCACCTCACTGCTGCTGGGCAAGACATTTGAACTTCAGAAACAGCTATGCACTCAGGTTTGGGCTTGGGTCTAGTGAGATGGCTCTGAGGTTAAGAACATTGGCTGCGCTTTTGGAGGACCTGGCTTGCTTCCCAGCACCCAGTGGTGGCTTGCAACAGTTTACCACTGCAGCTCCTGGGGATCAGATGTCCTCTTCTGTCTTAGCCCTGCACCAGGAAGACGCATGGCATGTATGTATGCAGGCTCTCTTACACATACTTTGTAAAAAATATTTTGAGCCGGGCGTGGTGGTGCACGCCTTTAATCCCAGCACTTAGGAGGCAGAGGTAGGCAGATTTCTGAGTTTGAGGCCAGCCTGGTCTACAGAGTGAGTTCCAGGACAGCCAGGGCTACTCAGAGAAACCCTGTCTCGAAAAACCAGATATATATATATATTTCTTTTTAAAAATTGTGTTTGGATGTTTTTACCTGCATGTCTGTCTGTATGCATATGAATGTAATGCCGTCAGAGGCCAGTGAAGGGCGCTGGGTCTGGATTTGCTGACTGTCGTGAGCCACTGTGGGGGTACTGAGAATTGAACTCAAGTACTCATAACACCAGAACCATCTCTCCACCCTCTAAGTATTTTTAAAAGGAGTTTGTACTTTTGTATCCACGAATGATGTGGTATTTTGTTGTATTTCAAGTAAAGTGTTTGTTTGTTTGTTTGAGGCAAGGTCTGGAGTGTCGACGACTAGTCTTGAACTTGATACATATCCAGGGTTTCCTCATCCAGGGTTTCACAAGAGTGCCAAGGACAGTGCCTGCCTCCCAAGGTCATAAGGTCAGCCATGAAGACTGAATCATCCCCCCACACAGACCTAGCTAGGAAAAGTGGTGATTGTAGGCCACACCCTTTCTACATCTCATCAGCATCTCTTCCTGTCTGAGTCTCCCTAGGCTCCTGATGAGTCAGCTTGCTTTCCCAAGTCTGAGCCCCAGATTCCTCTCCTATACAGGGTTTCGGCAGACAGGAACTGTACCTGCAGCCAGCCTCCGACATTATGGTGGGTCAGTACTAAGCCCTAGCTAGCACTGCCCCTCTGGTAGCAGCCTGGAGTCCCCTGGCTGAGTATGTCCTGTGCAGACCCTACGTGATCATCCTGTGCATCCCACTCGTGGGTCTGCTGTTTTCCTTTCTTAGATACTTTTAAAATTAGATTTTTAAAATGTATACGGATGTTTTGCCTGAATGTGCGTCTATGCACTATGTGTGTGCCTGGTGCCCACAGTAGCCAGAAGATATTAGATGCCCTGGGACTGGATAGATGGTTGTGAGCCACCATGTGAGTGCAGGGAACCAAAGAGGAAGTTCTCTGGAAGAGCAGTCAGTGTTTTTAATCACTGAGCCATCCCTCCAACCTGAGCCTTTTGTTTTTATCACCATTGGAAACAGGGCCACCCACAATCTGGGTAATCATTCTACACACTGAGCCCAAGCCCCTTGCTCTCAGTACCTCCTCTAGCCCTCTTACAGATATCGTATCTAACCCCTATTAAATGGCAGTGTGTATGGAGACACAAGATGGAGTGTGTAATGTTTCTCTTAGAACAAACACAAACATCAGGTGAACTTTCTTCTCACCTGGGAGTGTGTTGTGGGGCGTGGGGGAGCAGTCCTATCCAGAATATAGCTCAACACTCTGAAATACTCCAGGATTCCTGAGGCTGCTCATTTGGCTCGGCCACTGACAAGTTCATGGGCATTAATTAGGCGGCATGTTTTAATGTTTTAAGTCTCCGGGCTTATTTCCCACTTCCAGTTCCAGCGTCTGGTGTGTTGCTTGCTCAGGATGACATCTTCCTTATGAAGCACAAAGTTTTCATAGAAATATGGAAAGAGGTCAGCCTGACGGACTCCGCATGAATCCTCTGAGAAGTATGCTGTGGACATCAGGGAGTTCTGCGTGCAGTCTGCACCACACTAAATGACTGTTATAACTGACAGTGTGGTCTGTATGGACAGGAAGCAATCAGAAGAGGGATGGGCAGATGGGAAGTAGTGTTTGCAGTCATGGGAGTGACCATTCCAGAACAATTGTTAGCCTTTCTTTCCTCTTCCTCATCTTTTTGTAATACTTTTGGAGAGGGGGGGGAGAGAGAGAGAGAGAGAGAGGGAGAGAGAGAGAGAGAGAGAGGCCCCACCCATTTTTTTTTCTTTTTGGCAGACTTGGAATGAGTTCATTAGCATCCTGGCCTCCAGTCTGGAGAGCAGAGCCTATTCTCTTTGTAGTGGGTACTGTCAGGAAGCTTACGAAAGCACTTGGAAAAAATGGCACCCATTCTGCTGTCAAGGACTTTTACGAGGGTCAAGTATCCTTGGCACAACGTCGGCCCAGAGTGTCTTGTGACTTGGCCTCAGCAGAGAATGCCACAGCTGCCCTGTGACGGGTTTTATTAGCCACAAACCTGAATGCACTAAATGCTTACCATGGTGAAAAACTGCCGTTCTGTGGTCCCATGTCCTCCCTCCACCCCTCCTTTAGACTCTGTTCTTTTAATCTTGCTCTCTCTCTCTCTCTCTCTCTCTCTCTCTCTCTCTCTCTCTCTCTCTCTCTCTCTCTCTCTCTCTCTCTCTCTCTCTCTCTCTCTCTCTCCTGTTGTCATTCGTTGTCTCAGAATCACCACAAACCAATTGCACTAGCACGCACGTCTTGAGCCTCAGATGCCTCAGTGTAAAATCTATTTCAAATGGCCCCCATATGTGTATGAGTAACTCCTGGGTTGTAGTTTGTCATGAGAAAGTTTGAGTTCCACAAAATTCAGCAGCAGAAAAACAAAACAAAACAAAACAAAACAAAACAAAACGAGATTGGCCTTGAAATCAGAGTGGAAGGAGAGAAACCACCTGAAAAGATGTCCTCTGACCTTCTCACGTGTGCTGTGTGTATGTATATGTATATGTGTGTGTGTATGTATGTATGTATTATATGTATTAAAAACACTGAGGGTTTAGGGGAAGGGTGTTTTCCTGGCATGTGAAAAGGTCCCATTTCCCCAGAGATACTATGTGAAAGTGTCTCAGAAGTCACCCCATAGTGCAACATTCTATGTAAAAGTGTCTCTCTCAGGAGTGACCCCATAATACAACCTTCTTCCTATGTGAAAATACAACACTCTATGTAAAAGTGTCTCAGGAGTGACCCCATAGTGCAACAGTCTATGTAAAAGTGTCTCAGGAGTGACCCTGAGTTCAATATTCTTTCCTTTCCAAGGCTTCCGTTTTCTCACTGCCCTCTCTACCACTGCTTAAAATAGTTAAGACACATCCTTACCTTTTTGAGGTTTTTATTCTGTGCTTTTATACACGCTCTCATGTTGCTCAGACTGCCCTGGAATACTATGTAGCCAAGGATGACCTTAAACTCCCAATCTTTCCTCCACTCACCAAGTATTGTGACTTCAGGTGTTTGCTAATATACCCATCTTATGCAACCCTGGGAAGGGAAGCCAGGGTTCTGGGTATGGTAGGTGAGCACTAGACCTACTGACCCACATCCTCAGCCCATCACAGTTGCTTTCCTAAGTCAGTAGAAGAGGAAACTGGAGCACAGAGAAAGACTGGCCGTGTGGGCTGTCTGAGTATGCACAGAAAGTAGGTGAGAGAGACCATGCCAGATCCTCTGCAGCCCGGCGCCGGCTACTTCTACACTACTGATTCCAGCAGTGTGTCTGTCTCTCCACTCCAGGGAGGCTGAGGCGGAAAGGTCACAGAGACCTCGGTCAGATTTAGCCAGGTTTGCAGAGCCGGTTGGATGGCTGAAGGCCTCCCTGTCTGACGCTTGCCCCAGTCCGTCTGGGTGTGACCCAACCATTTTGGTGTCTGTCAGGTTCCATATCCACGGGAGTAATTAAGCCATTTTAGTAATTTCATGTGGTGCAGAAAGTCCCAAGCCACAAATACCATCCCCAGTTCCTACTTTTAAACTTCCAAGGAGCTTCCTGCTCCCTCCTCCCTGCAGTTCATCTAAAGTTCTTCTGTTTTCTCTTTCTGAATGCATGGGCTGGATGGAAAGCCCTGGTTTACTTAACGAGGGACTCTGGGGCCAACTCACATGAGAGGACAGCCAGCCTTTGTTTGACAAGAGTGGGAACAGTGAAGTAAGGGCCCACACACTCAAAAGAAAAGCGCAAAAACCACCCGACACGGACCTTCTCCCTACTGTGTGGAAATACATGCTCCATCTCCACAGTGGTCCCTGACAAGTGACAGGGTGACAAGGGAAGTTTCTGTGCCTGTATTCCTATTCCAGCTTCGGTTCCCAGCACCTGTATGATGACTCACAACCATTTGTAACTCCAGTTTCAAGGGATCTGATGCCCTCTTCTGACTTTTTTTTATTAGATATTTTCTTCATTTACATTTCAAATGCTATCCTGAAGGTCCCCTACCCACCCACTCCTACTTCTTGGCCCTGGCGTTCCCCTGTACTGGGACATATAAAGTTTGCAAGACCAAGGAGCCTTTCTTCCCAATGATGGCCGATTAGGCCATCTTCTGCTACATATGCAGCTAGAGACATGAGCTCTGAGGGTACTCGTTAGTTCATATTGTTGTTCCACCTATCAGGTTGCAGACCCCCCTCTTCTGACTTCTGTGGGCACCAGGCCTATGTGTAGTGCACAGACATGTAAAATGTTCACATAAAATAAATATCTAATGTATCAAACATGTATAATATATGTATGTATATATATTACTACGTTTTTACAATAGAGTGTGTGTACACATTTCACTCTGCATCAGAGCTACATGGATGAATTGACCAGGTTGCTTCGCCTAAACCCTATCTTTCTTTAAGGTGTGGGACCCATGACTCTCCATCTCTAGCAAGGTTGCAGAAGCCTCATGTGAACTATGATGATCAAGATTGGTGCTTAACTACCAAGGGTCTATAATTCAGGGGTAGAGAATCTGTCTAGCATGGCAGACATCCTGGGTTCAATCCCCACCACTCCAGAAACAAAAGAACTAAAGAAGAACTAGGCTGCCAGGGCTGTTTCCCAGCAGTGATGGGGGAACCCTTCTGCTGTTGGAAAGTCCCCTCTCCTCCATCTGGCTGAGTAAGTCATCTGCATCTTCCGGGCTCACACCAGGTCCCCATCTCTCACAGAACCTTTCCTGAGCTGTCAGCAGAGCTCTTCTCCCTCCTCTGAACTCTTTCCATTTTTCAACTAGACCTTAGAATTGAATCTGTTGTCTTGTGTTATGTGTAGAGTGATATATGCCAGTACTTTCCCCAACTATGAGGCACTGACTTGATAATGAAAACAAACCTGTCTTATCAGGCCCCAACAAGACACAATGAGCTGGAAGCTGAAAATATTCAGGAACAAGAACGCATCTGTACCGAACATGTGTAGACATTTTCCTCATCTCCGTTCCCTAGATGATACAGACAGCAGCTAAATACATTTATGCTGTGATGAGCAGTGATAGTGACCTGGAGGTGATTTCCGGTATTTAACAGGGTGTGCACAGGTTATATACAAACAGTACATCTTTTATATTAAGGATGTTGGTATCCTCCAGGTCCTGTAATGATCCCCCTGAAGGAACAGTGTGGCTTATTGCATGTGTTGTCTCTCTGAACCAAGCACAAGATGAAGGGTGTTGTAGATAAATCAGTAATGGAGTGGGTGAAGATTCAGGGTGAGTAGTTTGTGCTCCTGTCTCATCAACAGCCATTCTCAGCCGCTATGGGGAGCCTGGAGCCCTCACACACCAAGTTTCTGCTTCTGCTGTGATAAACTCTGACATTTTCTGAAGTCATGGATGGAGCCCACTCATGACTTTGGTAGTGGACACTCAGGTCCACTCTCGGGCGTTTCTGTGCACACTGTTTGCTGTGCATGACAATTGGTCTCTGGATCGCAAGGTCCGTGTGCAAGGAGCTAAGCGTGGGGAGTTTAGGGAGAAGGTTGGCTGGGCCTGTGAAGGCCTTGCGTGGTATACAAGGGGTTTGGACTCTGGGTGGGAAGGTGTTTAACAAATGACAACTGGGCTTGTTTTGTTGAAATAGTCTGGAGACCCTGGCTTTGAATAGAATGGAAGCCATACAAACTTCAAAAGGAAGTTCAGAAATTTTGATTGGAAGTCTGTTTCTCTGTTTCTCTTTCTCTCTTTCTCTCTTTCTCTCCCTCCCTCCCCCATCCCCCTCTTTCTTCCTCCCCCTAACCCTTCCTTCTCTCTCCCCTTCCCCCTCTGTGCACTATTATGAATCAGTGCCAGTGTCCATATGCCAGGGTACACATGAAGACGTCAGAGGATGTGACGGCTAATTATTTTAAATCACTTCAACCATTTTTGAATGTTTGCTTTTTTTATTTTATGTGTGTGGGTATTTCGCCTACATGGGTGTCTGTGCACCATGTGGGAGCAGTGTCCTTGGAGGCTAGGCCATTGGTTTCCTTGGAACTGGAGTTACAGATGGTTGTTAGCTTCCATGTAGATGCTGGGAATCAAACCCAGGACCGCATTAGACTGGACACGAGAATGCGTGGCATTTTCTTGATTGTTGATTGATGCGGGAGAGCCTAGCTCACTGAGGACGGTGCCAACCATAGGCAAGTGGGCCAGGGCTACCTAACAGAGGTGACTGACTGAGTCTGAGATCAGGCCTGGAAGCTGCAGTCTGCCCTGGTCTCTGCTTCACTCCTGGCCTCTAGGTCCCTGCCTTGGCTTCCTCTTTCCTCCCTGAGTTGCCTTGGTCATGGTAATCTCTCACAGGAACAGGAAAAGTACATAGGACAGAAGACAAGCTCCATGTCAGCATTCACCTTCACCTGCTTTGAAGTAGGTCTCCAGATTGCTAACTCTAAGGACTGGGTGAAGGCCCCTGGAGAATGGAAGCAGACCTCAAAGCTGAAGGTGCCAGGGAAACAGAGTCACGAGACAGAGGCAGAGAGGCCAAGGCCCTGTCTTTCCCACACTGGCTGATCCCCCCAGATGCCGTTGTCCATCACTAGGGCCTCCAGTGTTTCCTCTAAAAGAAAACAACTCTACTGTGCCTCACCCTCCCAGGACCTCAGGCACTCACACAGCTGCTGGAGGTCTGGGCCAAAATCCCCTACTCCATTGTTGCTGGAGGTGCCTGAGCCTGGCCACTGCCCAGGCCGTCCTGGGAGCTTCCTTGGACGTGGTTTCAGTTTGCTGTTAGAAAGCAGTAGCCTACATTTTTGGCTGATGGTCTTCAGCTTGCCTCCTCCTCCTCTGTCTCTGGATTAATTGCTTTTCTCATTGCTGTGAGAAAATACAGGGCAAAAGCAACCTTAGGAAGAAAGAATCCTTGGCTGATGGTGGGAGGGAACAGTCCATGGTGGAGAGTTTGAGGCAACCAGTCATGTTTCATCCAATAGAGGGAGGTGGACGCTCTGCTAGGCTCACTTTCTCCCCAGCCCGTGACATGGGACTACCTATATCTAGGGTGAGTCTTCTCATCGAATCTAGAACAGTCCTCCCAGCCACAACCACTGCTCCATGTACATCTATAAAGAGTGATTCCATATCTAGTCCAGTTGGCAGTCAAGATTAACCAGCACCTCCATGTTTTCTCCTTCTTCCTGCAGGGAATTCCTTGCCCCCCATCTCTCTCTACTGGCTTCCACCCCACTCTCCATAGAGAGGCTTAGCCCCAGGCTGCAAGGGTAAAGTCCAGGCCGCAGGAGAGCAAAGGTCCCTCCCTCTGTAGAGTTGTCTATGTTGTTTTGGATGAGTGACACCACGAAGAACAGATGACCCTTCTGTCTGTTGTATATGGCAAGGAAATGCTTTGTAAAGTGCAAATGGTGTTGCAAATGGAAGGCACATGCTGAAGCAAAGGCCAAAAAAAAAAAACATTAAAAAAAAAAAAAAGCTTTTTTATGCCGGGCGTGGTGGTGCACACCTTTAATCCCAGCACTTGGGAGGCAGAGACAGGTGAATTTCTGAGTTCGAGGCCAGCCTGGTCTACAGAGTGAGTTCCAGGACAGCCAGGGGAACACAGAGAAACCCTGTCTCAGAAAAAAAAAAAAAAAAAAAAAAAAAAAAAAGCTTTCTTACAAATTAAGCATTTTGCACCCTTCGAGGGAACAGCCCATCATGGCGGGGAAATCACACATCTAACTTTCGAGGTTCTGCCGACCTGTGCAACAACCCTATGCTTTCTTTCTTCCACCTACAGATGCAGCTATTTCATGGGAGGCCAAGAAGGAATGACTTGATGAAGCACTGAGGTTAAACATGATTGCATCATGGTGTTTCTGTCTTTCCTTGTGTGCCTATGTGTACAGGCAAGAGAATAACCTCAGAGGCCATTCCTTGGGCATTTTGTTTTGTATTTTTTAGACAGGATCTTTCACTAGGCAGGTTACAGTGGCTGGCTAGCAGGCTCCAGGGCACCTGTCTCAGCCTCCCCAGTGCGGAGATTATAATCTCAAGACTTCACGCCTAACTTTTATCTCACTTGAGCTCTGGGGAATTGAACTCAGGTCCTCAAGATTACAGGCAAGCGTGTTGTACACTGAGCCGTGTTTGTTGCCTATTTTAGTGTGATAGCGGGATCTTGCTAAGATGTTTAGATTGGTCTCAGGCCTGAGAGGGCTGCTCCTCACCCCACCCCACCCCACCCTGCCCTCAACTCCCCAGTGTTGGGATTGTACATTTTCACTATCATGCTTGGCTAAGTCTTTAAGTGCTCCTCAAAACAGACATTTCTTTAGTCTCACTTTGGGGCCCTGTCAGTGAGCTCTGGGCTCTTAGGAAAGCATCAAACAAGATGGCAAAAACTAAGCCAGGCCTGCAATCCCATCACCAAGTTGAGTGAAGTAGGAGGATTGGGAGTTCCAGGCCACCTTGGGCAACATAACAAAACTCAGTCTCTTCAAATAATACATTTACTGGAATTACCGACCCAATGCAAAACATGGTAGGCAAAGATTTGGGGAAGCCAGACTCTGCAGGAGGGCCTGGGGGTTCCACGTTTAACCAGGAAGCTTCATCCTGAGGAATTGGGAGTCTGTTGATGGTTATAGTGCGCTGTGTGTTTCTCTCTCTCCCACTTGACATTCCGGGTACCCTCAGTTGGTGTCTGGATCTCTGAATTCATGTGGATCCAGGCTGATTCCCGTTTCCTGCCCTGCCACCTTAGGGTGTGGCTCCTTTCTTTATGGACCCATGGCAGAGCTCAGGTCACCACCCTCTAATTTTCAGCAAGGGAGGAGAAAGGAGGTCTGTCCACGACCTTCCCTACGTGAGACGCCCTGCAACTCTGGACACACCTCCCCAGTTAAAACACTGGGACCACACCTAGGTGCTTGGGAGTCTGAGAAAGGTGGTGTTTTGTTTTGTTTTGTTTTGTTTTGTTTTGTTTTGAATTCCAGCCTTCAGGTGCTCCTAGCTGAGCTAGAGAGCAAATGACTCAAGGAAAGGAAGTACAAAACTCGGGTCAACCTCCTTGAGCCCACGAGCCATCAGAGCAGGGGGAGGGCAGTCTAAAGAGAGGAAGAGCTAGTCACAGCAAGAAGACTTGTGACTCAAGGCTTGTGTCACTGGGAGCCTGAGGGCAGTTTAGACCTGATTGTGTTTTGGGTTTCATGAAGCAGAGGTCTCAATTAAATTGTTACAGGATGATTCTCCTCAACTCTTGTCTTTAGAAGTAAAGGGGAGGACGTCCTGAACCAGTGACAGGGCCAGCCTACCGTGCTGCTCAAGCTGGCCTGGTTCTCACAGAACACAGGCCTCAGGCAAGGTCACTCTGAAGCCCCAGCCGAGGAAGACAGAGGAAGGCCATTTATCATTTTGTCTAAGCAAGGACGAAACCAAGTTTCCTGTAGATGCCACAGCGCACCAGGAAGGTTCTCATGTGTCAGATGGGCGGGGCCCCTGCTTCTTCCCACGGATTGGCTCTCTTTCCTCTTTGCCAGCTCTTGTAGTCATAGAAACGCTGTGTTCTCTGACATCGCAGACCTAGTGCAAATACTACTTTCGGAGACCCTCTGCCCAGACCTCCCAACCCAAACTCTACAGGAGGAGGGTTGGCTGTGCCTGGGGAGGTCTCCCCTGTGCAGTGCACAGCAGCCTAAAGCTCAGCCAGGCACCTGTGGGCTCCTGGAGTTCTTTGCTGGGAAGATGCTTTGTGCTAGAGGAGGTTTGATTCTATTCTCTAAGTTTGGATTCATTTGGAGACCTCCTCGTCAGCTTGGCTCAGTTTCTTTGCCTCTGAACATTTCAATTTCCTGACCTGTAAATTGATATAGTTGAATAATGATATGACTTGCATCATGATCTCAACAAAAATAGGAAGAATGAACAACAAAAGGAATGAAAGTCCCCTCCCGCCCCCCCCCCCAACCTGGGATGGAGCCCAGGACCTCACAATCCATTCTTTATAAAAAGTATTAATATTTTGTGTATGTGAGTATATATGTATGAGTGTGTAAGAATGTATGTATGAGAGAGAGGGTGTGTGTCTCTATGTGTGTGCGTGCGCACATGTGCTCACACATGCAGGCATGAGTACCACTGTGCATATGGAGGTCAGGCCAGCTTTCAGGATCCTGCAACTCTCCTTCCACCTTGGTGAGGCAGCCCTCTCTTGTTTCTTGATTGGATGCTTCTGGTCATTCTCCTGTGTCCTTCCCCACCTCCCATCTTACCATAGGAGCACTCGGATGACATATGTGTACCGCTGTGGCTGGCTTTCTTTGTGTCGGGTCTGGAGATAGAGCATGGGTCGATAGGATTGTGTAGCAAGTGCTTGCCCCCTGAGCCATCTTGCCAGCCCCCACACATATTTCTAAGCTTTGGGAGTGTTGGGAGCCTAGCAGTTGATCCTTGGCTGTATCTGCTCAGGAAGCTGCAGAGGGCAGTCTCAGCAGAACCTACCAGAAAATTGCTCTAAAACCCAGGGTCATATCCATCTGGATGGAGGCAAATGTCACTGCTGATTCATTTTGTACCATCTAAATAGAAGAGAGCTGTTTCCCCCAACATCCCTTATGAAGGTTCTGTTGCGCCTCAGTGTTCTGAAGGGAAACTCTAGAACCAAGGCATTGTGCAGCCCTGGTCATCCCCAGCAGCCTTCACCCTAGTGTTCCAGGGAGGAGGAAAGGGACAGCAGTAACTCCTCTAGCCGCCCACCTGGGACGGGGCAGAAGGGCAAGTTCAAGGTCACACCCAGGCTTTAGTTTAAGCCTCTTCTCTTTGCCAGGTCTTGGAGGAATTGGGAATTTAGCCAAAACAAAGCTGCTTCAAATACCCAAGGAAAGTGTCTGTTACTGACTTAATATCCCAGCACCCAAGAGAAGCCTTCTTAATTACCCATCACAGCCTCGGAGTCCAGGAAGGAAGGGTTGCACGCACGCTTTCACCTAGACCTTCCAGTGATAAGATCCATGCTAAGCCAACCAGGGAATAAGGTCTTCTCAAAGAAGGCTAGCTTTCAGTACTGCCAGGAATAGGATGATTACTACCTGCTCCGGGAAGGCTGGGGTGCCATTTCCCGGGCAGGCAGACCTGAGAAAGTTAACTGGTGGCCATAAATTGCTGCATTACAGTTAATCTATTTACAGGTGCTTAGATGTAGATAAAAATGTCAGTGTCTGAATCTCTCCCTACCTCACACACTCGAGAGGATAGATACTTCTAGGGTGAGCAAACATGAGCTCGTGTGCAGTTAGCTAAGGAAGAGTTTAAGATAAAGTCCTGAGGATTGACAGGCCGGCCCTGCTAAATTTTGATTTAAAAAAAATAGATAGCTCCTTCTCCAAAGAAGCTGTTTTTCTCCCTCTGAAGCTGACCTTACTATGTAGGTACCTTCTTAGAGATGACCCTCGAGCCTCTTAGGAATGTCTGCCAGAATTCTTCAAAACCCATTTTCCAGACTGAGATGGGAAATTTGGTAATTTCCGGGTTTTTATTTTTAGCAATTTATTCTTAGTTACTCATATATGTGTGTGAGTGTGCACTCACTCATGGGCCCTGACACATTATTGCAGGTGCCCTTGAAAGCCAGAAGATGCCAGATCCCCTGGAGCTGGCTCAGGAGCCATCCAACATGGATGCTAAGAACCAAACTCAAGTCCTTTGGGAAGAGCAGCAAGTGCTCCTAACCTCAGAGCCACCTGGGAATTTCTTTTAAAATTAAAACATTGGAAGATTGCTGTCTGGAAGGTGCGCTCAGGTGTTTCACATCAGCAGAGCAGCACATGGTCGCCCGCCTTCCTTCAACTCCCCTTTCTAGCATTTGGGCCACTTCCAGGTTTCAAAGTGTGACAACATGGGGACTTCAGAGCCACTTCCTCTTATGACTAAACCCGTGAGTGTGGGAGCTGGGGAAGTGGGGAAGTGGAAGGGTGGATGGCGCCCAGAGAAGTTGGTGGTGAGTGTGGATGGTTCTGAGTTTGCACTGGGATCCTTGTTGGATTAGGCATCTGTGGCCTTCAGTGAGCACCAGGCAGGCAGTGTCTAGGGAACAGGAAACCCCTCTCCACCCACAGCCTTTGTCCAGGGACTGGTTAAGCCGGACACACCGGTTGATTTGCCTAGAAGGCATTCAGGAGGACTAAAGAGGCCAGGATATTTAACACTGGACGCTTTTCCTGATGTTGCCTTCCTTAGCAAGTGGCTAATTGGTCTCTAGAAAAACTGCTGTTTTAGTGCTCAGTACGAAGATCTTACGTTACATTACAGCTTTCCAGGTTCCAGGCAGGATATTTAAAACCCCCTGTGGTCAGAGGAAGATGTTATATCTCACATCAAATGTCACCGTTGTTTGCAGCTGGGCATTGAAGTTTTGGAAGAAAACTGTTAGAGTAAGAAAAAAAAGTTTGTTAGAGAAAATTTAGTCAGCTTGATTTAAATGGAATGAATGAAGAAAAAAAGCCACAGGAATTAGGGAGAGCGCTCTCTAAACAGGGTCATCAAGTTAGGGTTTACCTGTCTGGGAAGATCACTGGTGTGTGTGTAGACTCGCAACTTCTCAGCTTACGTGGCAACCCAGAGTACTATTTCACAGCTTGGTGTGAATTACGTCTGTATTCTCTTTCCTGACTAAGTCACTAGCTCCTTGCGGTGTTTTTATATTGTGAAAGAATTGAATCTCGTGTTAACAAACCACAATGGGACTGTAAATGCGGATTTAAGTAATTAATTTGTGAACATCTGTGTCTTAAAACAAACAAACAAACCGAAAAACAAAACCTTATATCCCCAGGGCCTATTAGAGTATCCAGCACAAGTTTGATGCCTGGGTTAAAGGACGGGTTATTTGAATGGGTAGGAAAACCAGGCTGTGGTTAATGGGAAAGATTGAAAGAGCGTGCACAGCCGTCATTAAAGAATGCTGCCGTGCCATTGCTGTTTGTGTTTTTGAGTCCTGAGGAATTTGAGGTAGCAGTTCCCTGTGGGAACGTGAGTGGCTGGAATACACACCTGGGGAGAGAACTTTCTAGTATGGCTTAGGGACAAGTGTTGGCCCCCTTGTTGGCTCTTGCTTTATTCTCATCCCCGGATCCCCACGTGACTTTAAGCAACCCATTTCCAGAAGGCTTCTTCCACCTCCACATTTTAAATAGGTAGGTGTTGAAAGGCTTGGTAGCTGAGGCAGAGAGGAACTGGGTGGAGGAAGGGTGGACTTCCAATGAATGACTAGCTATCTACTGCCATGCATGTAACAGCTTTGCATATTGTCTGAGCTGATTTCCTCTCAGTCTTTGGACAGTGCTGTCTGGCATTAAGACACAGCTTGAGTCATAGCTCTGGTTTTCAGCTTCTAAAGCGTCTTGTTCCCGCCCTGTGGAGGTGGAAGACAGCCTTGCAGATGAACAGCATATCTCTCGGTCCAGCATCCTTGCCCTCCCTGGGACCCAGCAGTCTGTGAGGAAATCAGCTACCATGGCACCGGGAAGCCCAGATAAATGGTACTTAGCCCTTGTCTGTCTGCACAATTCTGGGCCTAGGAGGAATGCATTCCTCCAAAACGGGAACCAACTGGTTTTAAGTTTTAATCTTATTAAAAGCCAGTAAATCTTTAAGGTATAGGAAATTTATGTAGCCTCCAAGTATCTCCCCATACGTACACTTGTCAGTGACAACAGAAAAAAAGTTCTAAATTATTCCTCAAGAAAACAGGCTTGGACATAGACAGGTTCATAGGATGAACACTGTTAGTACCCCCTAATGTTACATGATGCCCTGAGAAGGACACCCATTTGCTTGTCTAGAATTCCAGCCCAAATCACAAGAACTGAATCTAATTATGAGCAAACATCAGACAAACCAAACAGGGAGGGGAATTCTCTAAAATAATTGGCTTGAATTCTTTTAAAAATGTCAACAATCATAAAAGACAAAGGAAAGCTGTTACAAATGAAAGGAGATGAAAGAGGTCTGACAATGAAATGTAACGCATTACTAATCCGGAACTAGGGGCAGAAAGACCGCTGGGAGAGACACCATTAGTACCATTAGTGTCTCTGGAGAGGCACAAAAGAAATTGCATCTGTGTTTCTTCCTGACCTTCTGTTATAAGAAAGCACCCTATTTAGGAGGGTATATATTGTAGGTAAGGATCAGGGGTCATAATGTGTCCGTCCTCTTTTTATATTTTTGAGCTGGGAGCTTAGCCTTTAAAGGTTAAGTCATCTCTTTGAGCCCCAGTCCCCTTCCTAAATGCTTCTGGAGGAATCCTGGCAGAGAGTGGGAAGAAGAAAGCAGGGTTGCAAATGGATGGAGTGTAAGGAGTTTTTAATGTATTTTTTTGTAACTTTTTGTAGCTAAAAATTGTATCAAAACAAAACCCCTATATCTTCTTTATCCTGCCTTTAAAAACCAACAAGGAGGGAAAAGGAGGGAGGGAGGGAGGGAGGGAGGGAGGGAGGGAGGGAGGGAGGGAGGAAGGAAGGGAGGGAGGGAGGGAGGACTGGCCAGCTATCTTTACTGTCCTGGGATGCATCCATCTACAACCAGAGAGAAGAGATCTCCATTCCCTTGTTGTCCTGCAACCCCCTCCCAAGTCCAGTCAACCCAGCTGGTGGCTGCTGATCCATTTGGAGGGCAGTTGGGTCCAGGGAGAGAAGTGCACGGTGCCAGAGACTGGCTCAACTCTGCCCTGCAGAGGCAAGAATCCTCTCCATAGAAGTTATGGTGGCCGCACATTGAGGTCAGTAGGAAAACAGTCCACTTGCCGTATTGAACACAGTGATGAGTGAATGGCGAAGAATGTTCCCCAGTGAAGGGAATGGCCTGGGAACCCTGCATTCGGTTCTAAAGATCCTTGTGAGGCCCGGTGTGGAAAACAGGAAACAGCAGTTAAAACGGGAAATCGCTTTGGGCTGAATTACTGTAATCCTTCATTTTACTTAGAAGCTGGCATGGACCCTTCATCCACAGCGGGATGCCTCTGGCCTCTCTGTGCCCTGATAATTTTGCCCTTTCACTAGGGTGGAACATTACCAAGCCCAGGGGCATTTAGGCTGGAATTGCTACCTTTAAGTGTGCTTAGAAATTGGGATCTTATAGGGCTGTTTGTTTTCTCCCGGCTCTGGGATGAAAAAAAGCAGCCTCAGCAGCTCTGCTAGTTTGGGTCCCCTCCTCCTGCCCTCTCTTGTTTTCTGGTAGGCGAGGTTGAGCACACACAGAGACTTACAGCCCAGCCTAATAATAACCCCACAGTAAGCAACATGGCTATTATCAGGCTAGGCAGCTAAACAGAGGTACATCCCCCAAAGCCGGTGACAACACCATGCAGGGTTGCGTGGTGGGTTGCTTGCTGAGTGAGACTCTGGCGACAGTGGCTTGAGCCTTTCTTCCCTTTGGAAGGAGGGTGGTTTTTCTGTGTGACCTGGACTGCACCCTCTGATGGAGATTCCATCTCGGCCGCCTGCTTCCTGTCTCCTGTGCCAAGCACTCAGCCCAGCCTTCCTGGCCCTCCTTGATGGCTTCTATTTTTCCTATTTAACCCCGACTCTGATCTCTTTCACACAAATCCCATCTTCTAGCCTAGCTGTTCTGTTTAAGGGGTTCTTGGAAGACAGGTCCAGTCAAACGCAAGTGAGGTGATTATTTGTTTCTTTTCTGAGCCTCCCTCTCGTTCTTTCCCTCTCAGTGGTATCTGTTTCTGTCTTTTCCCCTCTTCGGTGATTAAACTTATTTGGGATCTTAAACTCAAATCTGATCTCCCAGCAACCCACTGGGATGATTCAACCTTAGTGATTCTTTTTTCAATCATGAATTCATTGGACACACATTTACAAAGCTGTTTATGTGCTTGGCTCTTTGTTAGAATATGCCAGGCACAGGGTTGAGGCAAAGTCAGCTTCAAATGGCTTCCGATGGTAGAGAGAAAGAGGTATAAATAAACTGAGTATGATGTAGGAATAGAAAGGAGAAGATTCCTTGGAGTCTGTGGCTGGTGAAGAGGCGGCGTGCGCCTTAGGTCCTCACAGACTAGATAGAGACACAGAACATTCACTCTGGGTAGCAGTATTATGACCAGGGGCAGACTTTCCAGAGACTATCAGCTAGGCTAGTGGCAAGAACCTGGGGTGCTGGTGAGGGAGCTGGGCTTTGCATGTGAATTTCACTGCATAATCGTAAAGGCATCTTATCCTAGAGGCTGAGACACTGCTGTATGGGGTCTAGGCAAGACAGGAGGACACAGGGACCTTAGAAAGTCCACGTGCCTCCCTGAATTTGAAAAGTGGAGTAGAGAGGCAAACCAGGCTAGCATTCCCAGGATAGATAGGTGCACTCTATTAGCCAAAGGAATTAATTTCCAAGTTCAGCTAGCAAGTGTTTCAGTAGGGCAGTTAGGCAACAAGCATCACCACTCTGTTCATATGCTTTTCATATTTGGAACAAGAAGCAGGGAGATTGCAGGGAGATGAAGGACTAATGGACACTGGGTGCAAATTCACTCCATTTCCATAGGGCGAGGCACCTGCATTTGATGCAACAGATGCAAACATCTAAGTGACTCCTAAGAGGCAGGGTCGTTCTATAGAATCCATGCATCTCAAATGTCACTATGGTTGTCAGTTTGACATAATCAGGGGCAACTGATAAAAATCTGTACATGATTAGCAGATGCATGATTGACCAATGAAAAGAATTGATGGTTTGAGGCTCTGTAGACAGGTCAGACTTCTGCTTAGTCAGGTGCAAACATGACTTCTCCTGTTTGTGATTCACTCCACTCCTCCTCTTTCTCCTTCTCCTCCTCTCCCTCCTCCCTCTTCTTTTTCTATTTATCTACTATTTATCTATTTGTTTGTTTCAAGACAGGGATTCTCTATGTAGCCCTGGCTGTTCTGGAACTCACTCTGTAGTACCATGCTGGCCTTGAACTTAGGGATCTGCTTGCCTCTGCCTCCCAAGTGCTGGGATTAAAGGGCTGTGCTGCTACCACCCAGTGATTCTTTTAAAAAAAATACACTTATTGTATTCCTTTTAAGAAGGGAGGGACAGGTGGTGCACATGCTACAGAGCATGTGCAGAGGTCAAAGGACAACCTGGAGGGGGTTGGTTCTCTTGTTCCATCTTTTGGTTCCAGGAATGGAACTCCGGCTAGACGCCAAGTGCCTTTGCCCACTGAGCCATCTTGCTGGCCCAGATGCAATAACTGCCGAGGGTTTTCTATGCCTGCTTGGAATTCTCTGTGATGTGACTGAGTTGGCGTCAGAGGCTGGATAGTTCATATCGCTTGCATGTTACTACAGACTTTCAGTTTCAGCAGTGAGCAGCAATGAGATAGTCTGTGCTCTGTGTGGGGAGGAGGTATTTCTGCTGGAAATCTGGAATCAGCTTTTGAACTCAATCTCTGCTTCCCATCTCCTTTATCACCTTCTGATTTTCAGGCTTATTTTATGTTTTTTTCCCCCATCTGACATCATTTTTTTTTTCTTTTTGTGGTTTTCTGAAACAAGGTTTCTCTGTGTAGCCCTGGCTGTCTTGGAACTTGGCTTTGTAGACCAGGCCTTGAACACAGAGATCCATCTGCCTCTGCCTCCTGAGTGCTGCTGGGATTAAAGATGTGATTCCCCCACTGCCAGGCCACTTTGTGTCTGGGTGGGAGACGCACAGGGGTGTGGAAGCCAGAGATCAGTCTCAGGAATGCTTCTGGGTTTTAACTTTTTCTCTTTTTTGAAATTGCATTTATTTATTTGTGTATGTGAAAGTACATGTGTGTCGGTGAGAGAACAGTTGTTCTCTTTTTCTACTTTTCAAGTTCTGGGGATTGAACTAAGGTCATTAGCATTGGCAGGAAGCACTTTTACCTAGTGGGCCATCTCACAGGACTTCCACTTTGTTGGGTGTCTTAGTTAGGGTTTTACTGCTGTGAACAGACAGCATGACCAAGACAAGTCTTATAAAAAAAACAACATTTAATTGGGGCTGGCTTACAGGTTCAGAGGTTCAGTCCATTATCATCAAGGTGGGTGCATGACAGTATCCAGGTAGGCATGGCACAGGCAGAGCTGAGAGTTCTCCGTCTTCATTCAAAGGCTGCTAGTGGAAGACTGACTTCCAGTCAACTAGGGTGAGGGTATTAAGACCACACCCACAGTGACACACGTATTCCAACCAGGTTACACCTATTCCAACAAGACCACACCTCCAAATGGTGCCACTCCCTGGTCCAAGAATATACAAACCATCACATTGGGTTAGGGTGTCTCCCTGTTCTGGAGTGGCTAGACCCAGTCAGTCTTCATGTTCCTACCTCCCTGGGGCTCTTTCTTTCTTTCTCTCTTTCTCTCTTTCTCTCTTTCTCTCTTTCTCTCTTTCTCTCTCTCTCTCTCTCTCTCTCTCTCTCTCTCTCTCTCTCTGTCTCTGTCTCTCCCTCTCCCTCCCTCTCCCTCTCCCTCTCCCTCTCTCTCTCTCTCTCTCTCTTTCTTTCTTTCTTTCTTTCTTTCTTTCTTTCTTTCTTTCTTTCTATTTTTAGCCGTAGGTTCTAGGCATTGAACTCCGTTCCTCATGTTCATAAGCCAAGCACTTTACATGGCAGTCCTAGAACACAGAGAGAGCTCACTGACCAGAGTTTGTCATTCTGAAGGTCTAGCCTGGCATTCTGGGGTTGGAGTGGATGTGGCCCATTTAGGTCACGTGGTTAAGTGAACATGATTGTGTTGACTTTGCCCTGCTCAGGATTTGATGGTAAACATTTAACACTAGAGTCGCTGACCTGGGCATTTACAACACTCCAGGGTAGGCGTGCTGAGAGAATGACTGCACAGCTTTGCCAAGCTGCCCAGTTTTCCTAGTTGAGCCCTCAGGAGAAGCCCCATCTTGCTGCCCCTGTGGCTTTCTTTGTCCCCTGGAGTCCTTCTCCCTGTTTGTTTGACCGGGGCACTGCTAAAATCAGTTCTTCAGAGAATCCTTAACCTCCATCTCCGTCACCTCCTATCCTTTCTCCGGAGTGTTTGTCAGTATCTGTTACGATGTGCTTTAGTTTTTCTGTTTATTTTCTCCAGTGCCAAGGGGAACGCAACTCCATGAAAGCAGGAGCCCTCCAGACATGGTCTGTGTCCATTACTCAGCACCTAGAACAGTGCTTAGCTCCTGACACGGCGCCTGAATGAAGCAATAAATGAACACAGGAATGAATAAGCAGATCAGTTTGACTTGCCTTTTTAATTTAAATTTGATTAATTAATTTTTAAAAAAGATTTCTTTCACGTATGTGAGCACACTGTCGCTGTCTTCAGACACACCAGAAAAGAGCATCGGATCCCATTACAGATGGTTGTGGGCCACCACGTGGTTTCTGGGAATTAAACTCAGGACCTCTGGAAAAGCAGTCAGTGCTCTTAACCACTGAGCCATCTCTCTAGCCCCTCCTTGGTCCTTCTTTAAGACAGGGTCTCATTTATCTTTGATTGGCTTCTAAATTACTGTATAGCTGGGGATGACTTTGAACTTTTGATGCCCCTGCCTCTGCTTCTCCAGTACTAAGATTACAGGTATGCGCTGTCATGCCGGGTGCTTGGACTTTGTGCATGCCATCCACAGAGCTACACTCCCAGCACGCATCCTTGGCTTCCTTGGCTTCCATCTCCTTCCTATTCTATACACGCACTCCTAGGCATATGGGGGAAAAAGCATCTTTGAAGTCCATAGAGAACGTTCTGATAGATGTCCTGACCACTCCTTGCTCCTAGGCTGTAATGTAGCTCAGAGCATCCAATGCCTAATGAAAAATGTGCAACGAAAAAGCTGGGGAGAGGAGTGGAGAAAGTTTGCTTACACATTGCTGACCTGCGGCATGGTATGCTATGGCTTTGCACCTTAGGTGTACATTGATAATGCCACCTTACAGCTTTGTTGAGACAATTAAGTGAGCTCCCACGTCTAAAGTGCTCAACACAGTGCTGGCTGTGGTGAAATACCCCCCCACCACCTCTCTCTCTCTCTCTCTCTCTCTCTCTCTCTCTCTCTCTCTCTCTCTCTGTGTGTGTGTGTGTGTGCACGTGTGTCTGTCTGTCTGTCATATGATGGTGGGAGAGGGCTGCACATGTACAGTATTCATGTGGAGGTCAGAGGACAACCTCAGACGTCAGTCTGTCCTCGGGCACCTTCACTTACAGTCTCAGGCAGGGTGTCATATTGGCCTGGTGCTTCTTTGAATAGGCCAGGCTAACTGCTCCGTGGCATCTCCCATCTCCCATCACTGGAATGACAGGCACACCATTCCTAGCTTTTTATATAGGTTCTAGGGATCTGAACTCCGGTCCTTATGCTTAGAGGTGCCTTATCAACTGAGGCTTCTCCCAAAGCCTCCCAGAGATTTCTTGATATAGGTAACTGGAGTGGAACGGTGGTTCATACTGCTAGCCTTGTATGCCTTCCAGCTGGTAGATTGGGGTGGATACTGTCTGGTTTTTTGTTTTCTTTTTTCTTTTTCATGGAAAAATAAAGGGGGGTGTGGGGTGAATTCTGAATTTTTTTTTCTCCTATTAAACCTAACAAGTATAGATGTATTCCTTACCTGGGGCATTTGGCCCTTGCCACTCAACCCCAGAGCACCCCCTTTCCAAGCTGCTGGTGAGAGCCCTCCTCTTTGCCAGCCCCCTTTTTCCACTGTCCCCCACCCAGACACTCTGTCCAAGTTCTCTCTTCAAGTGCCCAGAGTCCTAGAAAGTCTGCCTTTTCTTTGGCAGTTTGTGCGAATGATGTGGGCTGTGGATAGTGGGCTGTTCAGATAAGGAGTCCCACCCGGTGCCCATAATGGCAGGCCCTGGTCAATTTGCAGTCTCGCTTTGTTGGTGGAGCAATGTTACGATTCTGTTAAGATTTTCGTCATACCAGTCAGGAAACTCATGGGAGGGTTGCTACAGGACCTTCACTGTGCTCAGGGAGAGCTCAGCCCTTACAATGGGGCCTTTGAGAGCCTGGCCCAGAGCTGGGCAGTGATTCAGTCTATTCAAAACACAATGGGGCGACACAGAATAGAAAGGAACTGCACATTGTTTTCGGGTCCCTCTGCCACCTGTAGCATTCCTGCGTCCATCCCACATTAGTTGTGTTCCTCTGGTGACACACTTGTTAATTTCACGGCATACCTACGTGCTGGCCTGGCAGCGTCACTGCACAGACATTTAACCAGCACCAGATCCATTGGTGTGCAAGCCCACAGCCGGCAGGTTCTCAGAAGCACTCAAGAAAGGGTGATTAAACTTTGGCTTAACTGGGCATGGTGGTGCCTGTAATTCCTGTACCTGGGAGGTAGAGGCAAAAGTTGAAGGCCATCCTTAGCTGCTGTCAAGAGACCCTGCCTTAAAGACAAACCAGACCTCCCCATGAAACCAAACCAAACCAAACCTAACCAAACCAAACCAAACCAAACCAAACCAAACATAACGACAAGAAACAGACTTTCACTTGGAGGCAAGAAAACATCAATCGGGTATATTTAAAGGTATTCAAATCACTCTTAAAAACCAACATTTTGCCATAATATGTAGAGTCTGGGGAGATGGCTCAGTCGGTGACGTGTTTGCCTTGTAAACAGGAGGACTTGAGGTCAATCCCCAGCACCCACATAAAAAGCTGGGTGTGTGGGCACGCCTTTGTATTCAGCACTGACCAAGTGGACGAAAGAGCTCCCTTGGGGCTCACTGGCCAGCCAGTCTAGCCTCATTAGTGAGCTTCAGGCCCATGAGAGACCCTGTGTCAAAAGCAGCAGGCACTCCTGAGAATGACACCCAGCATCGCCCTCTGGCCGTCATTTGAACACACACATAAACTAGATTTTATTTTTTCAGATTTATTTTCTTGTTGCATAGGAGTGGTTTTGCTTGCATGCATGTTTGTCTACCACATGCACACCTGGTACTTACAGAGATCAGAAGATAGACAGCATCAGAGTCCCTAGAACTGGACTTATGGGTAGTTGTGAGCCACCATGTGGGTGCTGAGAACTGAACCTGGGTCCTCTGCAAGAGCGACAAGTGCTCTTAACTGCTGAGTCATCTTTCCAGCCCCTCATTTATACCCCAGCCTGAGACCCACTTCCCTTACCCACCTCCCAGCCATCTCTGACTGTCTCCATCCTCCTCCCCATCCCTTCTCTCTTCCTCTCTCTAACCCAGCTGGGCTTGAACTCTCCAGCCTTCTGACTCAGCCTCCAAATCCAGGGGTTACAGATGTAAGCCACCACACCCGCTCTAAGAGACGGAACGGTAGGTAGGCATTTTAAAAGCTGAATTTACCATTTGTTGTTATACCAAGAAACGAGCTGTGGTTGGCTCACAATGGAGACTGGAAGGAACCATTTTTCCCTGTTTTTTTTTTTTTCCTTTAGAACATGTACAGAATTTAATTTTATTTATCCACATGACTCACTCTGGGATCAAACATCTTTTCTTTGTTGTGTGTTTAGATCTCGGGTTGTTTATTTCTTCGCTTCCTTAATGTTTTCCTCATGTTTAATTTAAATCACTCGCCTTTTATCTTTCTCAGCATCTCCAGCTATTTCGTTCTTTTCTAACCTTTGTTCTCCTTCTCGCTGCATGGAATTTAAAAACAATAAGTTGAGATGTATTTTCTTCCTCGGTGCAAAGTGAGTGGCTACTTCAGGATTCCACACACAGCTCGCTAGTCTCCACCAAACAAAAACCTGAAGGCTTTTCCCTTAGGCTCCCATGCAGTCTGAAGTGTGGGACATTTGATTAATAAGTAATCCTGTGCTTTGGCCCAACTCCCAGGAAGGAAAAAGGTCACAGACCAGGGAGAAGTTTGCGTATTTCCTGGTATTTTGGGACATTTGCACGCATGGAGACAGAATATACAGTACCAATACTTTCAGTACCTTTCTGCAAGGCAGAAACTATACCAATGTGTTTGTGAATGGCCGTGTGGTCTGGCTGGCCATTTCTAAGCACAACTTCTTGGAACCTGTCAAGGTACCTTCTGTATTTCTCTGTCAAACGCAAAAATTCCTGTTTTTCACTGTCAAACTCAGAGTGGAGCGGTGTCATCTGCATAAAAGCGTTGACACGTTCTTTCCCACCTAACAGGGAGAGAGCAGGTGTCGAGCTCTGCTATGTGAGATCATGCCTGGTCAGAACAAGTGAGGCCAGGTTTGGAGAGCAGTGGGCGGCTTGACTTTGGAGACAGCACACGTGGCCTTTCTTTAGAGGCTGTGGCGGTGGCTCAGTGGGTAACACTTGCCTTGCAATCATGAGGGCTTGCAGAACTCAAGTTGAAAGCTTGGGGTTGGCAACCACTTGTAATCCCAGCTCTGGAGAGGCAGACACTGGATCTCTGCCATTCCTTGGCCGACACCCATCGTTGGCCTCTGATGTCTACATGCATGTACACATGTATTTGAGCATGTCTACATACCACCCCCCCCCCAACACACACAGGAATTTCCTTCAGCAAATTCCTAGCTGACTACTTTGGCAATTGGTATCCTCTGTTGTCTGTTTTATCTGGGTGTGAATTTCTTTTAATATATTTAACTTCTCTAGTGGGATTAAGGTACCTTGCTTCAAAAAAAAAAAAAAAGTCAAAAATCTATCTATCCCCTTCCCACTCCCACACATACGCATAAAATTTGGGTGAGAAGCCATAGTTCTGGCCACAGAGTTCCCAGTGACTGTTAATTGCTAGAGATCTGTCAAGGTATGTTAGAAATTTCCCTTTGTTTATAGAGTGGCAAGATCTGTTTCACAGCCAAGGTAATTCTTCCTCTATTTCACCAATATGGCGCCTAAATGCAAGTTCTCTCTCTCCCTCTGTCCCTCCTTTCCTCCCTCCATCCCTCTCTTTCTCCTTCCTTCCCTTCCCCTCCCTTTTCCTCTCTGCCCCCACATTAATCTTTAATAAATAAAGATAGGGTGCCAGACCCCTAACTTGGCCCTCAGTCCATAGATGGGGCTCACCAGAAGTTGCACACCGGAAGTGACATAGGTCACCTTGGTGTGTCACAGAATACAGTAAGAAACAAGTAACAATCACCAGAAGTTTGCTTACGTGGAGATTTCTACACAGTTGTGACGGTGTCTTGGTGTGATTCATCCATGCCCTGTGATCCCATCAGATACGGCCAGCTCTCGTTTCATTCTCAATTTTAGTGATTCCCGGAGAAGAAAGCGCATTATCGGAAGAATCATTGTGAAATTCCATAGCCAGAGGGCTCAAGGTAGATGGCTGCTTTCTAATTTCTGCATGCCATCCCCTACTTTTCTTTTTTTATCCATGTTATTGGCGGTTTTGTTGCTTGTTTGTTTTGCTTTGTTTTTAAGGCAATGCCAGACTTCCCAAACACCTCCATCTCATAAACAGAGCCTCGTGGAGGCTGAAGTCACCAGGAAAGTGTTCACCAAAAAGAGACTATGTCTAGGATCACCACTGAAAGGCTGTTTTGGGATACGTTCTATCTTCACATTAAGAAACCAGGAAGAACGTAGAGGGAGGAGCTGGGGTGGAGGTGATGAAGATGTGCTGTTTACGTGGGTGACATTTTATGATATTCTTTATAAAAAAAAAAACATAAGGAGAGGCTGTCTGTGGGGGCCCTGCCTATAATCCCATCACCCAGGAGGCAGAGACAGACCTCTTTGAGTTCAAGAGCAGTCTGGTCTATGTAGAAAGTTCCAAACTGTTTCTATTCAGGGTGACTATGAGAACTCGCCTCAACAAATGAACTCGGAAGAAATTCAGCTCCTCCGATCTTCCCATGTGGATGGGTGTCAGGGTTCTCACCCAGTGTGAGTGCCTGCCAGGGAGTCAAGATTCACAAATAGTGGGCCAGCAAGATGGCTCGGCAGGAAAAGACACTTATTGCCCTGCTTGAGGATCCAGGAAAGAACAGATTCTCACAGCTGTCCTCTGACCTACCTCCACACACACACACACACACACACACACACACACACACACACACACACGTGTAGCATATGCAAATATGCACACAAATGAATACTAATGTTTATCATTAGAGAGGCTAAACATGTTTAAACACATAGACTCAGTTGTGCATAAACATCCAAAATAGTATCTTCTTTTCTCTAGGATCTTTGGGATAATTAGAAAATCAAAATTAATTTTTTTAAAGATTTATTTATTTATTACTTGTAAGTACACTGTAGCTGTTTTCAGACACCCCAGAAGAGGGCATCAGATCTCATCATGGATGGTTGTGAACCACCATGCCATTGCTGGAATTTGAACTCAGGACTTTCCGAAGAGCAGTCAGTGCTCTTATCCATTGAGTCATCTCTCCAGCCCCAATCAATATTAGAATCTTTAGAGCCACCCTTACCACAAGTTTGTTAGAGAAGACTTGAGAACGGAGAGCCACCCAGGGATGGGTTGAGGGTTAGAAGACCCAAATTCTGGTCCTGATTCCTCCGGAAATGGTTCTATGGACCTGGTGGGTCATTTCAGTGGCTCTAGATTCCTTGTCTATGAAGAGCTTTGGACTGGATAGCTAGGGGAGAAGGCACTTTCTAAGTAGAGTCAAAATTGTAGGGTATTGGATACAAATATGTAAATATTTTAGGAGCCTCAGCGGATGGCTTAGTGGGTGAATTAGTTGCCCAGCAAGCATGAGAGCCTCTCTTTGATCCTTATCCCCTACATAAAAAGCCAGGAATGTGGGACACAATTGTTGGTCTCAGTAACAGTGAGGCAGGACAGAAGGATCCCTGGGGCTTGCTTGCCAGGCCTTCTAACCTCATCATGAGGTTCTGGCTTCAGTGAGAGAGACGCTGCTTCAAAAAAAAAAAGCAAATGGCGCCCGATGGACGTCGCAAGAGGCTGCCCTCTGGCCTTTGGGAGCACCTGGAGTGTGCATCTGCATCTGTGCACACAGTGTTCCGCCCCCAGGCTGGTGCTTTAATTGGGTTCTGAGAACGCAGGCCTAGCATCCCTGAAGCCCTGGGGTTCAATCCCCAGCATGACAGGAAGAAACCAGGCACAGAGTCTGTAAGGTGGAGAGATTGTGTAACCTGCCTGGGGCTGTTTTTTTACTGTAGATCTTGAAACCTTTGGCTTTCTTCAGTGTTTAGTTGTAAGGCTGCTCTGGCCTCTGCGGTTAGAACACTGCCTTCTGGAAGAGGGTGTGTCTTCTCTGCCTAACAGTTCATACCTTCCTTTCCAGTTTAGATTTGGAGACATGTGTAGCTGCCTACGTGTAAACCTTGGTACCTGTGACCATCCCCCTCAGAATCACACTGCGATTAGTACAGTACCTCGCTCAGAATTCAGGATCAGCTCACCGGGCTGGATAATCCAAATCCTAGTTCTTGCAAAGCCACTACCAGGACTTGCTTACTGAATGGGGGTGGGGTGGGGTGGGTGTGTCTGTGGCTCTGCCCTGCAGTGGTTAGCGCTCTAGACACTGAATTGGGGCATGTGTACCTAGCAAGAGCCCCTTCAAAGTCCGTCAAGGATGGACCGGCCTCTCCTTGTTGCTCTACGGGTTCTGCAACCCTCTCCAAGCTCGGGCCACACCACACCGCCTCTTGCACACTGGACTTGCAACTTGGGTGTAGCTTCTGTGAGATAGGCCTTAACAACAGGGGCATCAGAAGATAGCCATCTGCCTTCTGGTGTACACTGGGGCCTTTAATTCCACCAAGCACATTTTTGACATTTCTTGCCCCACTTCCCGCCAATACTTCTTCAGAATTCCTTGAGCCCCAAGCCCATATTTGTTCTATTCCTTAAGTCTACAGTGTGAGTCATGAGTGGAAAGACATGAAAGTCCTAAACCCTCCCATCAGGTAATGAGGGGAGAGAAAAGGGCTTGCCTGTGGCTCCTGATAACGCTAATCTGAACTGTTGATTTCATGGCTAATCTGGTGGCTCCTTGCATCTCCGCTGTCCTGTCAGCCTTTACCACTATAGTCCAGAATCTCTCGGATCCGGTAAACACTTTCCCCTAGGACCTGAAGGGCTCTGAGAACGAGGCCTTTATGGTTCTGATGCCCTAAAGGAATGTATTTACTGGAACAGAGGTCAGGTGACTGGAGGAGCCCTCTGCATTCCTGTCAGAAACAGGGATTGCTTGCTGCTGGGTTTGGTGTGGCACTCGTGAGTTAGTGGTGCCAGGATAGCCTTGTCCTTCCGTACAGCTCTTCTCCTGAACTTACTATACCATAGCAAGCATGCCGTAACAGTGTACCACCGCTGCAAAGCTTCCTTCACCCTCCAGAGGCTGTTGATCACTGAAAGCCTTGCTCCAGTTAGCACATCCTGACACAGCACCCCCAAGGGGCCCGTGGTATAGCAACAGCAACACTTTACCATTCATTTTTTTCCTTTTATTACTTTTTTTTTGAGAATTTCATACATGAGCACTATACTTACACCACTTCTCCCCAGCTCCCCTTAACCCAGGTCCTCCCATAACCCCACCCACTCCCTCTCAACTTCAAAACTTTCTCTTCAATTACACACACACACACACACACACACACACACACACACATACACACACATACACACACATATACACACACACTGATATCCACATATACCTACTAAATATACATTTAATGTACATTTAGTGTTGCCTGTATGTGTTTAGGTCTGGCCACTTGGGACTGGAGATTCCATCAGCAGAGAACTCATCTTTGGAGGAAACATATTCTTCCTCTCTCAGCAGCTTTGATTGCCATTAGCTCTCTGTCTGTGGCTGATGCCTCGGGAAATCTCTCGTAGCCTCTTTGGCAAGTCTCATTTAAGCAAGCTTGTTGTTGAGACTCATGGGTGCAACTTCCCCGTCGTATATAGAGAACACTATTTAGGCAGGCATCCTGATCTGCCGCCTTTTACTAGCAGTCTGCCCCCCTCTAAGAGCCATTTTGTGAGCTTTGGGCATGTTGTAGATGTACCAGTTTGGCCCAGGCACACCATGGTTTGTGTTCTTATAGTGCTCTGTGTTAGTTTCTAAAAACTGTAGGTGGGTAGAGGAGATGGCTCGGTTGGTAAAATGCTCGCTATGAAGACACAGGAACCTGAATTCAGACCTAGCATCTATATAAAGTCAGTGTGGTGTATACCTTGTAATCCCAGCACTGGGGAGGTAGAGGCAAAAGGATCCCTGAGCCTTGTTTGTTGGTAGTCTACCATTCTGCAAGCTGCAGGTTTACTAAACAACCCTGTCTCAAAGAATAAGGTGGCAAGTGACCAGGGAAGTCAGCTGACATCAACCTCCACACACATGTATCTGGACCCCTCCCCCCCAGTGTGTGTGTGTTTCCCCCACCGTGTGTGTGTGTGTGTATTCAAAGCATAGGCAAGAAAAAAATCCCACCACACTTCTAAAAGCTCTTCGCCCCACCCCATTGCGTCTTCATTGATCTATGCCCACACAATTAATTTTTTAGAAAAATAAAATAATATACAGAAATAAAATGATATTTATAAAAAGATCGGAGTAGGTAGTTGCTTATCACACCTCTACTCTTGTTTTGCATAAGTAAAGTATTTTTTGCAGTCAATATAGAAAAGGAGAAAGAGGGGAGGAAGACAGAGAGAGAGAGAGAGAGAGAGAGAGAGAGAGAGAGAGAGAGATCCTGAGATTACAGGAGTTTTAGATGACCCAGATAACCTGCTAAGTAGCTAAGGATGACCTTGAACTCCCGACCCCTGCCTTCACCTCCCAAGTACAGGGAGGTACCAGTACACTGCAGACCGTGCACCATGCCCCACCACACTTGGCTCAAGTGGTGCTTGGGGTCAAACCCAGGGCTGTGTGCATGCTAGACAGACAGACAGACAGACAGACAGACAGACAGACATTCAATCAACTGAGCCCCGGCCCAGAGAGACTTTTGGTCAGGTTGATAACACACTCTACCAACAGATAGATCCTTTCTCTCAGAACAGCATTGCATTTAGGAACTGCTGGGGTCCAGAGATCATCTAGCAATCATTCAGTTACCGTTTGGTTTGTTTCTGTTTTAGTCAGTGGCGTGAACAGGAGCCGCGGGAGCTGGTCTTCCCAGTCAGCTTGCCTGCCTGAGGACTTTGGTCTCGTCAGTCAATTAGAGAAACTTCCTACATAGCTGTGCTGGCCTCAAAGATGACCCATTTCTAACCAAGGATTAGGACGTAGGATGAAGTGGACTTTGCTTTGTGACTCTTGTTAGTGACAGCCTTGTCAAGGAGGTGCCTCACCCAAGTCACATTTGAATATGCGTAGAGTTTATTCTTGGCGAAGAATAAACTTGTGGATCTGGCCGTGCCCAAAATGTATGCAAGTGTGTGTGTGTTCAAGCCTGCTGATTGGTCCAGCCATGCTCCACCCACCTGACTCATGTGAGACCTTTGTACGGAACGGTGGGGTACTTTCTTAAAGGCTTAATGTGCCTCAGCTAAGGAGACAGAGCCTGCCACTGGTCCATCACTAGTTTGATTTAAGATAGAGGTGGGGGTTGAACACATGTTTACCATGTGAGTGGAATACAGCCACCCGGTTCATATTGATCTGTAGCTGGAAATGTCCTTTCCCCAACTGAAGTCTGACCCCTTACTATTACCCTTAGGTGGAGCGTAGAGTTAAGAAGGATGGCCACGTTGGGTGTAGTGGTACATACCTATCAAGAAGATTAGGAGTTCAAGGGCAGGCAGCCTTGGCAGTCTAGCAGATTTGAGGCCAGCCTTGGCTACGTGCTTCAAAAAGCCAGAGAGAAGGGATATCTGTAAGGGGATGCTTCTTCTGTGTTGACTTCCTGAGGTTGGAGACAGGTAGGTCAACTTTGGAAACCTCTCAGTGAAACCTCTGGGCTCAGAGTCCCCCTCCATCCTTCCAGTAGCTGCCACCGCATGGTAATTATGTAGCTAAGATGTCCCGAGATGAGCCGAAGAGACGGGTCTCACAATGTGGCCCAGGTTGGCCTCAAACTTGCAGTGATCTTCCTGCCCCAGCCTCCTGAGTACTGGGATGACTGGTGTGAAACAACGCATACAGTTTCACTGGTCATCACTCAACTTGTACTGATTGACACATATGTGTCAAACACTGACCTGCATCCTGGCTGCAGGGGACACCTTAGGGGACAGATGTCCTCTGGAGACTGAAACTTGGTCTTGTGATGGGAGGCTGTGTTGAACGAGGCTGTTCTGTGAGTTCTGAGTTTTGAGGCTTTGCACCAATACTTTATTGTACATGCCCCTCCCTGAGAAGAAATATTTCACGGCGTTTTTATACTAATGAAAGAACACAGTTTACAGCCAGTGAGGCAGTGGCTGAAAGATCATGGTTGTGGTGCCACTCACTTTGTTAGGAGAGGCAGAACCCAGTGTTTTAGTATGAACCCCTGGCTGCAGAAGGCCTGGGTTTAAAGCACTGTGTGTGTGTGTGTGTGTGTGTGTGTGTGTGTGTGTGTTGCTGAGCAACTTAACCTTTCTACATGCCAGTTCCCTGCCTGATGAGATCATTAGAATTAAACAAGTTATATATTAGATATTAAAATAGAATGACATTTAGCTATCCTATAATAATAATTATTATATTCTATATCATTCATTCAACAAGTATGTGTGAAGCACCCACAAATGCATTGGTCATTGTTCTAGGGCTTGGATAGATGATGAATGGAGTATACTTCTGGTAGCCAGGCACCATGCTGCTGTCTCATGGGGTGGGGTGGGGTTCCCAGAGAGGGGCAACCTGGGCTGATGGGGCAGGAGTTTACAGGCAGTAGGCGTAGGAGGTAGAGTAAGAAGGAGCTTGCCAGAGAATATTACATCCAAACAGGGAACGGTGTGACTCAGTGATTCCAAGACTCACAGGCTCTCTCTCTCTCTCTCTCTCTCTCACACACACACACACACACATACACAGAGAGAGAGAGAGAGAGAGAGAGAGAGAGAGAGAGAGAGAGAGAGAGAGAGAGAGAGGGAGGGAGGGAGAGAGACAGACAGAGAGAGAGAGAGAAAGAGAGAGACAGACAGACAGAGAGACAGAGAGAGAGATTATCCATGCATGAAGCCCAGAACTAGGAGAAAGCAATTAGAAGAGGACAGAAGCAAGCTGAGAAAACCTTGCTGGGATTTGCTCCCGAGGTACAAGGCGGCTGCTGTGTGAAGCACAGCTTCCAGGGTCTAGGCTAGCTTTGAAAGGATAGACTGTCCCCTGATTTCCTGACCCACTCCTAAGGGAATCCCCAGCCACAACCTCTCAGCTTGGAGCTTACACCCTGAGTGAGGGTCTTCAGGGAGCCCTGGCTTCCTGAGCTACATTATGGGAACTTGAGGTCCTCGGCACCCAGGATATGTGGGGTTGTTTAAGCCTGTTCTAGATAAGGGGCAAGGAGGGCAAACGAGACTTTTGATGAGGAACAGAGGGGCAGGAGCTAGCCTCCTTTTTATAGAGGTTGAGAGAGAAATGGGTCAGAGCCAGGCTGGCAATTCCTGAAGGAAAGTGCAGAGAATCGAGAGATGAACAGAACTCCCACTTACAACTAAGGGGGGGTGTTGCTTCCCATTTGAGACTCCACAGAAAGGAAAAGACTTCTGGGACATTGCGTATAAGCTACCAGCACTCCCCACAACTGTCAGAAACAGGTGGGATTGACCCAATAGAGGACTACAGCAAGTCTGTGTGTGGACACTGCAGCAGGCAAGATGGATGTGCACAATAGTGTGTGTGTGTGTGTGTGTGTGTGTGTGTGTGTGTGTGTGTGTGTGTGTAGGTCAGTCAGAAGACAACTTCAGGTGTCTTCCTCCTCATGTGAGACAGTGTCTCTGTTGTCATTCTTCTTCATTCTTCTTAGCATAACATCAACCTAGCTGGCCCACCAACTTTTGGAAATTCTCCTGTCTCAGATTCCTTTTTCTCCATAGGAATTCTGGGATTGCTGACATATGTGTGCTACTGTGCTCAACTTTTACATGGGTTCTGGGAAGCCAAATGCAGGTCCTCGTATACCTTGGCAGATGCTCTCCTCAATGTTCATGTATATTTTTAAACCTTTGTATGGACAGTTATTTCTTATTTTTAAAAATTTTAAAAGCTATTTCTCCATAATGTGGCATTAAAGGAACTACCAAAATAACGCTTTTTAAAAAAATGTATATGAATACACCGGAGCTTCAGACATACTAGAAGAGGGCATCATATCTCAGCATAGATGGTTGTGAGCCACCGTATGATTGCTAGGAATTAAACACAGGACCTCTGGAAGAGCAGCCAGTGCTCTTAACCACTGAGCCATCTCTTCAGCTCCCAAAAATAATGCTTTTAAAAATAAGTTTATTTTTATTTTATGTGTATATGTGTTTTGGCTGCATGTATGTAAGTGTGTTGCATAAGGGTTTGGTGCCATTGGAGACAGAAGAGGGCACCAGATTCCCTGGAGCTACAGTTGTAGATTGTTAGGAGCAGCTATGTGGGTGCTGGGAACCAAACTCAGGTCCTCTGCAAGAGCAGCAAGTGTGCCTAGCGGTTGAGCCTCTCTCCAGCCCCATGTGTGTGGAAAGTGAGGGGTGAGAGGGTGGGTGTGGGTTTCAAAACGGGTTTTTCTGTGCAGCCCTGGCTCTCTTGGAATTTGCTTTATAGGCCAGGCTCGCCTTGAACTCACAGAGATCCACCTGCCTCTGCTTCCCAAGTGGGGAGATTAAAGGCTCGCCCCACCATTCCTGGCTTGCAGATATGTATCTTAAAGTAAATTCATCAAAATAAGATTGCCAGATCAAATAGGATATGAGGGTTTTTTATTTTTTTTGACTAGTTTCAGGAATTCTGATACCTATTTTTAGATTGCTCCCTAAAATATCGTTTGGGAGTCTGTAAGTGTATTTTCAGTCTCCCATCTCTCCCGACACTGGGCCTGTTGTGTTTCCAGATACATTTAACAGCATCCCTTTTCTTGGCCTCTGAAGGGCATTGCCGGTGAAGGACTCCTCCCCTGGATGAAGTGGGTAAGCCAGCATTTGCAGATCCATGAGGCCAGGGCCGCCCCAGGGTGTGTGGGACACCGCAGAGGATAATGCCGCCTCTGTTTGCCTTCTGACTCACTTTTGCTCTCCTGGTCCCCACCCTGGTAAACACGCGCACACGTACACATGCACACACACACACACACACACACACACACACACACACACACACAGGGGTGGGGGGGCACAGCTGTTGAAGCTCCTGCCCTGTAGCCTTTCCCTTCTCCTGAGGAGGGACCTAATGTCTGCGTACATCTACCCTCCTAAACAAGGCTTTCAGATGGGTCTTGTCAGACCCTATTTTCCAGAACCTTCATATGAATTAACATCTTTTCCTCACAATGAATGATCATTAGAAACCAACGTGGGTCCAAGTTTCTACTTGAGGCCCATCTGACAGGAGAATCCCCCATAGCTGCTGATATTTTCGGTGCTACCAGTTATTACAGTTCTCAGTGCTACATCCAACCCCCTCCCTCTCCCTCACTCTGTATCCTTTTTTTGTTTAAAGACTTACAGTTTTAGGGAGACAGAGACAAAAGGAGATACTCCAGAAGGGAGCAGAGGAGAAAGGGCTCTTAGAGCATAGGAAGGGTGAGGCCACGGGGAAGGTTTGCCTCTGCATCCCACCTAGGTTTGCCAGGCTGTTGCCATCCAGCCAGGAGTAGGCGGAAAGCAAAAAGGGGAAGCGTGACCATATTGCCGGGGGGGGGGGGGATTTCCCTGGAACTGTGGCACATCCTCACACTTCCGAACCAGTGGTTGGTGTCCTAGGGCAACTGTCAGCCTGCTGGCTCTCTTTAGAGGGACATAAATGTGTGTGTGTGTGTGTGTGTGTGTGTGTGTGTGTGTGTGTGTGTGTGAGAGAGAGAGAGAGAGAGAGAGAGAGACGACAAGCACCCCCTGATTCCAGCGGCCTTTGCCATTCATCTGAGTCGCCTCCTATACAATACCTTACATATCTTTAAACCCTACTGGATGGTTGGCTGAGAGCCCTGAGGTCCAGCCTTCACCCGGCAGGTTACTGCTTCTGCGACTTCCCTGCTCAGCCCTGGCTTTGCCTGCTGGCTTCTGATCACCTCCTCCAGTCTGGCTGGGGCAGCCTCCTTCAGTCCAGGGTTCTGATCCGCCAGGTCTCTCTCTGTTTTCTCTACCTTTATCTTATCTGCTTTTTTAAGTTTTTAAATTAAATTTTTCATTCTTATAAATTAATTTTTGAGGTTAGCATACAAAGGAGCAGGTCCCTTGCTGGGTTCTTCAGACATCGGTGTTACTGTATTCTAATCATTCTTGGGACATTTCCTCTCCTGGGAACGTGTTTTCTGTCTCATCTATGTGCCCAATTGTTGTCTTTTTCTGGTGGATTGGGAAGGAAAGGAAAAGGAAGCTGAGAAGACGCCTCACAATTTTACAAGATAATTCACATTGCTGGGGATGGCTGTGAAGAAGTTCATATATGCAGCCATCGTTGCCTGGATTGTAGGGAAAATAGAAATGGAAATAATTACATGTGTGCACGCGCACACACGCACACACACACGCACACATACACATGCACAAAATCATGCGTACATACACAGATTCATGGCCAATTAGATATAGAAAAGTTGTTCAATTAAAAGCAATTCAGTGTTTCAGTCTCTGATGCTGAGAAGTAGTCATTAGTGAAGATAGTGTGTCTTCTTCAGAAAAGATTTTTAAATTGTATTTTATGTGCACCAATCTTTTGTCTGCATGTATGTATATCTACAAAATGGGTGCCTATGCCTGTGGAGACCAGAGGAGGGCGCCAGATCTCCTGGAACTGGAGTTCCAGACTTGTGAGCCGCCCTGCAGGTGCTGAGAATCCTCAAGAACCGCAAGTGCTCCTAACTGCTGACCGCTCTCTCAGCCCTGGTGACTGTGTCTTTTTAATGAGGAATTCCACCCAGATACAATCTGGTGTCCTGTTGCCATTTGAGTCTTGGCAGTCAGGAGTAAAGCCCTGTGCGTTACTGGGAAGGCAGTGGGAAGGAGCCACGTTTGGGCGAGCCTGAAAAGAGAACTGCTTCACTTGTTCTCTTTGCCGCTTCCTCCCTGGAGGCGGTGTGGCGTGTGAGCCCCCTCTCTTGTGAGGTTGTTGGGTGTGATGAAGGGACTGGTCACTGCAAGTGAAGCAGAAGCCAGTCCAGGACGGTGTGATAGTGCGACAGGTCAAAAGCTGAAAATTCTCATAAATCGAAATGCTTGACCACAGCTTGGCTCGGGCACACAGCGTTGCTCTGCTGGGCCATGGGGGAAGGAGAGGTGAGGCGGAGCATTTATCCTTCTGAGGGCAAGCGTGCTTGGAGCTGTGGCTAGTTGCCTTTTACTAGCAAGTCTAGGAGAAGATCAGAGTTGGAAGAATAGTTTTGTCCTGAATATGCATCACTTTAGTACCACTGCAAAGTAAAACACAACGAAACAAAATCATGCGACAAACACTCTAAGCTGGGTTTGCTTGCAGCAACCACTCAGTCGTACTCGGGGTTTATGTTCCAGAGAGAAGTCTGGGAAGTGCGTAAGGAGGACAGAGTTACAGGGGCTTGTAGCTCGGTTGGTGGCGTGCTTGCCTGGCATGCAGGGCGCTCTGGGTTCCATCCCCAGCACCACAGCAGCCAGACATGGTGGCTCAGGCCTACAATCCCAGGAGGTAGAGACAGGAGGGTCAGAAGTTCAAGGTCACCCTTAGCTACCTAGTGATTTTGAGGCCAGGTGACAATTGCTAATATTAATATCTGCGACAAAGACAGACACACAGTAGCCTCAGCAGGGAGCATTGTTTTTGACCTCAGGTGGAGAAATCAGACTCTGAGACAGCAGGCAGGACTGTGAGGTAGAAAGGAGCCAGTGGACCCCATGACTGCCCGCATGACTTGGGGATTATTCACATCCTCATGCATTCTATGGCACCAGTCTCCCCTGTCCCTTGTCCCTTGTAGACATTAAATAGCCACTTATCATGGATTTCTCTTTTCCTCATTTGTGTTTATATTTTTTCAAAAGGAAAATAAATATCATTTTTTGGCCGTGTGTGTGTGTGTGTGTGTGTGTGTGTGTTGGAAGTAAGCCCCGGGCTTACGATGGGAGCCCTGTGAGTCAAGCTGTGGGCAGTCAAGCTGTGGGCAGTGCCTTTCCTCTCTGTCTCTCTATGCTTGCCACAGAGGAAGGGGGAGTGGTGACGTCTGAGGTAATTTTGCAGAATTGATGTTGTGTGTGGTTCTGGGAAAGCCAAATATATCCTATGGACAGTTTCCCTCCACTAGACAGCATGGGTGGTAAATCTAGAACCTTTCTCAACAGCTTGAAGCCCTGGCGTGTGGTGTACTTTTCTCAGTGGTGGCTTTCCTCTTGGCTGAGTTTTGAGGATTGCTTTTTCCCTTTGAACCTCTTGGGCTTCACTTTTAGCAAGGCATCTGTGTCCTCCTCAGACAGCACAAAGCAACTTCATATATTTTCCCTGTGAGGAAGTTAATGTGGCTTCGCTCTTGTTTCTTTCTGTCTCGTGCTAATTTCACTGTCTGAGCAGCTGGCCCTCTGGATACCCTTGTCCATAACTTTCCTCTGCTTTGTTGAAACTTCTTCAAGTCAAGAGCTGACACAGTGGGGACTGTGCCCGTGCTTGGTCCGTCACACGTGGTGCCTCCGTGAAGACACTTGAAGTGTTGACAGCAAATGGCAATACTCTAGAATCTTGTCTGCTGTCAGGATTACACATGTATTTAACTTTCTTTCCTTTTCTTTTTCTGTTTGCGGGGGTTTTGCCCTGATGAGCATACATGAAAACAAATGCCTTTCTTCTAATTTCTCTGGAAAATTCAAATATTTGAGATCTACTTCAAAGGCCATCACTTTAGCATGTCATAGGGTAAAGTGTGCCATGCCCTTCATACATTTTGTATGTTTATTTTGTTATATGTATGTTATATGTATATGTATTTTGTTATATATATATATATATATATATATATATATATATATATAATTTATTTATTATTTGAGACAGTTGTGCTATACACCCCAGACATTTCTGGACCTTACAGACCTCCTCCCTCAGCCTCTTGGGTGCTGTGGTGACAGGAATGGACCACAACGCTCAACTTCATATGTGTCTGTGTGTTAACTGTCAGTGATATGAGAATCACTATCCATCGCTGCTGGGTGTCCTTCAATGGATAGGAGCCCCCCAAATGCAGCCACTTTAGGTATTTCCTCCTATCAACCCCAAGACATGCTGAATGCATGAGCATCCCGCTATAGAAATGCCACCTGAGAGGAAGCCCTGCAGCCCAGAGCCTTCAGAGGCCTCTCCTACTGCAGAGCTAAATAGCTGCAGTGCAGACCAGGGCCAAGGCCTCTTTGGTTCAAGGAATGAGCGGAGGATGAGAGGAGTCCCACCAGACACAGCGTGTTCTGCGACCCTGCACCAGCTCTCCTGTAAGCTTCCTGGCTGGTGTAGTGGTGACAGACATCTAGTTTGGCACATCCTGAAAAAAAAATGTGGATGGCCAGTCTGAGTGGCCACCAAGAAGTTTCTGAAGGAAAAGTAACTCAGATGACCTAAAAAGGGAGCAGTGTGACCTAACTATAGGCAACACACATACTCATTGCTTCTGGGTTCAAGTCTACGCTTTGCAATGTCAAGTTTCTGTTTAATTTTTTATTTCACTGTCAAATTAAAGAAACAGATTTCAGATAGTTTTAAGAGTCAGTCCTCCATGTTGGGCACTGTAGATGGTCCTCTGTGTTGGGCAATGTAGATGGTCCTCTGTGTTGGACACTGTATCCCCAATCTCTTCAGTGTTTTGTGAGTCAGTGCTGCTTCATGTAATTCTCATGGCCACTCTTTGAAGTGAATCTCAATTCTCTTATCTTACAAATGAGAAAAGAGACATAGGGATGTGGCTCAGTTGATAGACAGACTGCTTGTGTAGTATGCATAAGAGTTGATCCCTGTCACACGCCCAAACCAGGTCTGTTGGTGCATGCCTATAATCTCAACAACTTTAAGGTTAGACAAGAAGATCACAAGCCAAAGTCATCCTTGGCTCCAAACTGAGTTCACACTATCTTGGGCTGCATAAGACCCTGTCTGAAGTTAAGGAATCAACAAGAAAATATTGTTTCAGCAGTACACTGGACCATGGTGACACTTCCCCACTCATCTGTAGGTAGCAAGGTTGAAACGCAAAATCTTTGCTGTGCTTTAATGCATTTTATTTTGGAAAATATGTATATTAGACTATATACATATATATGTACGTGTGTGTGTTAGAAAACTCCAGGAGAATATGAGCTATCGTAACCCATTTTTGTGTTCTTGTCCCCAGGGCAGCAAAGGCGCCTACCGGTACCATTGGCAGAGCCACAATGTCAAGCACAGTGGTGTGGACGACATGGTTCTACTGTCCAAGATCACAGAGAGCTCCATTGTAGAGAACCTGAAGAAGAGATACATGGACGACTATATTTTTGTATCCTTTATCCTGTCCTTTGCACACCTCTGGGATAAGACTGTTCCATGGTACCATGGTTCTTCGCTTTCACAATGAGGGCTGGGCTTCCAAGGGCAAGACTCAGATGTTTTCCTGGCTTTTCACGGAGTCAAAGTGCAGTTCCACCACAGTGTTCCTTTGAGTTATAAGAGTCTACATTCTAAGGGGCTAAGACCTCTGTCTATCCTGGACAGAGTCCTCTGCTCCGTGGGTGTTGTCCTGATGACATGCTAGAAACTTCGAAGGTTTGAAAAGATCACCTCACGAGCAGAAAAGCTACCTCCCCAGCTCCTCTGAACCTTTATATTTACTGAAGGAAACATGAGAAGGCATGATTGGCTATTGAAAATGCCTGGTGTGTTTCCCTGTTAATCTGCCAGATGGTGTTTTATAATAGGGCTTTAAAAACCCAGAAAGCAAACCTCACGGAAATGTGTGTTGACTTCATGATGAAAAAGAACTGTGGTAGGCGGGGGTGTTCAGCCAGCAGTCAGGACTTTTCTTTGGGACATCAGTACATTAGTAAAATTGTCACTTAAATTAGTCACAGCACAGCCATGAAAGGTTTGTGTTATCTGTACATCAGCACCATAGTACTTAATGCTGATGCTACGGTGACCCCCCGAAGGCCCAGTGTCTGGGAGGCGTGGGTGCCTTATGATATAACATGCATTTGGATTTCACCCAGAATGCCTGGGAAAGTTTTCTCACTAGGGGCTTCTTTTTTATTATTATTATTATTTACAATGCTTACTTGACTATTAGAAGAGCCAAATCCTAGGCAGCCATACTTTTGCAGGCTGCCCTGGCTGCCCACCCATCACTTGTGTGTTTAAGTTTAACTCACAGATTGCAGTGTTTGTTATCTCAAGGCATTTAAACCATTACAATCAGTACCGTGCTGTTAGTTTTGTTTTGTTTTTGTTTTTAATTTATCACAAAAGGAATTTTCTCCAAGTATTTGTGCAGTTAAATCCCTAAAGCCCTATTTGTAAGGCTACATCTATATTTCTAGGTTTGTTGACCATTATAGTAGCATTATTTAAATTTGTAATGGACAAGAAGGAGTTGTTCACATATTTTTAAAGGTTTCAGTTTGGGTTTTGAGGATCTCATTATTTATCCCTGGATGGCCTGGAACTCGATGTGTAGACCAGGCTGGACCTGCTTCTGCCTCCCGAGTGCTTGGATTAAAAGCTTACACCATCATGCCCAAGCAAGTTGTTTTATTTTTATTTTCTAATTATGTAATGGTGTGCCTGTGTACATGAGTGCCCATTAGTGGGCACACAGGAGCCTAAGAGGGTCAGAACTTTGGTCCTCTGCAAGAGCAATACAAGCTCTTAACCACTGAGCCATCTCTCTAGATCCTAGAAATATTTGGGGGATATGATGGGATGTTTTGATGTATGTGGACATTATCGAATAATTAAATAAGGGTATTTAACATGACTGTTACCTCCCATACTTGGATATGTGGTATAACCAGTTAAGAATCTCTGATCAATTTTGACATGCATACTTTTTCTGTATAGTCTAGCCAGAGAATCATCTACAGTAGTCTTTTTTTTCCTTTTTGGTTCTTTGAGTGAGTTAGTTTATAAAGCATGTAACAAGCAAAAGTAGAAAATTGAATAGCACGTGGCAGATAGAGAAAGGCAGCAGATGCATCATTAGCAAAGCATCGTTAGATCAGACAACTGGAGCGGCCTGGGTGAGGGAGCAATGACAACATCACCAAACTGAGAGTTAGCAGCAACTAGCAGCCTGGGGGAGACCACACGGAGGCAGACTACTGGAGTTCCCAACTGAGAGAGACACCGTGGAGCAGATCATCCCCTAGGGTGGGATTTCCAAGTTAAGAACAACAGTAAATAGTAACAGAACGATAATATCAAACTGGGGAGCTTACAGACCTCCAACAAACCAACTGGGGAAGTTACAGTGTCAGCCTGGAGTTTCTTTTTTTTTAAAGATTTATTTATTTATTATATGTAAGTACACTGTAGCTATCTTCAGACACTTCAGAAGAGGGCGTCAGATCTCGTTACGGATGGTTGCGAGCCACCATGTGGTTGCTGGGATTTGAACTCCAGACCTTCAGAAGAGCAGTCGGGTGCTCTTACCCACTGAACCATCTCACCAGCCCCAGCCTGGAGTTTCTGATTGAATTTGCGCTCCGTGAATGAGCTTCTTGTGACTGAGTTTCCAGCCTTTTGTTTCTGTTGTCGACATTTTTACACTTTAGGATAAACAAAAATAAGGTTAGAAATAGTTTACTTTCTAGCAATTCTCAAGGATACAATCTTTTAATGCCCTTAGCTGCTTGCTGATCTCTGTCTGCCAAGCCCCTGACAGAGCCAGGGGTCCGCCTGACCCAGAACGGGCAGTTTTAGACATCCTTGGGTCTGAGGGGGAAGTGAGGACCTTCTTAGCTCAAATATCACATGGCAATTCGGCAATATAATGCACACTCTATTACATTTATTTGTTTGTTTGTTCGTTTGTTTGTTTTGAGACAATGTTTCTCTGTGTAGCCCTGGCTGACCTGAAACTCGCTCTGTAGACCAGGCTGGCCTCTGCCTCCTGAGTGCTGGGATAAGAGGCATGCACCACCACTGCCTGGCACAATATTACATTATTGTTAAGTTAGAGTGAACACCATCCTCTTGACTAGCAGTGGCCTGCGGTTTAGAGACAGATCCTGTCCACCATCATTTTTAAGCTGACGTTTCCCTGGGACCCTTGCACCACCTATCTGCTCTGCTCCCCTTTTGGTAACTGTATGGGAGCCATTGTGTGTACTTTCCGTTTCTCCTCTAGTCACAGGAACTGAAATCTGTTTGTTTCATCTCGATCTGGCACCATCCACAAATGTTATGTGTGTGACCCCATGGTACATGAAGACTCGTAGATTGTGGGTTGAGACTGCCTGGCTTCTACCAGCTGAGGTACATCCCAGCTCTAGAAACTGTTTTAAATGTAAGATTATAAGTTTGAGAAAGGTGGATTTTCCCTCTTGCCTGTTTGCTGTGTGTATTGTATGTGCACATATGTGTGCTAGTTAGTACATACCCCCATACATGTGTCTCTCTCTCTCTCTCTCTCTCTCTCTCTCTCCCTCTCTCTCTGTCTCTCTGTCACATTGAACCTGAAGCTCACTGATTTGGCTAGGCTGGTCAGTCAGGGAGCTCGTGACATGCACCCGTCTCTCCCTCCCCAGTGCTGGGGTTATAGGCATGTGCAGCCATGCCTGGCTTTAATGTGTACACTGGGGACTTGAACTCAGGTCATCTTGTTTTCACAACAAGCAATAGTAACCACTGAGCCATTTCCCTACCCAGTAAAAATGTGGGTTTGCTGAATAAGAGAAGGCAAAGATAATGATGGCTGTAGTTGCCTAAGGTTAGTCCAGCCTCAACCCAGACAGCTTGCTCCTCATTGGACTGTTTACTTAGGAGCTTCCTGCAGACAGGGGAAAAAAAATTGCAAGAGCCTTTTAAAGCAGTATATGACCATTTAACATGACTGATACAATGCAACTTCACAGAGGGAAGGACACTAACAGCAACAAAATCCTGCTGCCAGGAGGAGTTCCCATGGTCCTCTCAGCATATAGCTTTATTCCCCGAGCTTATACTCGCACATATGCGCTTTCTTGCTGGGTAACAATAGTGTATCAGCCTCCTCATGCAGTTTTTGCCTCCCCCCGCCCCGCACAGTTCTTGGCAAGAGATGCACCGTATTAAATGTTCCCTGAAAATCCATTGACTCTCAAGCCTTTTAAAATTCAGACAGCAAAATTTTTGTAATGACTCACCGGGCCAGGGGGTGAGGGTAGTGAATGCCTTTGAGTCAATAACTGACTAATGGTGTGTTCCTCCAAGGAAGCGAGCTGCTTGACCACTAATGACTTTCTGATTTAGACATCTCTACCCACTCGACAGAAAGGAGCTTTCTTTCGGCAGGTGGGAGGGAGTCACTTTCGGCTCAGAGGAGGCCTGGCAATGCTGATGGGTGTTTATGACGTGCTGCCATGTCTGCCTCCCGCTTTCTCTCTGCATAGTGATCACAGTCTCCATTACTGCTTAAGAGATAACCCATAGCATAGCATTCCTATAATAAAAGACGACTTCTTTCTTTGTTTCTTCTTTGTTAAGAATATATATATAATCACCTCCTGCCCATAATACCAGCACTGCTTTGTATTATAAGTCAGCATGAAGGGCAATCAGTGACTAATGCATGCAGGCCAAGCGCAGTTGCTTTGTTCTCCATTAGGAAACAAAACCCACTTAGAACATGCTGACATTGTCCAACCAATAAAGCCTGCATTTTTGAGCTATTTATCCCCAAAGAAGGAAGGATGAGTTTGCCATCCATTCATGGAGACGGCTGCCACCCTGCTTACAATGACTTTCTAAAGTGTGTGAGGGAGGAAAGTTCTGGAATTTACAAAGAAAGGAGCTGCAGCAGCACTCTGTTGTCTGTCTGTCCATCCGTCCAGTCTAGCTGCTTGGCTGAGAGGAATTCCCGTGTGAAGCTTTTCACACTCATCTGCTCCAACTGTCTCTAGACTTCTTTTCCTCAAAGGCCACTCTCAGATGTGTTTGGCATTTTTAATCCTTCAGTTAGGAGCTCAGGCTGTCCTGCCAGAGCAGCAGTTGCCAGAGGCAGTGTGTCCTTAGTTGTTCAGAGAGATGCTTGGCTCTAGGCAGACAGGTCACAGGGAGTGGACAGCACGCTGGGTGAGACATTAGTCTTGTGACTGGAGCCAAGAGCTTGAGTTCTGGCTCAGACCGTCCCCAAATATATGGCTTTGGACAGTGGCCCCACCTCCTTCACTTTTCCGTAATATATGCAGTAAGGTTGGCTTATTGCTGCATGCTGTCATCGCATTCAATAGTACAATGCATGCTCTTAGCTTTGCCTGACATTCAACACAACATGGACTGGCCATGTGTCTCAGTTGGGAGACTAGCCCAGCTATGCTGCCCTAGCATGCCTGAAACTCTGGGTTCGATCCCTACCACCACAAAAGCCAAGTACTGCATCCGTAAGAGATGGAGTCAGAAAGATCAGCCCTTCAACAGCATCCTCAGCTACACTGGAACTTTTAGGTCAGCCAGGGATACAGGAAAACCTGTCGCAGAAAATACTCAACAGTGGGCCGGAGAGATGGCTCGGTAGTTAGAAATGTTTGTTGCTCTTCAAGAGGACCAGAGTTTCCAGCACCTACATTAGGGGACTCACTCACAACTGCTTTTGACTCCAGCTCTGGGGAATCTAATGCCCTCTTCTGGCCTTCACAGACACCCTACTACATGCACACAAGCACACATACACATAAGTAAAAGCAAATCTTTAAAAATAAGAAATAAGTACATTTTTTAAGTACATTCCCTTTACATTCCAAAAAAGATGATTTTACACTACATGTACCAAAAGGAAATTGTCTAAATCCAAAGCCCCTTATACCCGATGAACTGAACTTGATTTGTTAAATTCATTATTATTGTTAGAGGAGGAACACAAAGGCCCAGCAGTCAGAGGACAGCTTTCAGGAGTTGACTCTCTCCTGCCACCTTTACGTGGGTTACCCGGATGAAACCCCGGTCATTAGGCGTGGACCCACTGAGTCATCTCCAACAGCCCTGAATTGAGCCTCATGAAAAATTCACTGTGTTGTTCTTTTGATTTCCCATGTCATTTGTGCTGCAGGTTAGTGAGCATTCACAGAAGCCTGAGCAAACATCTGGGAACCAGTCAGTTACAGATCTGCCTGGTTCTTCTCGTTGTCTAGGAAATGAGATGCCCCTCCCCCGCCCTCCTTTTATTTGGTATCATAGCTTCATCTCTACCTGCAGTTTGAAAATTATTCTTAAGCCACACCTTCACTGTGGAAGATTATGAGTGTGGGGATAATGGCCCTGCCAGTGTCCCCAGGAGCACTCCTGAATTATGTATCAGCTGTGGGAGGCAGTGCCAAGGGACTTCCCAGGATCTCTGTCCCCACCTGGCCCTGAGCCCTCTGGGTATTAGCTGAGGTCTCCCAAGACCCGGCCAGATAGAAAAGGTGAAATTGTTTAGATACACAGTCAAGCAACTGACTTTGTTTCCTTGGAATAACTTACTTCCTGTTGGTTCTCATGCCGGTAAATTTGTGGATACTTAGTGTACAATCAGGACACATTGACCATTTTAAACCAAACCTTGTTTTTCATTGGTCCTATCAAATAATGATGTTCTCGGGGACCCTGCTGGGCAATTGGGGGAGAAATGAGAGTCCCCTTCATCCTTACCTGGGTCACTGCTCTAGGCCTAGGACAGTCTAAAAAAGGATGTTTATAGAACACACTAAAATGACACTCGCTCTGTTTTCTGCCCATACTCACCTGGGCTCTATTTCTTAGGCAGTTGAGAGCTCTGGGGGAGGAGGGAGGGTGCCTTTGACCCTATCCTCAGGGCAGCCCTTTGTCACTCCTGTGACAGTGACCAGTTTGTCCAGTATTTCCTGTGAAGGGAAGAGGCACCGTCCTCTGTGGAGGGATCATGTATGTCTTCCCTAGTTTATTTTTCCTCAGAGGAGACATTTTGCAGCCTTCACATTGGTTTTATCCTAGGACTTGTTATAGCCGTTGAACAAGAGAATCCAGAAGAAAGGCAAACCTCTCCTTTCAGTTTGGTTATTAGATTCCTACCAAATCCTTAAAAATACAAAAGACCCCACTGAGATAGATTCTATTTTATTTATTTATGTTTTTAATTTGTATGTATGGGCGTTTTCTGCATGTGTGAACCCACATGTATGCTTGATGCCTGAGGAGGGGCTTGGATCCCAGGAATTGGAGTTACAGACAGTTGTGAGCTGCAGTGTGGGTGTTGGGAATCGAACCCAGGTCCTCTGGAAGAGCAGCCCATGCTCTTAATGGCAAGGCCATCTCCCCAGCCTCTAAGATGGATTTTAGAGTAGACAAAGCCTCCTGGTTCTAAGTCAGAAGAGGCTACAGAGCCTCCCCATCCCTCTGCGTGAATCATGCACTGCTAATTTAAGGTTGGTAGATAAGCAAAACAGGGAGACCCAGTTATATGTCCATCTTGGCCACCTTTTAGCACAAGTGTGTCTGAAACATTACTCTAGGAATACCTATAATGTAAATGTTTTCATTGCTTCCTCAGTGTCTAAATTTAATGAGGTTGTCTGTATTCTTATTTGCTTCTCTGACAAGTCAACTAGCAATAGCAATGGCAGTACTTGCTAACTACAGAAAGACCACACTCACTGCATTCTCACCCAGCCGATAAGTCTCTAGCTCAGTCTGACCCTCAGCTCCCTATGTAGCTGAGGATAGCCTTGAACTTCTGATTCTGTCTCTGCCTCCTGAGTCCTAAAATCCCAGGCACGTTCCCTGTACCTGGTTTATGTTGGTACTGGGGACAGAACCCAGGATTTAATGTTGCTAGGGAAGTGCTCCTCCAGCTAAACTATACTCCTCATCTCTTGTTTCTTTTTGATCAAGAGTACGGACTCTGGAGCCAGCCTGCCTGGATGGGGACGTTGATCTGCCACGTCCTGACCTGTGTCTTTGAGCAGATTTTAAGTTTTATTTTCTTAGAGAGAGCTTGCCTAACTAGAATCATGGGATTGCTGTGTGTGTACCACATAATGTGTCTGTGTTCATTCAGTTCTGTCACCAATTATGAAGTGCTGGTGACAGTGTCATAGACATCTTTCATCTCTTAAACAATTAAGCAATTAAAAAAAATAAAACCTCATCACCTCCTTTTCTCTACTATTATCATCTTTATTTTCCAACGTGGAAGGATTTTTTGGTGTGTAACAAATGAAGTCAAAAGGCAGTCCAGTCATTCTGCTCTCTCTCTCTCTCTCTCTCTCTCTCTGTGTGTGTGTGTGTGTGTGTGTGTGAAAATTACATGACATAGCCACACCCATTTATACTGTCTATATTTTCCTAATTTCACATCTCATCGAAGGTCAAAATTGTCACCTGCATTACGATTTCAGAGATGTCAATGTGAGATGACACACGTGAGTTGAGGGACTAACAGCTGGGTGCTGATTGCCAATCATTCAGTGTTTCACTTATTTCCATAGCAAGGTTGGTAATTAAGGAGGTCTTGGTTTATCTCCATGCATTAACCACAGCTTAGAGGTATGATGTTCTGTATAATCTGCAAACAGATTTACAATAGCTAGGCTTTCAGTTTTGAAGGAAGTTATTAAATATGAAGCAAGTAAGAGTAAAATGGTGGTGGGGGATGGGTAGACACACAGATAAATAGGTAGATGCAAAATAGATGATAGATGATAGATAGATAGATAGATAGATAGATAGATAGATAGATAGACAGACAGACAGACAGACAGATAGACATTATCATCAAGTACTCAGAACACCAGCAGAAATCAGATGGGGAAGCCTCATTAAAGCAATCAGCCGGAGTTCTTGTTAGAGAGACTTCCAGGCAGGGCAGAGTGTCTTCTGGGTGAAGCATCCAAGTAAGAACAAATTGCAGCAGACAGAGAGGCATCATCAAATCGGGGTGCACAGCATCTATTAAAAATGTAACAGGAAGGTGAGGTAGCCAGCTGGAGTTCCCAATCGAGCTTCCTCCTCGTGGCTAAAGTATCTGGGGTCTCTTCCCCATGAAAGACACTTTTATATCAATAGTGACCTCTATGGAAAGCAATTTATCTGCTTGCTAGCCTCAATGGCGTGGTGATGTTACTCCTGGGCTCTCTGGCTGTTCTTCTCTCCCTTACCACACTTTATATCACCAACCCACTCTCGGACACGGGGCCTTAGAGGACACTTGACATAAACATGCTTATGTCAGAAGTCGAGTGGAGGACCCAGAGAAGCGTCTGGGCTAAACAACACATGACAACCTATAGGACTTGGGGATCGAAGCCATCTGAGCCAACTCCCTGTTATATTTCCCAGTTATAGAAATGGCTCCCTGGGAGGAACCCTCACAGTTTTATATATTTTTCTACTTAAATCTATTTATTTGTGAGTAAACTTAGTCTTAATGATCTCTTTGTAAAAATGAAGATATTTCTAATTCAATGATTAGTTGATCAACTTTGAGTGGGGTGTAGTTGTACACACCTGTAGATCCCAGTAGTTGAGAAGATACAGCAGGAAAATCACATGAATCCAAAAGATGGAGGAGATCAGCTTAAAAGACAGCAAGAGACAGTGCCTCAAAAACAAGAAAAACAACAGAAATCCAGTGGCAGGGGTGGGGGAGTGGAGCTTTTATTTATTTTTTTAATGGTTTTCTTTCCTCCGTGGGAACAATGTTTTTATTTTGTTTTCTTTGTTCAGTGATGGATTCTCAACATCTAAACATGCGTGTTGTAAACAATCAACAACAACAAATAGTTGATTGTTGAACAAAAAAGGCATTGGGCAATATAATAGCATTCCCCTCACTTGGATGCATTAAGATATCTAAAGCTGGGTTGGCGAGATAGTCCACTGGGCATGAGTGCTTGCTATGCAAGAATGTGAATGGGTAAAAATAAAAGAGATAAGACTTTGAGAATTAGAACTCTTGGTAAAACATTGGTTCTTCTCCTTTCCCCTAAGCTTCAAGGTCCCTATGTATGTATTGGTTTTTCAAGACAGGGTTTCTCTGTTTAGCCTAGAACTGTCCTAGAACTCACTCTGTAGACCAGGCTGGCCTCAAACTCAGAGGTCCTGCTTCTGCCTGCAGAGTGCAGGGATTAAAGGCGTGCGCCTCCACCGCCCAGTCTTCCTCTTGTTTGTTAAATGGAGACAAAAACATTCATCTTCTTCCCCAGCGGTACAAATTCCAGTGCATCTCATTTCAGAAGGGTGCAAACTGCCCAGGTTGTGCTGTGCAAGGTTCTATTCTCTGTCTTTTAGATCCTTGCCCTCTACAGTGCTAGACTAAAAGGAATGTGCCTTAGCTTATAATGACTCCTTTTGCAGCAGCTTGATAATGAGCCTCATTGCTGTCCCCGGGGAGGAGGAAGACCTGAGCTGATTGAATAACTGCTTCTTCTTTGTGGTGTTTACAAAGTGTGTGAGCTCGCTTCCCTTCTGGCAGTTCACTGCATGCTGGGGAACATCTGTTTATTGACTTTGAAAAACCTGTTTCTATCAAGATGAATGGACCTTAACCAGGTTGAAATTCAGACATATATAGGGTCTGTATTAATCTCTGTCAACCCATTCAAGCAAATGCCATATTTTGGAGAAAAAGAAGTCGAAATGTACCAAGGAGCGGTAAGTTATGTAGTCATTAAGTTGATGCGGTGTTTAGGGATTTTATCATTTATAAATAGTTTTTTCTTGAAGTTAGCAATACATTGGTGTTTTCTTATGAATTATTTATTGTGGAAGGTCAAGTGAGTGACATTGGTTTGTTTTTTTTGTTTTTTTTTTTTTGACAATGGATGCTGATCTTAAGCATGCAGCTCAAAGTACAGACTATCTAATGTGTGGGTTAATTGCCGCATAGAATTAATTAAGTGGGCTGTTGAACGCAGAGTTTGGGGTGGTCTTCTGGCTTCCACGTGTGCTTCAGAGTTGTAAATAATAAACGGAACCACACTGGGAGCTATGAATGTGTCGAAGCATAAGGGCCTGAGGTCATGTCCCAGAACCCTGGTCAGATGCAGCATAGCGGTACACACTTGTAATCTCAGCACTGAGAAGGTGCAGACTGGAGGGTCCCTGGGGCTGGCTGGCCAGTCTAGCCTAGTGATGAGCTAAAGGCCATCGAGAGACCCCACTCCAAAGGAGTTAAACTCCATTCCTGAGGGTAACACCCAAAGTTGTCCTCTGTCTTCCACATGAAAGCAGGCATAAACACACATATTTGTATTCACACACGCACATGTGTGTGCAAGCACGTACACACACAGACTTAAAAATATCATAGGTAAAAATAAATAAGATGCTGGGAGCTTTGAGAATTAGAACCCTCCATATACCTTGGCCATGGCTTGAAACTGAATCTCTCATTCCTTCATTTACTAATATAACTGATCTCTGTTCAAACCCACTCTATTGCCATTTTATCAGTGGATTAAAAGTAAAACCATCAATCCTTCCTAAGGTGTCTTATTCCTGTTCATCACACTCCGGGGCCCTAGACCTCTGCATCTTCTTCCCTCCCTCTCTCCCTCTCTCACAGCCGCAGCACAAGGGCCTTTATTAATCCCAGCCCCTGAAAGCCAAACAAAAGCCCACACAGATCCATCAGTTGAAGTGGAAGGCAACTTACCCACAGCAAGTGCACGCCCCATTGTCGCCAGATGAATGCTGCTGGTAGCCGGAGCCCAAGGAGGCTGCCACGAGAGAGATCTTTGATAATGCTGCTTTTATCCAGATCCAGCACAAGGACACACTGTCAGCAGAGTTCCGGGCCCTGTCCTGGTACCCAAGTCCACGATCCTGGGGCAGCTGGCATGGAGCTGGCCTGATACTCAGTAACAGTAAGGCTCCACCAAGAAGAGCTGAGACACATGGAACACACACACACACACACACACACACACACACACACACACACACGCTTCTAGATCTCTGAAGAGCCACTGTCTGCCAACCCCCTTTATGTTATTTATCTTTTCAAGAGTTCTTTGTTCAGAAATGCCATTTTTTTTAATTGTTATTTTCAGCTGGACAGTGGTGTCACATGCTTTTAATCCCAGTACTTGGGAGGCAGAGGCATGTGGATCTCTGTGTGTTCAAGGCCAGCTTGGTCTACAGTGTCAAATTCCAGGACAGCTAGAGCTACATAGTGAAACCCCATCCCCCCCCCCCAAAAAAATCTTTATTTTCATTACTCATGGTAACACTGTTGTACAGTTGGTTTTTACTGAGTACTACATACTGTATGTGCTTGCAACAATACAGTCCATATGAATTCTGTGTCACATTATCTTCCCTATTTTACAGAGGAGGAAACTGCTGTCCAGGGAGCAGTACCTGAATCTCCTGAGCTAGGAGTTAAGCTCGGGTCTTAATGACTTTGGGTTCTTGATTGAGAAGACTCAGAGGAGATGGCTACTCGATAATTCCTAGACATGTAGCTCACAGGCATGGTGAAAGGGTAGTGGGAAACCTGGCTGAACGTACAGGACTCCTGAGTTGGGTCTGTAGCTCTGTTGCCTGTTACGTACAAAGTTCTGGATCCACCCTAACCCTGAACATACCAGGCCTGGGATTCATGAGACACTGTCTGGGGCATGGAAAGCATAAGTGACCCTCAAAGACCAAGGGTATAGCTTTCATTAAGCAGTTTTGGAGCTTTAGTAGGGAAATGTTTGTGTCCTAGTTAGGGTTACTATTGCTATGATAAACACCATGACCAAAAGCAAGATGGGAAGAAAAGGCTTATTTGGCTTACACTTCCACATTGCAGTCCGTCATTGAAGGAAGTCAGGACAGGAACTCAAGCAGGCTTGGAACCTGGAGGCAGGAGCTGATGCAGAGGCCATAGAGGGGTACTGCTTACTGGCTTGCTCTCCATGGCTTGCTGAGTGTGGTTTCTTATAGAACCTAGGAACTGCCAGTCCAGGGATGACCCCACCTACCATGAGTTGAGCCATCCATCATTAATAAATAAAATGATCTACAGGCTTGCCTATGGCTCAGTCTCATGAAGGCGGTTTCTCAGTTGGAGTTCCCTCCTTTCAGATGACTCGAGCCCGTGTCAAGCTGACATAGAACTAGCTAGCACAGTGTGTCTCCTCATTTCTCTCCACTACTCAGCATTCTCTCCACTCCACCTCCTTCTGATCTCCACCTTCCTTTCTTCCTTACAATGTTCTGCTTACCCGTTTCCAAAAAGGCGTTAAACATGGCCCTATGCCAGGAATCCCTGTAGAAGCAACCCATCTAAGATCATGCGCTGAGGTCCCAGCAGGCCTGCCCATCACCACGAAGGCAGGCTTAACATACACCCTGTCAGTTCCTCCCACTCTCAATAGGTAGTTCCCTATGGGTGGGGGGACCAGCCACAGTGGGGGATGCTGGGTCTAGGACTCCTGAGAACTTTGCTTATACCCAGTGTCTCACTCTCTCTGCTGAATTCCATTTCACCATTGATGTCTGGTCTTTAGAGTTTGGCAGTAAGTAGCAATTTCTCAGCCAGCCCCCTTCAGTTCATCCCTACATAGGACATCCCTATGTAAGCAAGTTTTTTCTTATGTCTTTGTATGGCTTTATCTTTTAAAATTACTGTCCTGTCCATCTTCTCACTCACCCTGTGGGACCTTCAGAGACAGGGCAGTGTGTCACCCCGTACTTAGTCTGACAGCATCAAATCTAGCAAGCCTTATTCCCCACCCACCCCCACCCCCTCACCACACGCAGTGTTTTTATTTGTTTGCTTTGCTTTATTTATTTGTGTAAACCATGGTGTACATGTGGATGTCAGAGAACAACTTGCAGGAGCCAGTTCCCTCCTCCTTCCGTGTGGGTCCCAAGGATCAAACTCTAGTGAACCAGCTAACTGTCAATTGGCAAGTGCCTTTATTCAATGAGCCACTTCAGCCCTGACTGGAGATCAAGTCTCATGTGTAGCCCAAGCTCACCTTAAGCTCACTGTACCATGGATAATGACTGTGAACCCCTGAATATTAATTTTTAAGTTGGTCAAAGCGGGTGCCTAACAACTAAGTAAATAGGGTGGAGTCAGATGACAGAATGAGTCTCCTAGAGATGGGCCATGATTTGATAAATGGACTTTTTTTAAATTTATGTATGAGCGTCTGCCTGAATGTATGTCTGGGCACTACTCTTGTGCATGCAGTGCCGGAAGAGGCCAGAGGAGGGCATCATACTCTGGAAGTGGAGTTACACCACTCATGATTATGAGCCACGGTGTGGGTGCTGGGAACTGAACCTGAGTCCTCTGGAAGAGAAGCCAGTGTTCTTAACCACTGAGCTGTCTCTCCAGTCCCTAATTTTAAATCTGTAAATGGTTAAAGACTCTTTCCTGCACATCCAGTAGACGCTTATTGTAGTTTGTCAGCTCCAGCCCTCCCGTTTTTAGAAAAGAAACAAACTAGCCAAACCAGTTTATCTCCCGAGAGGAATCACGTCTCTTGCTGTCTTCTTGTAGAAAACTTGAAAGTTTTCCTCCTGGTCCGTACATATACCCCTCAATCCCCAATGAGATCGGAGGTTGGCAACTTGCCTTTTCAAGAAGAATAATCCTGTGGGCATTTAGAGTTCTGATCAAAGTGAGACCCAGGGTCTTGACAGGCCCTTTTCTGACAAGTATCAGAATGCCGTCAGTTGCCAAATGTCTCTAGAATTTGAAAGCAGAATGTCCTTGCGGAGACATGCCTGTGTGGAAGGGTGGTGCACCTGGGTCATGTCTGAAGGCTGAATCACAGGCATGCCTATGGAAAAGTTCTTCCAAACCCCACCTTCGATTCCCCAGGGCGTATCAGGCCATAACCAGGGACATTTCTATGAATCATTAAGTCATGAAACCTTTGCCTGTAAATGCTCTAGTCGCTCGCGCTGTGTGCCATGCTGTCTTTGGTCATTCCAATGACAAAGAAACTTACTGTGGTTTTGGTTTCTGTTTTTGCTTTTCTAGGCACAGTATGAGAACCCGCCTCATATCTATGCCCTTGCTGATAGTATGTACAGAAACATGATCATCGACAGAGAGAACCAGTGTGTCATCATCAGGTAGGAGAAGAACGCAGGGCAGCCAGCCTCCAGCCCTGAGCTATCAGAGCAGCCCTGATATTTGAGGCCACTCAGCATGTCTGAGGAACCAGCAGGAGCTGCTTGGTTTACTTTATAATTGCCCCTTGTCTAATGCCAGAGCCTAAACACTTTCAGGGGAGGAGCTCCTCAGGCCCCACCCTTCCTTGAGTCATCAGTTAATGGCTGTTGGGGGAGGGGAGGCATTTTCAATGGTGTAGCCACTGATAAATTGCCTGTGTTCCTGCAAATCTACAATGGTAGTAGAACTCATCCAGTCACTGGAAATAAAGAAACAATCAAATAAATAAATGACATGAAAGTAGAGGGGAACTAATTGGGGGCGGAAGTGATGTCAGAAGTGAGAGGCTGTGCTGGCTACTTTGTATCAATTTGACGGACTTCCTGAGGGTTCTAGAGATGGACCAGTAGGCTCGGTGCATGTGCTTTTCCACGGAGCTCTCTTCTCAGCTCAAGATAATTCTTATCACACCTTAAAAAGATCTGGGAGCCTGTGCTTAACATGTCCAGGACTCAAGGTTTGGTTCCCAGAGTTGCCGCACAAATAAAAAAAGAACCCCTGTATTATCTGATCTGCTCCATATATCCCAACGCTGGAACTGAGTTGCACATTCTTTGTTGCAGCTGGTTTGCTAGCATTTAGAATCCAAACAAAGCCCACACAATCGCCCCTGGTTGCTGTGTCTCTCACGTCTCCTAGACACTAAGTGATCTCCTTCATTCTCTGTTTTTCTTGGCATTCATTTATTAAAGAGGAGGGTTGTAGGCCCTTCCAGGCACTGGCTGACTGTATCCTGTGATGATGCCGGCCGACGCCTCCCACCATGCTCTATATTTCCTGTTGTCATAGTTACTTGTCTCCTTGCTGCACAAAATACCTGACAATAGCAATTTACGGGTTGAAATTTGGAGGTCATTTCCACCGTAAGCAATAGTCTTGTGCCAGTTTTTATCTGATGGTTTACTTTGGCTCACAGTTTTAGGGTACAGTAAGGACATGAGGCGGCTGGTCACATTGCATCTGCGGTAGGGCAAGAGGGAGATGGATTTGGGTGCTCAGCTTGCTCTCTCTCTTTATTCAGTTCAAGACCCCAGGCTGTGGGGTGGTAAGCCCGGATTCAGGGTGGGTCTTCTTGCCTTAATTAATCCAACCTAGAAACTTCTTCATGGGCATGGCCAGAGTCCTCCTAGGTGATTCTAGGTCCTATCAAGTTGACAGTTGGTGTTGATGACCTCATGTATAAATTGATAGTATGTCTCAAAGCATGGCCAGATGCAAATTCATTTTTTACAAAAACATGTTATGCAATGAACGTCATTACCGTTAGTCTCTCTCAGTGTGATGTTCAGAGTATCAATCAATCCATCCATTCCCGATTCTCATCCTTATGACCATTCCTCAAAGTTATTTTCTCATTCTGTTATTTCTTTTACATGTGATAGTTGGACATGTTTTTTATTTCATCTTAAAATATAATCTTTATGGGAAAACTGGATAAAATGCCTACTCATTGTCGTTTCTTCTCACTTTTTCAAAGTAATGAGTTGTTGCCCTGGCAACCTCTGAAGGTAGCATGTATTTATTTTCAGTATCACCTCTAACTAGTGAATTTAAACTAGCCTACTGTTTACACTGCAGTCATCTCTTAGGTGTCTCAGATAATCTCCCTTCTGCCAGTGAGGGCCCCTTGTCCAGGTCTCTGTGTCCTTGACACATCTCAGGTCCTCTTGGATCATTTTCTTGTGGCACATGGTCCAAGCTCATTTTATTTATGCCATCCCGAGACCTGGAACTGGCCCTTTCTCCAAGGGGCTCTTTGTTCAGTCGAATGAGACATGATCTTTAGACACCACTGATCCTGACACCAGCTGTCAGTGTTTCTGTCCTCCATAGTGGACAAAGCTAAGGAATTTGAATCAAAATTAAAAAAAAATCAATGAGGCATGGGTTCATTCTGTCACTTCTAGCTAGCTTTTAAGGTTATAGAGGGCTGTTTGTTTTAATTTATTATTATTATTATTTGCATGTATGAGTATTTTGTTTGAAATCTATATTTGTATACCATATGTGCAGATTGTACATATTTTAAAATATCTTTGACTTGATTTTTATATCTATTATTTGTCTCTCTGCTACTAAAATGATATTGTAAATAAAATTATTTGCCTTATACTGTATGCATTATATTTGTATATGTATAGATCTACATACATATATGTATCTAAAATAATAGCAATATTATTATAACACCAACAATAATCATGCCAATTGGTAGCAATACTGAATTCATTTTAAAATTTATTTTTGTTCTTTTGGTCTATATATCCAATATTAACAGCCAAAATATCACAGTTTAAAGATCCATTCATTTTTATTTTGTGTGTGTGAGTATTTTGCCTGTATGTATGTCTATATACCCTCTGTGTGTCTGGTCCCCATGGAGGCCAGAAGAGGGGATTGGATCCCCTTGGACTGGAGTTATCAATGGCTGTGAGAAAACAGTGGGTGCTGGGGATAGAAGCCAGGCTCTCTGCAAGAACAGCAAGTACACCTAACTGCTGAGCCATCTCCCCAGCCCCCAAATACTGGATTTTAAAAGTCAGCTAATTTAACATTCTCTATGCCCTTCATGTGTCAAGATTGTCTGCCATTAGAGTTCTTTACACTCTAAATTTTAATGGTTTAAGACTGTGAACGTTACACTTATCATTGACTTATTTTGTTTCTTTGAGGAGGAGCCTTGCTGTGTAGCCCACTCTGGGTCAAGCCTCCCCAGTACTCCTGCCTCTGCTCCTAAGTGGTGAGATTACAGCTGCAAACCATCACACCTGACTTAAGATCTCAGAATTTGGTTTTCTCTTACCACCCTCTAAAACATTTACATGGTAGCAAAATAAAAACAGTAAAGCAAGATAAGAGAAGCATTTTGAGGTAAATGCAGGTCCCTGGGGCTTCACAATGAAGTGAGATTCAATGACATTTTACTCCATGTGTCTGGAGGTAAAAGAAAATCTTTGTGTTAGTGTCTCTGGGACCATTATCCCAACCAGGGAACTAGCACTTCTCCCCCATTCTCCAGTGTCTCTAAAGCCCAGAGCTCTGTGTTCAGTCTCTCAGTGGTTGCAAACTTGTTCTTTCCTAGTGGTTTATGCAAATTGAGGGAGGGTGGCTGTATTGGTTATGAATTCTGAATTTATTTTTATCTTGCCACAGTTCCCCTATGACCAGCTTTATTTTTTCCCCTATGACATTGGCTTTCTGGTTCATCGTGCTCCTGCTGGCTGCTGGCCACCCCGTCTTACCCGGGCTATGCACGTGCTCGCCCTGTGGTCTGCCCCCAGAGCCCCTTGCCGTAGGTTCTTTTAAGAAACCACACCAGTTCTCCTGGGGGGCATCTTCTGGATTTGTCTGACTGATCCCACGTGTTCATGCTGCGCTTGTGCCTTCAACTGTCTTCTAGAAGCTGAGGGTTAAATACGAATGGTAGGGTAGATGCAGTTAAACCCTTTCAGGGGGATGCCTAGGGAGTGATGATTTTGCTTGAGTAACAGGAAATGCTCCTGTGTGACATCAATTTGAGGTCACTGGAGAGGCAGGATTGGGGAGGGTCCTTCGTTGTATTTAATGAGAGAGTTCGGTAGGAGTTTTCTGGTAGATCCCGGTGTTTCTTCTCCTTTCTTAGTCTGCTCCTCTTCTGAGTGTTTCCTGGGAAGGAAGAGGTTGGCTTTGTTACTCAAGAGCCCGTGGTTGCACCAGCTCAGGCCTCTTCCACCCTCAGATCCCCCGCCATCTTGATTCACGTGCCCAATGCGGAACCTCTGGCCCCTTCCAAGATCCACCTTCGAGGCCATTTAGATGAGGTACACTTTAATTTAGGAGATGGCAAAACCAAGAGGCAAAATTTAGGCTAAGACTCCTGTCCCCTGACAAGATGGCCCTCCCTTCTGTCTGGCTATAGTCAGTTCTCCCTGCCAGGCTCAAACATTCATGAGAACTGCTCTTGGTGCCTATGGTTACAGCTGTATTGTAGCGACAGAATCCAAAGCTGTATGGAAGAGTCAGCATTATCAGATGAGGTGGGGGGGGGGGGGGTCCAGACACAAAGGCTTGCAGTCATGGAAGGTGTACTCTTAGAGGCCTGGATGGTGTGAGCCCCTCCAAAGGGGTGTGTGTGACAGCTACTTATGGTCAGTCAGGGATACCTGCTTAAGTCTCGAAGGTCTAGAGTTTTTATCCAGGCTTCATCCCATATGCCTACAAGGCTCCTATTTGATTACAGGCTCCTACCTCTAGACTCAGTCCATGCCTTTAACCTCTACTTCCTCTGTGTGCTGCAAAGTGTCTGCCACAAATCACATTAGACAGTTTGGTGGCCTCATCCCCCCAGGCAGTCAAAGAGGGACCTGAGAGGAAGAATGTTGGGGGTCGGGGGCTTGACTTCATTCTCCAAATACAGAGGCCACATGCCCAACCTCTCTTGAGTTTATTCTTCAGTATGCAGGTTCCTTCGCTTTGAGACAGCTCCTGTAACCTCAGTAACTCGCCAGGCTCCTCTCTAGGTCTCAGTTTCTTCTCCTGATAGTAAATTGATGGAGCCAAGAAGTCATGAGTTTTCCTGACTTTGAAACTCTTTATTGTAAGCCACACATCATTGGCTAGCAGCCTCACAGTTGACCAAGCCCCCGGCTCTGATCTTGTTTTCCTGTAGATCAGGAAGATGCTCCTGGACCATTCTGTAGTCTCTTTTTATCCCTGGGTTCATGTGGAGCCCAGCACTCTGTCATCCATCTCATTTTTAATTTCCCTACGGTCTGTTTCTACATTGTAACCACATAGCTTCTGTACAGTAGTATACAATTGGTTGGTTGGGTGATGGGTCCCTCTGTAGATGGCAGACTGGGGAGCTACCAGGTAAAGTAATGTCCTGAAGGTGCCTGCACAGGGTTGTGAAATCACAAAAGACCATTCACAGAGATGACACCATTTATTAGTGGAAAGAAGATGAGATCTTTAGGGATCCAGAAACCAAGTACTGGGATGAGAGGCTGAACTGAGTTAAGATGGCAGGCATGACATTTAATAAGCCTGAGAAGGAACACAGGAACTGACAAGTTAGTGTGGGCTCCAGGCAACTACAGGAAGGTTCCACATAACACAGCCATGAGCAACGGAAGGCTTAGGAGGCCCCCTCAAGCCTGGTCACCAAGCAGCCCATGTCTACTTGGTTCAGACATCACCCATTCTCCAGAACCCATGTCTGGATGTGTGTGTTAAAACCATATCTGGGATATTTTTGGATGTCAGAGACAGCTATGTAAATCTTTTTGATCATCTCTTTGTAGTGTGCTTTGAAAAGGGAAGAAGAACCAGGAAGTTTCTAACAGCATTCCCTGTCACCTCTGCGTCACCAGACTAGCTCTTGGCAGCGTGTCCACATAGGGTTCTGAAGTTTGCCCCCTAGCCTCTGTGGAGACATATTAGACCTTGGAGAACATTTCCGTGGCACATTAACACCAACCACGAGTTCCTGCCCCTCTGGGCCTCATGAGCCCTTGTGACCTTAGCATATTTAAGAACTCAGATATCCATTCGAGAGCATACATCACATTTGTTATAGTTTCACTTTTCAAAAATATCCTTAAGTATTTGCTTTCTGAAGACGAGGGTGTCTGTCTTTAGTGAACCCAATAACAAGTTTCCTAATGATGTATGCATTCCGTGTATGTCCTGCTTTTTCTGTCCGTTTGCTTGTTTGACAGGAGGTCTCATGGAGCCCAGCCTGGCTTCGAACCCACTATGAAGCTGAGGATGACTTTAAACTCCTGATGCTTCTGCCTCCAGCTCCCTAGCACTTAGATTCCAGGCATGTGCTATCATTGTGCTTGATTCACATGGTCCTGGCATCAAACCCAGGGCATTCTAGGAAAAGCTTTCTACCACCTGAGTTATATTCCCACCAACCCCGTTTTAAATTTATTTGTTTTGTGTACATGTCTGCGGGGGAGGGGGTCCATGCATGCACGTGCCGCACAGAGGACAACTTCCAGGAATTAGCTCTCTTTTCCCACCATATGGGTCCCAGGGATTGGCAGCAGATGCATTTACCAGACTAAGTCACCTCACCCACCCTGCTTCTCCCGGCCTTTAAAAGTAATTAATACAGCTGGGGCAGACCTGGTCACACATGCCTTTAATTCCAGCCCTCTAGAGACAGAGGAAGGCAGATCTATGTGAATTTGAGGCTAGCCTAGACATAACTAGTTCAGGGTCAAGCTGGGCTGTGTAATGAGACTCTGTTTCCAAAACAAAAAAGACAGAAGACTTAACAAAGACGTATTTTGAAAGGATTGCTGACAGGTTGCTTATGAGAAGAGCAGGCGCTAGCTGCTAATCTGGACCTGAGGTTGTTCACCTACCTGCTTGAAAAGATATTTTGTATTTGGGCTTCACTAGCATTTGCAGTGATAACAAGTTAGGGAAAAAAAACAAAACAAAAAAACCAACCAACCAAAAACAAACAAAAACCCCACGGTGAGATGCCTCTAATATGTCGCTGTGTCTGCTTCACTCTTGGCTTCCACACCATCAAACGTCTCATCTCCTGGATGCTCAGGCTGCCTTCCTGTCTTTGATGTATTTCCAGAGCCTTTTATTATTATCACTGGGACCCTTTTCCAGGCTCCCCTGGGTTTCTGGTGGCCCACGCAAGTCTTGTTTATTCCGGCAGCATCAACGTTTGAGGCTCACTGTCTCTCTGGTGAGCCTTGTCAGCTTCTGCCTCTGACTAAGAAAGATGGCTGAGAATGGCCGTCGTCTGTGGATTTGAAGAACAGAGATCCGCATCTGGGGCTCTCTTCGTTTATCTTGTAGCTTGTATGGTTCTAAAGATTCCTTTAGTCGAGCAGGGCTGCCAACCTAACGTTATCCCATTCACACTAACTGTATGTGTGAGCATACGTGTGCTCAGGTATGTACAGGCGCATGTGAAGGCCAGAGGTCAATCTCAAGTGTCTTTCCTCAGATGCTGTCCACCTTGTCTCTTTTGAAACAAGCTCTCTCAACCAGTAGGCAAGGCTGGCTCGCCAGTGAGCTCGTTTCTACTTCCCCAGCCCTCGGATTGCAGGCACACGCCACCAAGCTCAGTTTTTTATTTGGTCTTGTTCTGACTTTTTTTTCTGTGGGTTCTGGGATTGATCCTCTCGCTTCCCAGTCCTAATGATATAATTTTTAATCTTCTTAACAATGTGGCCATCTAGTAATCTTATCCCTCTTTGACAGATTAAGAAACTGAGTCTCAGATAAAGAAACGGATGAAGCATCTTGCATTTGGGGTATAGCCACGCTGTGATGTGAGCAAGGGCTGCCCCACTCCAGAGCACCCTTTCTTTGCTGCTTTGAGCTAGCCTGTGTTGGTTTAGTTGGTAAATAACTGTTGTAGCCCAGCAGTGCCTTGAAAAGATCGCTGTGATGACCTAGGAATGGATGCTGTTTTGTTCCTCTGTTTCAGGTACATAACTTATGCAAGCCTTTGGCGCTGCATTTAAAATTCAGAGACTGCTGGGAGCTAGAAAGATGGCTCAGATGTTAAAGAGCGGGGGCTGCTCTTGCAGAGGACCCAAGTTCGATTCCTAGAACCCACGTGATGGCTCGCCGTCTGTAATTCCAGTTCCAGGAGATCTAACAGTTTTTTTCTGGCCTAAAAGAACACCAGGCCTATATGTAGCACATAAATGCAGGCAAATGCTCACACACATACAATAAAAACATAAATTTTTTTAAAAGCAGGAACTAATAAGTTAGAAGAACACAAGAAAGGTTAATAAGGAATTAAATATCTCTCTAAGCTATTCAAAAATGATGTGAACTATCTTTTATTAACATCAAAGGGAATTTTATATATAGCAAGGAGCCAACTAAGGATTTAAACTTGATCTTCAGACTAAACATCAGGCTCAACGAAACCAGAAATTTCCACTTCACCCTTCCTGTTTATTGGGTTGATCAAGGTGAGCCTTGCCACAGAGCCGCTTTCTTGGCAGACTTGAAAATGCTGTATGTCTGATAGCATTAACTCCCTGGGTACCTGGGATCGGGGGAAAGCAGCACTGTTAACTGTTATCTCAGGCACCCTTTGCTCAGCATGTTAGCACATTTCCTCCATCACCTGCTCAGCATGGCAGCAGGGCTGTGTTTCAGCACTTTGATGCATAGAACATATTTGAGGGTTTATATTCTAGTGTGATTTCAAGGTCTGAGAGGGGCTCCTTCTCTCCTCAGTCTCAGAACTTCCCAGGTACCCAACAGAAAGGCAGTCACATCTCACTAATGTGAGTCTCATGACCCAGGGGCTTTTAGGAAAGGAATCTGAACAGAATCGTTGAAAAGGCCTGTGCAGAACCTTCTTTTGATGTGGCTTTCCATTCTCAAAAAAGTTATCTAGGCTTCTGATCACAGTAACACAGGCTGCTGTGTGTTTGTTCCAACTGTGTGTAAGATAGTATTTCTGGCAGATTTGCTTAAATGGGTACATATCAGTAATGACTCAAGAGCTGTCAAAAATTGGACCATCTGGAGTTGAGGAGGTGGTTCAGTAGATAAAGTACCTGTGGACAACCAGGGACCTGAGTTTGGGTCCCAGGGACCTATATAAAAAGAGGTCCATGGTCACACACGTCTGTAACCTTAACAATGGACATGGGGGGCTGTGGACCCCAGAGCTCGCTCTCTCTCTCTCTCTCTCACTCTCTCTCTCTCTCACACACACACACATACATACACACACACACACGGCCCTCCTGGCTAACGTTTCCTATCTCAGTTATTTGGTTTTAGAATATTTTTCTAACATAGACTCCATTCGGTGACACCCACAAGTTCCTGAAACTCTTTTTTTTTTTTTTTTTTAAAGATTTATTTATTTATTATATGTAAGTACACTGTAGCTGTCTTCAGACACACCAGAAGAGGGCATCAGATTTCATTACGGATGGTTGTGAGCCACCATGTGGTTGCTGGGATTTGAACTCTGGACCTTTGGAAGAACAGTCGGGTGCTCTTACCCACTGAGCCATCTCACCAGCCCGTTCCTGAAACTCTTAATGCCGTCATCTCGCCGTTGTCAACACAGCCTGCATGCTTTAATGCCTCTGGTGGAGTAGGCCTGGCTCAGTAGTCTAGAACACTTGCCACTCTTCCAAAGGACCGGGCTTCGGTTCCCAGGAACCACATCAAGTGGCTCACAATTACCTGTAACCACAGCTCAGGGCCTCTGACGCCCTCTTCTGGCCTCTGAGACCACCTGCACACATGTGGTATACACATACACAAATAAATAAAAATAAAAACAAATATTTTTAAATCTACATTAAGAAAAAAAAAAAAAAACCAAAAGATACCCCAGGAGGCCCCAAGCTCATCTTAAGCTAAAGCCATAGCATTTCTTATCACTTCAGCAAGAAGAGGGCCTCAGCCCTGTAGTGTTGGAGACAAAACACATGCATGGTTAACCGCTTCACCTTACCTTTCCTAAAACACAGACGGACACAAAATACACCTCCCTGGCATTCATCCAGTGAGCTGCAGGGAAGCAGCAGCTATGGAGGAACGGCACGGAGGGATTTTGGAGACCCACTATGGAGAGCATCTCTCCCAGCGGTCAGGATGACCGAATGAGCAATGTGAAGGCAGAAATGCTTTCACACTTGCTGGGGTAACTTAAGGGAACTGGAAGCATTGTTGCTTTGTAAGCGAGGAACGGCCTGACTCACAAAACCGTGGCAGTCCCCTGAGTCCAATTATTATCACAACATTATAAAAGGCTAAAGTGTTGATTTCTACAGCTAACATGCAAGCGCTGTGTTGTTTGGAGCGGTATTTCCTGTGAGGTCTGTCTCGTCTTTGATTTTGAATTGTCAGGCTGATCCCCAGTCGACTGGGAACAAACGGGGGGTCCTAGTTAAGAGTTCCCAGTCCGAGCCCTGAGGGTCAGAGAAGAATCGGGAACATGATGATTATGGAACACTCTGGGGGTTCTGCTAGGTCGTCAGAGTGAGTTGAGGGTTGCTGATCAGTTTTCTTGTTTTTGTTTTTGGGTTTTATTTTTAAGATTTATTTATTATTTTATGTGAGTACACTGTAGCTGTCTTCAGACACACCAAAGAGGGTGTGGGGCCCAATTACACATGATTGTGAGCCCCCATGTAGTTGCTGGGAATTGAACTCCTCGTGACCTCTGGAAGAGCAGTCAGTGCTCTTAACTGCTGAACCATCTCTCCAGTCCTCTTCTTAATTTTTTCTTTTCTTTTTTCTTTTTAACAATTGTACCCATCTATTGTGCACCTGTGTGTGTGCACACGTGTGCCTCGGCAAATGTGTGGAGGTCAGAAGACAAATTGCAGGAGTCAGAGCACTGGGAATCAAATCTTTGGCGTGTGTGCGGGCTAGTTTTATGTCAGCTTGATATGAGCTAGAGTCATTTGAGGAAAGGGAACCTCAGTTGAGAAATTGCCTTCATAAGACTAGGCTGCAAGCATGACTATAGGGCATTTTCATAATTAGTGATTGATGTGGGAGGGCCTGACCCATTGAGGATGCTGCCATCCCTGGGCAGGTGGTCCTGGACTCTGTAAGAAAGCAGGCTGAGCAAGCCACAGAGAGCAAGTCAGTACGCAGCACTCCTCCATGGTCTCTGCATCAGCTCCTGCCTCCAGGTTCCTGTCCAGTTCCAGTTCCTGTCCTCTCTTCCTTCAGTGATGAACAACCATGTGAAATCACTAAACCCTTTCCTCCCCAAATTGCTTTTGGTCACGGTGTTTATCACAGCACTAGCAACCCTAACTAGGACAGCATGTGAGGCGAGCACTCTCCTACTGAGCTACATCTCTAGCATTTGGTTGGTTTGTTGGTTTGTTTGGTTTTTGAGACAAAGTCTTATTATATATCCCAGACTCTCAGAGAATTGGACCCTCCTGCAGCAGGCCCAGGGCTGGGATTACAGGAACGCACCAACATTCCTGGATGAGCTTTTGTTGTTTTCCGACCTTTCTCCCTGGAAGTCAAGCAAAACGATGGAATTAGGCAAGGTTGTCAGTGAACACAGGCAAAGCCTATTGCAATGGCTGCTGTGAGCTGCAGAGTGAGCAGCGATGGAGGTAGTGTGCTGTAGAATGTCTGATGTCTTCATAGACTTTTCAGTTTAGATAGGGCTTTCCCTTTCCAAGCAGGCCAGTACAGATATGGTTAGATATACTGTAAGCTTCAATAATTATGGAAGATTCCATTATTGTGCCATTATTTTAAGCACATTACCGGCTGTGATCAATAAAATGTCCCTTTAAGTGGCTATAAACTGAAACCAAGAAACGAGCATTCAGATCAATGTTTAGCCAGAGCTAATTATTTTAAATTGCTTAGAAATCACAGCTCCTGAGAAAGTGGATGCCCTATTTTGGGGCCTGGCATATTTATTTTAATACATGAAAAGAGTTACTTGCTCTCTGTTACAATTCTGCTGTTTTGTTTCAAACAGTGATACAATGCTTGGTCAGGTCTGGGAGACAGTTCAGTCCTCCAAAATGCTTGGATCACCAGAACCTACAGGCTTGAAGGGGTGAACAACTCATTCAAATTGCCCTCTGATTTCTGAGTTCCACATGTTCACCATGGCATGAGTCCTACACCCCAGCCCCTGTGTAAAAATACTTTTTAGGAGACACAGTATTTAGTGCCTGGCCACACTATTAAACAAGGGCACTGTTGTGGGATAGACTTTTATTTTATAATTCTGCTAGGATTATTGTGTTTTTCTCTCTTGAGGCTTATTCTAAGTAATTATGAATACAGAAGTGCAAACTTAACAGAAGTCTGATTAGTCATGGTGATATATATATATATATATATATATATATATATATATAATTGAATAGTAAAATAATAAAATTGAGGAATATTCATCATCATTGTGGGGTGATTCTTCCTCTTGGAGGTGGGGGGGAAAGATGTTTTTAAAATATATAAAAATACATGGTTAATTGCCTGTCTCAAAGACAAAATTGTAAGGTCCAGGCATAGGGGTAAGCCCTCTGTAACCTTGGCACTGGGAGTGGGTAGGAGAAAGGCAGATCTCTTAGAGTGCAGGAGCCAGACGGTCTATCCAATCAGTCATAGGCCGTGGGTTCCGTTAGAGAGACCCTGTCTCAAAAAAAAAAAAGGTGGAAAATAATGGAAAAGACATTCTGACATCATCCTCTGGTTTACACACATGCACAAACCATAAAAATAAAATGTAGGCATTGAGAAAGTCATAGAAGCTTGAGAGTTGGCTCCATGGTTAAGAGTGTGTACTATTCTCACAAACCCAAGTTCAGTTCCCAGCCCTTGTAGCGGAATCTGATGCCCTCATCTGGCCACCATTGCCACTACACTTAAATGCACACACCCACACAACCATACCTATACATAGTTAAGAAAGGAAGAAGGAGAAGAAGGAGAAAAGAAGGAAGAAGAAAGAAGAAGAAGAAAGAAGGAGAAGGAGAAGAAGAAGGAGGAGGAGGAGGAAGAAGGATGGAAGGAATCACCTTAGGGCCAGCACTGGGTTTGTAGCTCATTAGTAGAGCAATTGCCTAGTATGCATGAAACTCAGGTTCAACACTCAGCACTGTAAAAAGCATAATGATAAATCACAGCAGAAGAGAAAAGAAACATTTATGTAGCAACCTCCTAACAAGTGTGTGCCAGTTATTTTGTCAACTAGCACAAGCCAGAGTCAGCTGGAAAGAGCACCCTCGACTATAAAGATGCTTCCCTCAGATTATCTGTAGGCATGCCTATGGGGCATTTTCTTGATTAATGATTGATGTGGGAGGGTCCAGCTCACTGAATGGTGCCACCCCTGGGCAGGTGGTTCTGGGATATATAAGAAAGCAAACTGAGCAAGCCCTGGAGAGCAAGCTGATAAGCAGCACTCCTCCATGATCTCTGCCGGAGCTCCTGCCTCCAGGCTCCTCTACATAATGACTTGTAAACCAAATAAAGTTTATCCTCCCTAAGTTGCTTTTTATCTTGACATTTTATCACAGCATCAGAGCAAACTAGGACCAAGTAATATCTTTTCCAGTTGTCCTGGCCTTTCTTTTTCTTATACTATTTTCACATTGTTACCAACCTGTTGTAGATACATTGTTGCTGTTGAGCCCTGGCTGCCTGGCTTGTAATTCTTTCATAATTATTTTAACTGTTTCTGTGATGTTATACTCTTTGGTTGTAACATTACACTTCCTTTTCCTAAAGTTCTTCAGTGTTTACATTGTTACAACTTAGTAAAGCAAGTCGTAAAATAGAGTGTTTGTAAGGCCAGCTACAGCTGGGGCAACTGGAAAGGAGATAGTTACCAGAGGAGCCCTGGAATCCAGGTGACAAGTCAGTGTCCCACTGACTCCTTCTATGCAGGAACCAACACTTAGCAGGCAGACTCTTGAAGGCTGCTTGTAAGTAGTCACAGCTGCTCTGATGATCGTGGCTGTTACACAATTGGCAACATTTGTTGACATCAACTAGACTGAGGTTCATAGAATGTTAAGATGTGGGCCTCCAATTCCTTGATCACCGAGAGCATGTGTCCTTTTATAGATGTGGGTTTCTTTAACAAACTTGATTCTGGCAACACCAAGGCGGCTCACAGAGAGAGGAGATTTCAGATGGGATCGAGCATGTTTTGAATTGAGGTCATTATGAATTCAGGGGGATTTTGAGGGAAGAATGGGGATTTTGGGAGAGCAGACTATTAACAAAAGGCTATTGCTGTACATTCAGGCCACCCAGCGGAAGGTAGTCTTTGTTTCTCAGGATGTGATTAATATTACCTCATCATTTAATTTTAGCATTCCTAAAATAAGGAAACTTGCATCACATCGAGGCAGAGGCGGAAGCCTGAGTGCCCGTTTTTGCATATGTATATTTATATTTATATATACTTATGTATATATATATTTACATAGGCATAAATAGACACACACACAAAAGTAACATAGCATGACAAAAAGTGTAAAAAATAATTATCTGAAACAAACAGCTCTCCCATTGTTGTCTTACCTTGATCAAAGGCTTTCTGTGTTTGGAACTGAACCCCAGGCCTCCAGCAGCTCTGGAAGCACCTTACCTCTGAGCTATACCCCCAAGTCCTTAAAAAAACCACATTTGCCTGAGGTGATGCTTCGTGTATGCCTATAATCCCAGTGCTGAGGCAGGAGGATTTTGAGCTCAAGGCCAGTCTTAACTCTGTAAGGAAACCCCCATCTTAACAATAAAAATCGAATTATAATTATGTTCTGCCTATAATTAGAATGGAATATGTCGGGTGAAATTACTTCATAGCCTCCATTTTTTTCTGTTGACAAAAATGTGTGTGGATGTCACTGGTCATTTCTGGACAATTCCATCCTTCTGATGTTTATAGTTTCCTAATTGTGCTTTCTGGGATTGGACAATTAGGAAACTCAACTCTCCATCCTCCGCACAATGGCAATGATAAATGTTCTGTCTATGCCATGTTTACCCGGGTCAGAGGAGTGGGCTGGTCCTGTGATCCACCTTTCTCAGCTAGCGTCATGCTCCACCCCCACCCCCTACCCCCCCCCCCCACCTCCCTGCCACACATACCTGAGTTCCTTTCTTCCTGGTTTCTCTGCATTTTGTTCATTCGGAGACAGTGGATGATGGAGGTGGCGAGGACCATTTCACAGATGGGTGTTTGTCTTTCTTTCCGTAGCGGTGAAAGTGGTGCTGGAAAGACAGTGGCTGCCAAGTACATTATGAGCTATGTCTCCAGAGTGTCTGGAGGAGGCCCCAAGGTCCAGGTGAGTCTGTGCTGCAGTCAGGGGCTTCTGTTTGGAGCTTTGACGGGGTGGGCCTTTGATCTGTCCGTAGCTTAAAAAGAATTTATTTTTGTACAGCAAAGTTTGTGGAACCTAGATACATAAAATGTGTAAAGAAATTGTATGTTTCCATATTGACATGTCTAATATATAATGAGCCCCTACAAATCAATCAAAAGGGCTGTGGTTCAAATGGAAAATGAGAGACATGAAAGACAGTTCTGATGAAAAGAAGTATAAGTTATTTATCAAACATGAAAAACAGAAAAATTTTTATTAAAACTATACCAAAACTGGGACTGGGGATCTAGCTCAGTTGGTAGAATGCTCCCCTGAGTTCACAAAGCCTATTCCACACCCAGCGCCACATAAATCAGGCAAGAAGGTGCGTGCCCGTAATCCCAGCATGCAGAGGTAGGAACAGGAAGATCATAAGTCCAAGGCCATTCTTGACTACACAGCAAATTCAAGGCTAGCAAGGCTACCCTGGGCTGTAGGAGTCTCACTCTCAACAAAGCAAGCAAACAAAAACCCCACTATATTATTATTATTATCATCATCATCATCATCATTAATCGTTGTTATTATTATACCTATCAGATTGTCAGAGCTCCTGTTCTTACAAACACTGCTGGAAAAATGTTGGACACAGTTGCTTGTGTTACTGATAGGAGCATGAAATAGCACAAGTCTATAGCAGATATTTCAGTAAAATCTAGGAAATTATATCTCCTCCTCCTCCTTCTTCTCTTTCTTCCTCCTCCTTCTTCCTCCTTCTTCCTCCTCCTTCTCCTTTTCCTTCTTCCTCCTCTCCCTCTTCCTCCTCTTCTTCCTCCTCTTCCTCTTCCCCTTCTTTCTCCTCCCACTCTTCTTCCTCCTCTTTTCCTCTTCCTCCTCCTTCTCCTCTTCATCTTTTATATCTTTGTCTTCATCTTCATTTTTAAGATGGCTATCTTACTAAGTTGCCAAAGGATAGCCTTAAACTTCTGAACTTCCTATCTCTACCTCAGGTTTTAGGAATGCATCACCACACCCAGGTTATTTGGTGCTAGGGATGGAACCCATCCTAGGCAGGGCCCTAGGATGCTGGGTAAGCACTTTTCCAGCTGAGCTGTAGTCTGAACCCCACTTAAGGGCTGAAGTTGATCTCTTGAGGTGAGCTTGCAGCTCAGCGTTAGGAAGCTTCTCTGGCTGGGCATGAGTCCTTCCCTAGTGTGCACAAAGCCCCAGATTTTATCCCCAACATAAGCTAAATGTAGTGATTACACGAATGTATTCTAGCACTGGGAAATGGAGCAGACAAATAAAGAATTCAGGGTAGTGTGGTTGAGGCCAGTCTGGGCTATATGAGACTGTCTTTTAAAAATTAATAAAAGGGAAGAAAGCAAGAATGCATGTCTGCCATGCCTGAATCAGTTATCCTGAGTTTGTTTAATCCCAGCAATTCAGTAGATTAATAACAACAACAATAATAATATACGGCTATTCTTTTTAAGGAAAGGGCTTCAAGATCTTTTCTTTCTGGCTCCCTGAGAGAAACTTGAGTATCATTTCTAGTTTGCAAACAGAAGATTAAAAGGAATAGCAAAGATTCACGAATTCCAAATTTACTTTATAATGAAATATAACATTTATGTACAGCCCCTGGGTTGTAAAGGAGAGAGGCAGCTTAGGTGTGGCGCTACGTCTGATTGGATGAAGACAATCACCAGAGTCTGCCTCTGTGCTCGTAGCTATCACTGCCTCTGTGGAACAGAATGCACCCTCAAGCCTTGTGCCAGTCTCTCTGCTGGGATGTTCATTCAAGGGTACCATAGGAGTATATGGCTTGTTCCCATAGTCAGTTTTAGTACCTTCGTCTAGTCCCATTCGCTATGTCCGATGACCCAGTGGCCAAGCTGCAGACGGTTAATGTTGATTTTTCTCTTCCTGTTTTCCTTTGAGGACATTGATCCAGAACTCTTGGCTTCAAATTAGTCAGTAGCTCAAGAGCACAAGCCAGGAGACTTGTTATTTCTGGAACACATTTAGCCATAGCATGTGAATAATTAGACATACAAGGAGTGAGTCACTGTCCAAAGGCCTCTCTGCAGCACTGGCCCCATCAGCTGAGAGGCCTCGTGCCTGTGATGTGTTTTGCACACTTGTAAGTCTGGCACAGGCCTGGAGTGTTCACACTAAATTATTCTCCTGTTGTTGGCTGGTAGCTGTGTCACATGATCTGGCGTTGCTCCTGGCTGCCCTGAGTGTGAATTCATGCTAGAAGATGCAGTAATGTGGGGCAGCAGCATTAAGGGAGTTGGTTCATTCTTTCTACCCTGTGGGTCCTGAGACTCAGCCTTGGCTGCTGCAAAGCTCCCTGGGAACTGCGTTGCTTTGAAATGCAGATTCCTGAGCCCTGCTCCAGACCTACCAAACCTACCTCTGCATTTTAGCAAGACACACCGTCACCCCCCACAGTTAAAGTTGGAGACACACAAGATCATGTTTCATAGATGTTTGGAAAGGAGAAGATGGTTGGTTGCCATCTCGATGATAAGTCTTGCCTCTGCTGTTGCAAAAGAAACAGTTGGGGGGGATGCAACGGAGAATGCAAGATGCAAAGAGGCTTCCTCATGCTTCTCTTTCTTCTTCTCTGTGATCACCAAGGCACCCAGATGTGCAGGAGGGAGTCACAGCAGGGAGAATGGAAACCCAATCCCGGACTGTGTAGATTCTGGGTTCCTGGTAACATCTCAGCTTTGGGATCCTGTTTCCGGACCGAGAGGGGTTGGGAAACCTGGTTATACAAGTACGCTTAGGTCTGTGGCAGTGCAAGAATAAATCATAATCAGGAGCAGTAGCTCCGTTGGTTGTGTACTTGACTAGCAGGCACAAAGCCCTGCCTTTGACTCCCCCTAAGTCCCAGCACGGCATAAACCACATGTGGTGGCACGTGCCTGTAGTCTCAGTTCTTGGGAAGTGGAGGCAGGAAGATCTAGGGTTCAAAGTCACCTTCAGCTACATATCAGGTTTGACACTAGCCTGAGCCACATGTCAATCTGTTTCAAAAAAAAAACAGCTGGGCATCGGGATGTGCATCTTTAATCCCAGAACTTGGAAGACAGGGACAGATCTATCTCTCTGAGTTTAAGGCTAGCCTGCTCTACACAGTGAGATCCAGGCTGAATAGGGCTACAGTGTAAAATCCTGTCTCAATAAAACAAGGCAAAAATCAAAATGAATTTTCCAGAAATGCCCCAGGACACATACATGACTGGATCCTCTTACCTTTTAACATCCAGAAAGTGGGACTTTGGGGAAAGTTGACTTTGACATCGTGTGCTAAGCATCCATTATTTTCCTAACCCCCCTCTTGTCTACCGCCATAGCATGTGAAGGACATCATCCTTCAATCCAACCCGCTCCTGGAGGCCTTCGGAAACGCCAAGACAGTGCGCAACAACAACTCCAGCCGATTTGTGAGTGTCCTGATTCCATGCTGGGGAGCGTTTCCCGTATCCTGAGAAACAGGCTTTTCTATCTCTCTTTACTCTTCTAAGCAGAAATTATTTTTGTGCTTTGGACATAAACAAAACAGTTTCAGAAATGGCTCCTCCCTGGAGTTACTTCAGTAAGGAAACCTACAGTTGATGAAGGGGGTTGCCCTGGTCCTAGGGAGGTGTGCAGGCTACCTGGAGGACAGAAGGGGGAAGATTAGGGCAAGCCTGAGGTCCAGGCCTGCTTGAGGGGACTTGTTCCGTGGAGCTGGGTCTGCAGGGAGCACACTTGGACTGAGGGAGCACCTGGGACAGACTCTTCCTCCCCTAGGCCTCTGCCTGCCTCTCCTCCAGATTTCTGAATTTGCTTGCTGAATGCTCATAGAATGAAGAGCCACTGGTCCTGGTGCCTCCTGACTCCATGCACCCAGGCTTAGGACAAGGTCATCCTTGCAGCTCTGTGAATGCCTTTCTTAAATGTCTCTGACTAAAAGTCTTGGCAGTGGGGTACTGAAATGTGACCACTCGAAAAGGCCAAAGGTGTATTACCAAACCAAAACCAAATGCCTATAGATTTAGTGTCCTATTTCGACCATACAGCCTGTCTGGCACCCAGACGAGCCATCTGTGAGGCTGACAGTGGGCTGCTTCAAGATGAATAGTGGGTGGGACTTTCAAAGAAAAAAACAGTTTCTTTTTCACTTAAAAAAAAAAAAGCATTTACACTGGGCAGTGAGTGGTGGTATGCTTTTAATCCCAGCACTCAGCAGCAGGCAGAACTCTGTGAGTTCGAGGCCAGCCTGGTCTACAGAGGAAGTTCCAGGACAGCCAGGGCTACATGGAGACTCCCTATCTTAAAAAAACAAAAACAAAGAACAAAAAACAAAAACCCAAAACAGAAAAAACATTTCATCCTTTTTCTTTTGAGGCAACACCCCCCCATAGCCCAGGCTAGCCTTAAATTCTCTATGTAGCCTAGGATGACCTGTCTCTGCCTCATGCCCTGAGATCACCAATGTATACTACCAGGTTGACTTTAGCTTTTATTCAGAAAGGAAGGTTTTATTTCCAAGAGAAGTCTCCCTATGGTCCCAGACAGTTATAGTTGAGTTTGCTGATGCCTGTCTGTGAGACCTGCTTCACGCTCCCCATTGTCTGGGGGAAATCCAGTTTATTTTCTTGCTTTTTCTTCTAAGTGGTTTTTTTTTTTTTTTCAGCTCAGTACTTGGGATGTTTTATTCTGACCTTTCTAGATACTGACAGAAGAAAGACACTGCGAATGAACTTTCCACATGACCTTTCTGCCTCTAATTATCATTCTTAACCTGCCTTGCAAAAATAGACATGTCAACTGTAACCCTTTAGCTGCCCACCCACACCCTTCTTCCTAAAACAGCAGGAAAACATCGTTATGACTTCCTTTGCCTTTTCCTGTGATAAGGTGTTTTGTTTTGTTTTTTTTTTTTTATTCTGAGAGGATAACTCAGTTGATCTTTAGACATAGTAAGGGCCCAGCATTTATAATCATATAACCCTAATGGAAAGGGGGGAAGGATAGGTTTTCTCTGTGTTATGCTCAATGACATCAAAGGGGCTCTCTCTCTCTCTCTCTCCCTCTCTCTCTCTCTCTCCCTCTCTCTCTCTCTCTCTCTCTCTGTGTGTGTGTGTGTGTGTGTGTGTGTGTATGTGTGTGCCATGCTTGGTAGCATCAAATGATAATCTCACTAATTATTTAAAAAATATAAGTCTAAAGCCATATGCCGTTTTCTGTATTTTAGATAGGCAAGCATTACAGAGAATGATAACCAAGATGCCACTGGCTGAAGACTGATACATCCTTCTAGATAGAAGAACAGTGTGGCAACCTTGGTGCTATGTAGCTTCCTGTCCTGTTCTTCAGACAAACACAGACGGGGAGAGAATGAATGAGGAATGTAGTCTCCTTATTTAGTCTGGCCATAGGGATTGAGCCTCTGAATGCAAAACCGTGGGACTGGCAAACTTTCCAGTATTGTTTGTTATAATCATGGGACTGCCAAGCTTTCCGGTATTGTTTGCCACCAGGAAAGTAAATAAGGCTAGCTCAGGGCTGGGGATAATCCAGAATGTCTTCCATTAATGAATTTCCTTGAATTATACCCTGTATTCAAAGTCTGTTTGGAGCACTGTGTTTTTGGTTACCGGATGATAAAGGAAATTGCTAATTTTCTTGCAGGGAAAATACTTTGAAATCCAGTTCAGTCCAGGTGGGGAACCAGATGGTGGCAAGATCTCCAACTTCCTTCTGGAAAAGTCCAGAGTGGTGATGCGGAACCCGGGGGAACGGAGCTTCCACATATTCTACCAGGTTTTCCTCCATAGCTTTTCCTTCTCCGTATTAAAAAACAAGACTGGGAGGCCAGCGAGGTGGCTCAGAGGAAACAGGCACCTGGAGCCAACGCTGAGTCCGATTCCTGGGACCGCGTGGCAAAAGAACCAATTCCCAAAGGCTGGCCTCTGATCTCCAACCGGAAAGGAGAGTGATCACGTGATCGGTTTTTACCTCACCCCTCAGGTTTATTCAGTAATCGAACCAGCCCAGAAAGGTTTCTCTGTGCTCTGTGCAAGTGTACAGAAGGGACATGAGAATGTCCCTGTCCCCAAGGAGGGTTGAGTTCTAATTAGGATAAATTGCTGACAAACTTCAAAACAGAAGTGGGAGTGTTTGTTTGATTATTTGCCAAATAGGAATTTGTGTGGGAAGAGTTAGAGCCCAGGAAGGCAGGGAAGACTAAGCAAGGGAGCACCCTAGGCAGAGATGGGAGGAGGGGGTGAGCCAGGAAGTCAGGTGATAGGAACAAAGTGTCCAGGGCAGATACCTGCAACCAGTACACTATTAGATGAGCGTGTTCCCTCGGGCTCGGGATCCCCAGAGCAAGTCCAGCCTGCCTCTACCCAGACCCTCAGAACCCAGGCTGAGTCTGGGTCAAGGTGCCTTTAAAAAAAATGGTTTTGTTTCTTTTTTTTTAGATTTATTTATTTTATGTGTGTAAGTGTTTTACCTGCATGTAATGTCTGTGTTCCACATGTATGCCTAATGTCCGTGGAATTCATAAGAGTGTCAGATACCCTTGAACTGGAGTTAAAGATGGTTGGGAGGCACCATGTGGATGCTGGGATCTGAACCCAGGAGTTCTACAAGAGCAGTCAGTGCTCTTAACCACAGAGCCATCTCTTCAGCCCAAGATGCTTTTAAGTTATGTTTCAGGCTTTAGCAATCATCAGTTCAGTTGTTAGTTGTTTGTTGTTGTTGTTGCCCAATACTGGAGAGTTAGCCCATAGCCTCCCATGTGCTGGGTAAGCATTCTACCACAGAGACATTTCCTCTGTCCTCTTTTCACTTCTTTCATTTAGAGACAGTCTCTAAGTTACCTGGCTGGCCTTGAACTCACTTGGTAGCCCAGGCAAGCCTCCTACCTTAGCCTCCAAGTAGCTGAGATCACAGGCGGGTTCCTCTAGATCTAGCCAATTTGGCTACTTAGGAAAATGTTCCTAGGTATATAGAAATGGAATCCACAGCAAGAAACGCCCAGGAGGGGTTTCTCTTTGGCTTGGTTTTGTTCAGGCATTTCTAGATTAATTTATGGAAGATGCTTACAGTGATGGCAACCAATTCCTTCAGTACCTGCTTGTTGGAAAGTGCACAGATGACAAGGCTTCTGGGAGATTAGTGATACCTATATTCACAAAGAGTGCTCGCCTAACATGCACAAAACCCCAGGGCCAAGCCCCAGCCCAGACTACACTGGGCACTGTGGTTGTTTTAGCTACTTTGCTGTTGCTGAGGTAAAACACCATGACCAAGGCAGCTTATGGAAGAAAGATTTTATTTGTATTTACAGTTCAGAGGGTTAGAGTCCTGGGTCGGGACCACATGGCCACAGGTGGCAGGTATGGTGGCTAAGAGCTCTCATCTCCAGCTGTAAGCCCGAAGCAAACCAAGGATAGTCAGTAGATCAGGAGGTTTCTGAACACCAGAGAAAGGATGCATGGCCACTCTGAACTCCACATCCTGGGATGAGAAGTGTAGAAGAGCTAAGGCGAGCAGGAATCCTGTGGCTGTGGTCTATTTTATATTCTACCTTCCCATAGGGTCATAAATACAGTTCTCTTACTGATAGGAAGAAAGCCTGATCGCTCTCAGGCTTTATCAGAGTTAGGAACTGGATGTTGGAGATGGATGGATGGATGGATGGATGGATGGATGGATGGGTAGTTAAGTCCTCTTCTAGAGAACCACATTCAGGTCCCAGAACCCACACGGTACCCACATGGTACTCACCTTCATTTATCTATAACTCAGTTTCAGGGGACCTGATGCCCTCTTCTGGCCTCCACAGGCACTAGGTGTGGATGTGGTGCACATACATAGATCAGGCCACAGCTATTCACATTAAAACAACAAAAGCTGGGGCTTGCAGACTGATCTAGGGCTAAGGTACCTAAGCCCAAGATATTATTTATAAACATCCTTGGGATCTGGAGGCTAGGATCACGAGATTTTTTGATTACGAGCTTAGAGAGTTATCCCCACCTGGGCTTGGGGATGGTGGTCCCAGAACCACAGGGTGGCTTGTAGACCATGTCCTGACCACATCCTGTGTGCTCTCGTGGCAGCTCATTGAGGGTGCCTCTCCAGAGCAGAAGCAAAGCCTTGGCATCACCAGCATGGACTACTATTACTACCTGAGCCTCTCGGGGTCCTACAAGGTGGATGACATTGATGACAAGCGGGATTTCCAGGAAACCCTGGTAAGTGTGGGTCCAAGGCTGGCCTGTCTCCTCTCCCCTGCCTCAGTCTCAACTGATGCAAAGGACAGTAAAGATCAACAAAGCAGATAGCAGTGTAACCTGCCCCCTCAGCTACTGTAAACATTTCTGAAAACCTGTGTTCAGCACCTTGGAGAGCCATGCGCGCACACACACACACACACACACACACACCACTTTTTCCTGAGAAGCACGTAATGGTTTGAGATGAGTAAAAAGCAAATTCATCAATAGCCTCCAGCAGGAGTGTTCTGATAAACAGGCTAAAATGATTGAGGGGGTGGGTTTAGCCTGCTTGTTTGCTGAGCAGCCAATTCTTGGAGAGCTAGCTCTTCCTTAGAAAGGCCACAGCCACTTTATGGTCTTAGTTGAACATCAGCAGTGTTTGGGGCTGGAAAGATGGCTGGGCAGGAAGAGTGCTTGCAGTTCTTGCAGAGAACCCCCGTTCAGTTTCCAGCACCCACACCTGGCAGCTCACACCGCCAGGGGATCTAATATTCTTTTCTGAGATCTGTGGGTACCTGCAGGCGTGTAGCATGCACGCACACAGATACACAAAGGCAAATTTTTCTAAATAAATCTAAATAGGTTTTGGTCAGGTGTAGTGGTGGCACATTCCTTTAACCCCTTCTAGGACAGCCAGAGCTACATAGTGAGACCCTGTCTTATAAAACGGAGCAAGCAAACAAACAAACAAAACCCAGAGAAATAAAACACAAAGAAAAGTTCAAAAACACTTTTTGAGTTCTGTTTGTTTCATCTCCTTCTCTTTCCTCATTCTGAGTTTTGAGGTCAGAAGACAAGCATTGTGCTCACACCGCGCTGGTCACACCATGTGCATGCTACAGTCATGGTTACAGCATTTGGGTTTGGAGGGTTTATGACCTGCGTGGGATAATCTAAATCTTCCACCCTAGAGCAGTCTGGAGGTAGACCTGTCTTCCACTTATCCTTCAAAGTCTGCACTGACATGGTCGTTTCAGTCAACAACAAGCTCAGGCCTGTTCATCCACTGAGAACTGAGGGCCCCAGAATGAGCAGCAGAGGATCAGTGTGGGGGAGCTGGTGTTGCCCAGCAGTGTCAGGACGTTAAGACAGATGAGTGCTAGGTCCCAAGGCTGCTCAGCCGCAGCCTTAAGGAACAGGGAAAAAAAAACTGTGGACGAAGGGTACAGCACCGACCCAGGGAGGAGCTCTCTCAAGTTACAGAAATCCAAAACTTAGCCATTTTAATTTACTGGACTCAGAAACTTGGCCTTTAAATGGTCTGTAGGTCCTGAAGATTTTGAAAGATGTTTTTGCTGATAAAATCTATCCCTCTCCCTCCCCCACAAGGGAGAAGATGACATAAGACCTCCTGGACTGCTTGGAAATGGAGAGGGAGTGTCCTTGGGGAGGGTTGGCAGCCAGAACATACACGGGACAGGACAGACCTGGAAGATTGTGCCTGGGCTCCTGTCCCCTGAGTGTCTTTCCTCTTAGAGGTCCTCTAAGGTCTAGGGTGTTCCTAGAGAGCACGGTGTATTTAAAAACAGACTCTCCGTTCCAGCAGGGCTTCTAAGAGCATATGCAGGCTAGGGGGATGGTTCCAGCAGCAAAGTGCTTGCCACATAAGCTTGAGGCCCTGAGTTTTATTCCCAAAACCCATGGCGAGGAGGTGGGGGGGAGGAGGGGGAAGAGAAGGAGGGAGGAAGAAGAAAAGGAGGAGGAGGGCATACATGACAGCATACACTGTAATCCCTGCTCAGGGGAGGCAGAGCCAGGAGGATCCCTGGGACTTGTCGATCATCTAGTCTAGCCAAATCAGAGAGCTTCATATCAATGAGATATCATCATATTTCAAATAAATAAGCATGGAAATCAAATGAGGAAGACACACCTAACATCACCCCTGACCTCTACATACTCGTGCACCTATGTACACATAAGCATGTACATACACTCATGCACACATGTACACACATGTACACACACACACATACACACACACACACACTCAGAGTGAGTGACTACCCAGCTCACTGATCACCTTGTTTGATGGAGACTTCTCGTCATTGTTGCAGGCTAAGCTACACACTAGCTGTAGAGCCCACTCTGTGCCTTGTCTGTCACCTGCTCACGCAGCGAGCCACTGGATTCACTGTTCCCTCTTTTCCAGCACGCCATGAATGTGATTGGAATCTTCTCGGAAGAGCAGACTCTCGTGTTGCAGATTGTGGCTGGAATTCTCCACTTGGGAAACATCAGCTTCAAAGAAGTGGGCAACTATGCCGCCGTGGAGAGTGAAGAATGTACGTAGCTCTGCTCGGGCTGTGGAGTGAGGGGAGTGAGTGGTTACCCCGAAGCCATGCAAGACCTACTTACCCCTTTGATTGGCCTAGATTGCTAGTGAGGTGCATGGGTAAGAAATGAAAAGTCATGTGTCCTAAAGAGCAAAATGGCTTCAGGAGAGAGTGGATCTCTTTCATGCACCTGTCCTTCCTCCCCTCCCCTCCCCTCCCTCCCCTCCCCTCCCCTCTCCTGTTTTGTCTCATCTCCCCTTCTCTCCCTCTCTCTACCCCCCCCTTTACCTCTTCCTCTCCTGTATGTTTTTTCTCTCTCCCCCTCCCCCTCTTCTCCTCTTCCCTCCCTCACCTCCACATCCTACACCATGCATGACTTGAAAAATTGTTTCTATGTGTTACTAACCTTGGAGACACCTGGCAGAATTGAACCTTGAATTAAACATGCCCTATAAACTAGAATAGTAAACATCTAGCTTATTATTATTAATTTAGTGTTGGGGTGTACACATTGAACACATGTGCCATGACATCTATATGGAGGTCAGAGGACAACTTACAGGAATCGGTTCTCTCTTCTGCCACGTGTGTCCCAAGAATGGAAATCAAATCATCCGGCCATCAGAGCCCACTGAGCCATCACAGGGCTCTTCATCTAGTTTCAAAGATGAAGGCACCCTCTAACTATGAGAGGAGTAGCCTCTTCATGATGGGTCCCTTGGTGGCACTCTTTCCTCTACCTGGCCTTTATAATGAATAGGTACCTGAATGTCCTGACAGGCAAGGGACAGGAAGCATGGTGTGGAATGCTCATAGATTTGCAGTTTCTTCCATGGGTCTGATTTAGATTAGATTATTTTGGACACAGAGAAATGAACTTTGACCGTTGGGTTGGCGATAGTCCTGGTGACTGCATCTATCTCAGCCACATCCTTGAGACCCAAATGGTCATTTTTATTCTTTCAGAGGAAAGTATAACCTTACAGTATCCTTCCTACAGTAAGTTCCACTGGTCCCCTCTGCCTGTGATCTATTGCAAACCCTATAGCATATGACCCCAATCTTCCAGGCATCGGTGGCACTCCAGGCCATTCTGAGAACACACACCCACTTGAGCCACCCAGGAAGGCATTTTCCCCTCTCAGCATTCTTGGGGGATAATTTTAGACGCTGGGTAATAAATAGTATCCCACTCATTGCTGACAGGGCAGTGGGGAGATTTCCATTCCAAATAAGGATCCTTTTTTATGTTTTCCTTCTCTTTTCTCATAAAAGAGGGAAGTTCTGCTAACATCTGACGTCTATCTTTATCTGATAAAGACAAATTATATTTAACAAGGGAGGGTCCAGAAGACAATAAAAATGCAGAGTGTACATGAGGCTTAGGAGTGTGACCTAATCAAAATGGTAACTGCCTTGTAGGCTCCCTGAACTTCACCCTAAAGAGCAAAGTGGCCTTGACACGAAACAAATGCACCTGTGTGCCCACAAGGCTGCATCACATTAGCGGTTCTGGTATGATGGTGGTGTCTATGGAAGGAGACAGTATTTCTCTACCCCCTTGAGAAGTAAAACCCTCACTGCCTCCTAGTACTTGAGTGCCAGTTCAAGACCCTGACCCAGCAAATTTGTTCCTGGATCCTTCAGCCAACCAGGAGCTCACTGAGCCTCTCCTGGCACACATGAAAGGCTTGTGAATCTAGCAACTGCTTGTGAAATTCCCTGAGGAACGGGGATGGTACAGTGGAGGTCAGAGGAGGCTGAGCTATGAGCTAAGTAGGTTTAACAGACAAGCACACAGCCCTAGCTATCATTTCTTCTCAGTTCTGGGTTGTTCATTTAGCCATCTAGTAACATGGTCAACTGGGTGCCTGTTTGTGCCTTTGCCAGCAGCTGCCTCCCCTCCCCAGGGCTCGCCAGGGTTCCCAGAGATGAGAGTTGCAGAGTTACCATTTGTACATTCTTTCTCCTGCCTTCAGACTATAGGGAGAGTTTCTATCACCATGTTCTACAGTCACTTTTCCAGGCAGCATTGTATCTGGGAGACTATTCTGTACCCATTTCTTTTTTATAGCTACAAAATATCCTACTGCTTGGCTATACTTTGGGTTATTCAACTGTTATCATCTGTTGCTAAGGATTAAGATGTTTTCTGGGGTGTGTAGCTCAGTTGGTACCCAACATTTATAAAACCTTGGGTTTGATCCCCATCACCACATAGACAGGACAGGGCGGAGCACCCCTGTAATTCCAGCACTCAGGTATAAGCAGCATGAATAAATAGCCTTGGTTTATTCCATCTTTCTTATGTCCGAGTATATCTTTGGGATAAATTTATCAAAAGATAGCAGCTTTTCCTGGATGTTGAAGGAGATGGCTAAAATCCTGTTTAAACTAGCCCACTAAGGCAAGCCAGATGTCTGTTTGACCTGAGACTAATGGGAGCACAGAATTTTCTTTATTTTGTTGGAAAGCCAATCAAACGTTAACTGAGACACATGTGTACTTTTCCATAGCAAGATAGTAAAACCATGTCCTTTGACTCAACGAGTATAACCTGAATGTGATTAAATATGAAACTCAAGAACTTTGTTGAGTAAAAACATACTACTTTATTTTTTTATTAGATATTTTCTTCATTTACATTTCAAATGCAATTCCCAGTGCCCCCTATACCCTCCCCCTGCCCTGCTTCCCAACCCACCCACTCCGGCTTCCTGTACTGGTGCATATGATCTTTGCAAGACCTCTCCTCCCATTGATGGCCGACTAGGCCATCCTCTGCTACATATGCAACTAGAGTCACAAGCTCTAGTACTGGTTAGTTCATATTGTTGTTCCTCCTATAGGGTTGCAGACCCCCTTTAGCTCCTTGGGTGGTTTCTCTAGCTCCTTCATTAGGGGCCCTGTGTTCCATCCAATAGATGACTGTGTATCTATTTCTGTGTATCCACTTCTGTATTTGCCAGGCACTGGCATAGCCTCACAAGAGAGAGCTATATCAGGGTCCTGTCAGCAAAATCTTTCTGGCATATGCAGTAGTGTCTGGGTTTGGTGGGGTCCCCGGGTGGGGTAGGGTGGGATAGTCTCTAGATGGTCCTTCCATCTCAGCTCCAAACTTTGTCTCTGTAACTCCTTCCATGGGTATTTTGTTCCCCATTCTAAGAAGGAGCGAAGTATCCACACTTTGGTCTTCCTTCTTCTAAAAATGGAAGTAAAACAATGAAGAAAACCCAAAGAGAGACAACATACTACTTTAAAACCACGGAGGAGTTAAAGTGCACACAGCACTGCAGCCCTCCCTTTGGTAAACAGGTTAGAAAGCATCACCAAAACCTGATAAAATCATACTCATTGTCTCTTGGCCTTCCCCCTCGTAGCCCAGGCTGCCTCAACTTGACACGTAGCCCAGGCTGCCTCAACTTGACACGTAGCCAAGGCTGACATTGAACTTCTGATTTTCTGTGTACACTTCCCAAGTGGCAATGTTACAGTGTATCATTGTTACAGAAAACAATATACCTTCTCCGTGAGCAATTACTCCACAGCTTAGAGGTGAAGCAAGGAAGGCTTTTTACTTAATTGCCTGGCCAAGTGAGGCTAACATCCACATAACAGTCACCCTTGAACAGAAGATTTTCTGACATCTATGCACCTTAGGCTCATGCATTCCACAGACATTGCCATCTTTAAGTCTCTTCCTGGTCCAGCCCAGGTGATACTTCAAACAATCTGAACAGAGACAGGAAACTGAAAATTTGGCCACTAAGACAAATATGAGATTTAACCACCAAAGGGGCTGCATATCCCCAGGATTATTTTAAGGACTCCAAGAATGTTCCTTTTCGAGGGGTTGTTACCAGGGGTCATCTTGCCAACCTGGCAGAATTATGTTTTTCCTGATAAAAAGAGCACGGGGGATTTAGTGGCAGGTGAAGACCTAATAATGACTGTCACCCTGTGTTGCCCCCCTTGAGTGGTAAACCTTTGGGGATAGTTGTTAGAAGTCTCCTTGGTCATGTGAGTGGAGCCTAGTGCTGGTCAGTCCTGGTGAGTAAACATTGCACCCTAGCATCCTACGTCCTTCATCTCTAACTGGCCTGCTTAGCAGACTACTTATCTTTGGGGTATTTTGGAGTTTGTAGGCAGCACTCTTTTATCTAAGTCCTGGTGGTTTGATTTAATATCCCCTAAGCAAATACATTATTAGTCAATCCTTTATAACATCAATTTTATTACTTGGAGCTTTTTCTACATTAACTGTCTCACCCACTTTGTGTGATGCTGGGGTTGGGACCTGGGCTTTGTGCATGCTGAGGCAAGTTCTGTACTGAGCTACATCCTCAAACCTGCCACTTCTTTTAACTGTGTGAAGAGAGAACTTTATTTTTCTACATCCTTTTGACTTTTCTGTCCTCCTCATATCATATTCAAATCTAAGTAGGAAACTTATGTTGAATCTCTCATTGAACATTAAATCTTCCTTCACCAACTTAATGTGTTGAAATATTCTCCTACCACGTTCTTCCTGGTTTAGATGACTGAATAACTCCACTGGTCTTACGGCAACATTTACGATTAATCCTTGCCTCTTGCCTTTCCTTCCCCAAGCCTATGGGCCTCTGTGCTCAAGTTCTTCCCCGGCCTCGGCCCCACTCACACACCCTCATGGAAATTCACAGCCTGGAGGAAGTCAAGCTAAGCAAAACTATAATTTCAGCACCAGGGCAGCCGCAGAAGAAAATACGAGGCCATAAAACCTTGTGTTTGAAAAACATGGCATGGATTTGGTCCAAACCAAGTGCTGTATTTCCTCTCTAGTCTGCTTAGCTCTGTCCCTAAGCCTGTGGCTCGGGCTCTTGGCCACACTCCATGCCTTGTTTCTGGAGAGCCTGCAGCCCTCCACATCCACCATCTTCTATCGGAGAGCTACAAGATGCGGAAGGATAGCACATGTCCGGTCACTCCCTTCTGTCTGTTTTGTCTCAGAGGTCTCATCTCAGCCTTGTTTGGTTTTCTTAGCTAAGGCCATAAAGATAACAGCTTGAACTGTTTACAGACAGCTCATTCATTTCCACTCTTGGGATGGTTAAGGTTTGGGAAGAAGCACACATTTACAAAACAGACATGCTGGCTGACTATTCATTGTATCTGTGAAAAGCCCTAGTGAATATGTTCCTTTTTTTAATGGAATCTCAATAAAGAGCCCAGGGTGCATTTGACCCTGAAGGTTTCCTGCCTCAGTCTCATGAGTAACTGGAGTCCCGGTGTGCACACCACACTCAGCTACTGTAATTGTATGTGTGTGTATACAAGGGCACATGTGTGCATGTGGAGGCCAGAGGTCAACCTCAGGTGTTCCTCAGGATCCATCTTGTTTATTGAGGCAGGGTCTCTCACTGGGACCTGGGACTCCCCAGTTAGGCTAGGTTGGCTGACCAGAGAGCTCCAGGCAACTGCTTGTCTCTGGCTCTGCAGCTCTGAGATTACAAGTGTGCACCACCATCGCTGGCTTTTCTAGATGGGTTCTGGGGACTGAATTTAGGTCCTCATGCTTGCGTTGCAAGAACTTTACCACCTTGGCGTTTCCTCATCCCTTCTGTAAACTGTTGATGAAAGACCATGGCTCTAGTGAGATATGTCCTCCTTGATGTTGGCAGGAACGGCTTATTCAATATCTCATACTTGGTGAGTGTTTTCCTGGTCCCCACAACGCCAAGTGTCCAGTGTGATTTCTGGATATCTTCTCTCCTTACTTTGTACAAAAGAAGAATTTGCTTCTAGGAGATAACCATTGGGGGAAAAATCAAAGCCTGAGAGATAGATTTTTTATAAAATCGATGCTCAGGCTCTTTGTGAGAGCCTCGTTCGTGTGCAGAAGATATACCTTGTTCTGGTGTTGACTTTTTTTTTAAAAGACATGTTCATTGAATGACTCTAAGAAGTAAAGTGCTGAGACGTATCAATCAGTTAAATCCCAGCACTTTCTGCAATCTCAGTAGATCAGTCTTGATTGAGAGACGGGCAGTGTGTTCTCACTGTTAAAGGATCCTTTGGGGATCTTGTTTGGGTGTTGTTTGGTTGGTTGTTTGTTTGTTTGGTTGGTTGGTTTTGAGATGGAATCTCATTGTTTATTTAGCCCAGGTTGGCTTTGAAATCGTAATCCTCCTGCCTCGCCTTCTTAAGTATTGGAATGATTGGTGTGTGCCACAACAGTGATGTCATCCACAAGATCTTAACGTACTCCTTTCATCAGGAGTGAGAGAGAGAGAGAGAGAGAGACTCTTATCCAAGTTCAGATTTTTCACTTGTATCTATAAAGTCCTTCATTCGTGTACAAGAATGGTATTATTTATCCAGATAACATTCTGACCAGAGATCAAGGGAATCCTATTTGTATCAATAGCTTTCTTCTTGGCAGGTCCTGTGACCTGAAACAACTTACCACGCTCATGGGAGCCTTTAGTTTTCTATTTGAAGACCCCAATCCCCCCAGTACATGTTGTGAGGTAGTATGAGTGTACTTTGATACCAGTAACATAATCCCCTCTGTTCACATGCCACCTGCAGAGGACACACCCTGTGGTGTGTCTGTTAAAACCTTCTGGGGTGGGAAATGGCCGTTGGTGAAGTACTCACCATACAAGTATAAGGACCTCCTTTCAATCCCCAGAGTCCATCTAGGAAAGTTGGACTTAGTATCCTGTTACCTCAGCACTGGAGAGGCAGTGACTGGAGGATCTCTGGGGTTTGCTGGTCAGCCAGCCTAGGCAAATCAGTGAGCTTCAGGTTCAGTAAGAGATCGTGTCTCACAGAACAAGCTGGAAAGTGGCTAGGGAAGACATCTGTCATGGACATATGTGCAGACCCATGGAAACTCATAAATACATACACACGAACCCCTTTGCCTCCTGCTTCCCATCCTAGGTCACCCTTCCCCAATGCATCAAAGTCTAGCCCAATCTTTTAATCTTAGCTTTCAGCTGTAGCAAATGCGTAGCTACACCACATAGACCACATCCCAACCATGCCCCTGCTTCCTCGCTTGTTCCCTTAGCACACACCATTCCCCTCTCCACGTCTGTTCAAATCCTACCCCTCTCTGTCTTCCTAGTCCAGGTACAACCCCTTCTGATCACCCCAGAAAGCTTTAAAAGCTTCCTGTTCTAAATCTTCTAGGATTTTATAGTCTGATTTTATAGGATGCACTCTGCCTTTCAGGAGGTTTCTTTATTTGATAAAATTCCCAGATTGTATTTACTATCTTTCCCTCATTTTCTCTGTGTTATAAGCCCTCTCAGTGTAAGCATTCGGTCAGTAGGAGGCTGTAGGACTTAGTAGGTCTGTGATAACGGGGATAGTAAATGAGACCGTGAAAACATTGCACCAAAGGAGGAAAACAAAATGTTTGTTGATTGAGTTCCTGTTGACGTAAGCATGGAGACATGTCCGTTTTTCAGTATCTCAGTGTGATCTCAGTATTCGATGGCAGTTTGGGAGGAGGACTGGACTGTGTCCTTCTTGGAGCACTGATTTGAGTGACTGGAAGTCTCGGTCACCATAGGGGTTGATTTGCATAATAGGACAACTGGGTAAAACAAATAGGAATATGTATGATACATGGAGATTTGTCATCTCCAGGCTGGCTTCAAACCACAAAGTTCCACCTGCCTCTGCCTCCCATGTACTGGGCTCTACTACCAGGTAACATGTCACCTCCAGTAGAGGGGAAGTTTTAGAAGTTAACGTTGGTACCCATTGTCTGCCCACGCATGCACAAGGGCTTCCGTGTGCTCGGTAGATAGTGGTTACAATTCTGAAAGACAATCCTGTTTTACCCTCCACAGTTTTGGCTTTTCCTGCGTATCTGCTGGGTATAAACCAAGACCGGTTAAAAGAGAAGCTAACGAGCCGCCAGATGGACAGTAAGTGGGGAGGAAAGTCAGAGTCCATCCATGTGACCCTCAACGTGGAGCAGGCCTGCTACACCAGGGACGCGCTCGCCAAGGCCCTGCACGCACGAGTCTTTGATTTCTTGGTAGATGTAAGTAAATAGGAGCGGACATGGCAAAGCTTCAGGTTTTACATTGAAGGAATACAATGACTAAGAGTTTTTTCTCATGCTTGCCTCAAACTTTTGCCTCATCTTTTGTATGTGCCTCTCTGCCCTGTGTGTTCTCGTTCTCTCTCTCTCTCTCTCTCTCTCTCTCTCTCTCTCTCTCTCTCTCTCTCTCTCTGTTTCTGGTGAATCTTGAACCCAACTCCTACATATTTACAGCAAGGCCCAGTAACTAAAACCAACACAGTACCTTGAGGGAACAGAGGAAGCCTGTGGTCCAGGGCCATTCTTGATTTTTCTGTGTAAAGGCTTAGGATTGTTATATTTGGTAATAACACAGTTAATCTATGGCGAGTGGTTCCACACAGGAAGTGGTAAGCATACATCTTTCCTTGTATTTCTGAGGGGCAGGTATTTAAGATCAGCCTAGCCCATCAGCTCTGACTCAAACATACTTCAAGTTACAACACTGATGGAGAGCAGTTCTCCAGGCTGGCCTGGGGGTGGGAGGCATGGTGTCAAGTAGAAGTCTTCAGTGCTGTTGGTTAGAGGTCTCTGTTCATAGCCACACGGACCTCATCTTAAGGCAGCCTGATGTCGGCAGCTGATTTTTCCCAGAGCCAGTCATCTAAGACAGGGCATGCAAGCAACGGGCCATGAGTGTTTTGTTTTAAGATTTATTTATTTACTGTATGCAAGTACACTGTTACTCTCTTCAGACACACCAGAAGAGGGCATCAAATCCCATTACAGATGGTTGAGAGGCACCATGTGGTTGCTGGTTGTTGTTCAGGACCTCTGGAAAAGCAGTCAGTGCTCTTAACCGCTGAGCCATCTCTCCAGCCCAGACCATGAGTGTTTTATGTCCCAATCTTACACCTAATTATCATCACTTTGACAGTTGATCTGAATAAGCCACTGAGAAAGAGCAGTCCACATGGGATGGAAATTAAGCTGTGACTTTCATAGGGGAAAACATCAAAGGTTTGGGATATCTAAATGTTGAAAGATGGTGTTTTGCTTGATTAATGTTTTGTTTTGTTTGTTTTGAGATAGTATCTATGTAGTCTAGGATAGCCACAAACTCGATCTATAGCTGTACATGACCTTGACCTTTTGATCTTCCTGCTTCTGCCTCCTGAGTGTTGATGCAGGACTGTATGTACCACCATGCCCCACCAGTTTATGCTGTGCTGGTGACCATGAACCAGAGCTTCATGCATGTGAGGCAAGCACCCTACCAACTGGGCCACACCCCTCCTTGATGTTCGTTGTACTTTTAAATTAACTCTGATACTTAGAGACACAGCATAATCATACACACGCTTATATATGAATATTCTTACTTTGTTTGTTTTTCAGACAGGGGTTTCTCTGTATAGCCCTGGCTGACCTGGAACTCACTTTGTAAACCAGGCCATTCTCAAACTCAGATAGCTACCTGCCTCTGCCTCTGTGCCACCACTGACAGTATACACGCGCGCGCGCGCACACGCGCACACACACACACACACACACACACACAAACACTAATAATGGATGTTATTTGTAGATTATTTATCTTCTGCATGTGCTTCTGGGAACTGTGGCCACTTTATGCTCAGCATCGGTGACGTGTGTGCTGTGATGGTCAAGTGCTGAGTTAGGTTCATGTGACTGGCAGTTGCAGGTTTTGCAAGAGTGTTGCAAGGATCTTTCTCATATCACCCAAGGTGACTGCTTCTTCTAGGTCTCTGGACATCACTGTATGAACACCACCTCCATCGACCTTCCTTCATCCCTCTGTCTCCCCCCCCTTCTCTCTCTCACACACACACATACTCTCTCTACAGTTGTTTTTCAGATCTTCCCAAAACCATTTTTTGTTTATGTGATTGTTTGGTTGTTTTGTTTCATTTTGTTTTGATACAGGGTATCTCTGTGTAACCTTAGCTGTCCTGAAACTTACTCTGTAGACCAAGCTACCCTCCAATTCAGAGATCAACCTGCCTCTGCCTCCCAAGTGCTAGGATTACAGGCATGTGTCACCACCACCAGGTGGCATGTGCTACCACCACCAGGTATCCCAAGATCTTTTAAAAGCATACACAGCTTGTCTTCAAGCTGTCTTGTCTCCAAGGATCAATGTGGTTGCCGTGCAGTGCTCCATACCCTTCCTGTATGTCTGGTCAATAAGAATGAAAGAAGGGGACTAGAGAGATTGCTCAGTGGTTAGGACTGCTCTTCCAGAGGTCCTGAGTTCAATTCTCAGCAACCACATGGTAGCTCACAACCATCTGTAATGGGATCTTCTGATGTGTCTGAAGACAGCTACAGCATACTCACATACATAAAATAAATAAATCTTAAAAAAAAAAAAAAGAATGAAAGGAGTTATCTGCACTGTGTTTGTTTTCTCCTAGTCTATCAATAAAGCCATGGAGAAGGACCACGAGGAGTACAACATTGGAGTCCTGGACATCTATGGCTTTGAAATATTTCAGGTAAGGGGGATGGGATGGCTCAGTGAGTATGAGGGCTTGCCATGAAGGCATGAGGGCTTGAGTTCAGACTCTCAGCACTCAGGTAAAAATGGCAGCATATACCCATAATCCCCATGCTGTGGAGGTAGAGGCAGAGGCTCACGGGGGCTGGCTGGCCGGCCTTGCTCTAGGCTTAGTAGGAGATTTTGTCTTATGGGAATAAGGCAGGGAATGGTCACCCCCATATTCTCTCTCATCTCTGCCTTCACAGTGAGGGCTCCTGCAGGCCAACTCATGATCACACACACACACACACACACAATAAAAGAAAGGGGGAAGGTGAGAAATCAAGAAAGAAAAACAAAATGAGGTGGGGGCAGGGCTGAAGAGATGACTCAGTGGTTAAAAGCCATTGCTACTCTTCTAGGGGGTCTGGGTTCAGTTTCTTCCATTCATGTCAGTCATCTCACAACCACTTTGACTCCAGATACAAAGGATCTGATGCCCTCTTCTGGCCTCTGTGGGCATGCCCATTCGTGGCATACATACATACAACACACACACACACCATATAAATAAAAGTAATAAATAAGGAAGGAAGCAAGGAAGGAAAATAAATAGATTCCAGGTAAGGCCAGTTTGAACCGTCAGAGCTTGGCGGGAAGATGATGTCCCCCCAGCCTATAAGAAATACATTCTAGGCAATGCAGAAGCAGCAGGCTCCAGCTCATCTTGGTCTTTGCAAGTTCTTCGTGTACCTTTACCAAATTAGTTTCTCCTAAATATAAACCATGCTTCCTCTATTGACGTAGCTGGAGTTTCTGAAACAGCTTTCACAGGCATTTTAGAACATCACCAAGAAATGACTTTTTAAATGATCTTGTGATATGATTACAGGAAAGGACCTTTTTTTTTTCTTTTCCTCCAGAAAAATGGCTTTGAGCAGTTCTGCATCAATTTCGTTAACGAAAAATTACAGCAGATTTTTATTGAGCTGACGCTAAAAGCAGAGCAGGTAAGCAGCCCCTCTCCCTTCGTCTCGTTCTCTGTCTGAGTTGCTTCAGAGATATAGATCTCCCTTTTGATGACTGACTTGGGTTTCTGTCTTGTATTAGGAAATGGACCTACTGAAGTCAGCAGGAAAGCCATATGCCTTTGCAGATTTCAGTCTTTGAAATGCAAATACCATCTGTTGTGTGTTTCTTTCTCTGTCAGCAAGATAAGCTAGGAGACCTGCCTGACAGTGAGCTGTTTCTGCTGCTCTCTGTCCCACTGGCCAAGGTGCAGTGGGAGCCCTTGCTCCAACCTCCATTGTCTGGGAAACACCCCCAATCTTCCCCTTAAAGTACATATATTTATAGCAACACTGGCATTTGAATTCTTCCTTGGATTATGTCTAGCTTACACTTTATTCTAAAAGTGCAGTGTAGGTTCTCTGATAACTCCTGGTGCCATGTTCTTTCATATTTACAGAGTCTTCATCAAAAATAAAAACTGGAGATTTGAGGCAGCAGAAATTACTTCTCTTCTGGTCAGGTGTCGAGAGTCTAAGTCCAGCCTTGCAGGGAAGTCCCTTCAGACATTGGCGGGAGAATCCTGAAAATCCTAAGATTCTTTCCCTGCCGCATCCTGGTGGCTCTTGGTGACAGAGCTGTACTCTCCACCTTACCCTCTATTGCTCCAGGCTGTAGCCTCCCTCTCCTTTCATATCTACAAAGACCTTATTTCTAAACCTTGAATCCCGAGGTTCTGGGTGCACATGCAACCTTGGGAGAAGCTATACATATCAAATGCTGTCTAGGGACCATTACATGATTGGCATGTTAGCTCTCTACCACTGAAGATTGGCCAGAGTGAGGTGGCCAAAGGAGGTACCAACTATGCTTCGAGAGAGCAGGCAGGGTCTGACTTGTATAGATAGGTACTTTACCCAAAACCAGCCTGGCTACAAGAGGTTTGTGATGGAGAAATAACAGTAGCCACACAGTGAGATCCAGTGTGTAAATATTCTGTTGAATCTAACATATAGGATTTGTTTGAAGTTATTAGCAACCAGCGAAGAGTCACCCAGAATGATCCCTAGTTGTGTATTCTCTTCTAAATTCCTATTTTGTGTGTATGGATGCTTTGCCTGCATGTATGTCTGTGCCTTATATACATTCCTGGTGATCATGGAGGCCAGAAGAAGGCATCAGATCTTCAAGGACTAGAGTGTCTGATGTTTTGTGAGCTACTGTAGGAGTGCTTGGAATTGAATCTGGGTCCTCTGCAAAGACATCCAGTGTTTTTAACCTCTTAGAACCCCACACTTTATATCTTGAAAAACTAGACAATGGCAAGGTTGTTATTGAAAGATAAAATTAGAAGGGTGAGGACTTCGGTGCATGTAGTGTGCAGGAGAGGCTCACTGTACATCTGCCTGGAGATTCCCATGTGGAGATCAACTGAAACTGTGGGTAGAAGGAAGGCTGAACAAACATGACAGATGGAAATGTGCCCCACCACCACCACCGCACACACACACACACCGACCGCCTGTCATGTGCAAAGTCCTAGAAAGGAGAAAGATCTGACCCTGATTTTTTTTATTGCTGGGATAAAACACCATTGCCAAAGCAACTTAGGAAAGAAAACATTTAATTATGCTTATGGCTCCAGAGGTTTAGAGTCCACCATGGCAGAGCAAAGGGATGGTAATATGAACAGCTGAGAACTGGCATCTCAAACCACAAGGAGAAGGCAGAGAATACCCTGGAAATTGCAGGAGTCTTTTGAAACCTCAAAGCTCACCCTCAGTGACACACCTCCTCCAACAAAGCCACACCTTTTAGTCCTTCCCAAACAGTTTTAACAACTGAGGACCAAGTATTCAAATGAGTCTGTGGGGGACATTCTCATTCAAGCTATCACATAGAATGTCTTAGGGTTTCATTGCTGTGAAGAAATACCATGACCAAGGCAACTCTTGTAAAGGGCAACTGGTTTACAGTTTCAGAGGTTCAGTCCATTATCATCATGGCAGGAAGCATGGCAGTCTGGTGTTGGAGAAGGAGCTAAGAATTCTGCATCTTTTTCTGAAGGCAGCCAGATGGAGGCTCTCTCTTCCACACTGGGTGGAGCTTGAGCACTCTAGGAGACCTCAAAGTCCACCTATACAGTGACACACTTCCTCCAACAAAGCCACACCTCATAATAGTGCCACTTCCGATGGGCCAAGCATATTCAAACCACCACATGGGTTCAGGAGGATCAAGAGTTCAAGGTCATCCTTGGATACATATGGAGTTCAAGGCCAGCCTAAGATGCATGAGATGTTATCTCAAACAACAACAAACAAACTATTGTATGGTATAAATTTTAATGGCTCAAACAAAACATGAGAACCATTAAGTTATGAGATGTCCCTTTCCTATCACCTCTTAGTGAGGGAAAAGCAATTCAAGTTTTTACTTTCCTGGTGGTTTATGCAAGCTTCTAATTTCTGTTTTCCAGGAAGAATACGTTCAGGAGGGAATAAGATGGACACCCATTGAATATTTCAATAATAAAATCGTGTGTGACCTCATAGAGAGCAAAGTCGTAAGTACTCGCCTGCAGTCCCCTTCACTGGTCTATCCTTAAGTGAACTTTCATTCTCTGGGTCCTGTGTCACTGTCATTGATTTACAACTAAGGGAATGACTTGCACAGAATTTTAGCAGTAATGTTAGTAATGTGCAAATGTGTAACATGAAAATAAAACAATAGGCTTTTATTGCCACAGTAAATATGAATGTTCATGAAATGGCAAGTTGCAAATGGAAGTTGTTCCTGAATTCTAAACGATAGCTCTTGGTTGTATGAAATAGCAAATGAGGAGTCATAAGAAGGGCCACATCTTCCAGTCCCATCATGTACCCACATACACAGGAACAACATGCACACACGTGCACACACACACACACACACACACACGTATACCAAAAAATAAATAGAGAGCTAGCCAGCTTCTTGGAAGTGGGGTTTCCTCCATCTTTAGGTCTGAATGATAAAACCTCCTTTGGGAATTTTAAGTGCATTCTTCTTGGAAAGAATGACTGATGACCAAGATGGCAGCTGAGTCTTGGGAGTAGTCTCTTACCTTAAGATGTGACCCCGTAGGTGTTGTGTATTTGGAGGGGTCAGTGACCAGGTTCTTACCTTCCGTCACACTAGAACCCTCCTGGGATTATGAGCATCCTGGATGACGTGTGCGCCACCATGCATGCTGTGGGTGAGGGGGCTGACCAGACTCTGCTACAGAAGCTCCAGATGCAGATCGGGAGCCATGAGCACTTCAACAGCTGGAACCAAGGCTTCATCATTCACCACTACGCTGGGAAGGTAAGACCGCGGTTCAGTAGTCCGAAATTGATCCATTTTAAAGGCTCCCAGTGGTGAGCCTTTAGGGGTGGGATTTGTCTTCTCATGAACCAATAGACATTGATGTTATTTATAAGGCCTTTAAAGAATTTGAAGAGTTAAAACAGTACTGTCTACAGAGCTGCTAATTTTTAAGCACAAATCTCCCTGGTGTATATCGAAAATGCTGAAGCAATAGATTTTTGTCTTGAGAGTTGCAATCACAAATTTACATTTCTTCACTTTCCCATGGGCACCGGGACTATGAAACAGGAGAGAGTGTGCACTTTAATGTTTTTCCATACAAAATGGATGCTAGGTGCTTACAGGGCATTCCAACCATGGAATCTGGGGTCATGGCTCTTAGATGCTTCCCAGTCCTATGGAAATCCTGAGATATCTTTCCTCCCATCTGGTCATTGTTAGCCAAGGTCCCTGAGCACGAGCTTCAGGGCAGATGGGCACAGCTCTGGTGCCTCTTTTAAGACCAATTACCAAGTTTCAGTTGATTTACTTGGTGGGTAAGCATGAGGGCTCCCTTGTTCTTCCCTTAGTCCGAACTTGGGAAAAAATAACTTAATGCATTGCCCGGACATGCTTAGGGATCCACAGACAAATGGGTATGCATGTGTTCTTGAGAGCTGCAGTCCCATCCACAGATCATCGGGGGAGCCAGGTCTTTATCATCTACCATTTATAGGTCATGGTCAGCTGAGCCAGCTGATAGCCTTCTGTGTGACAGCACAAAGTGTGGCACCTCAAAGGCAATAGCCAGAAACATTCACCTTCTCATGAGGACCACCATGCTCACTTAAGGATATTTTTAACTGAAGAAATATGTAGGATAGAAGTTGATTGTGCTCTACTCTTGGCCAGGTTTCCTATGACATGGACGGCTTCTGCGAAAGGAACCGGGATGTGCTTTTCATGGACCTGATTGAACTCATGCAGAGCAGTGAGCTGTGAGTGTCCTTTATCTGGCATGCGGGACAGCTTTGGATTTTTTTAAAAAATGTATATGAGTATTTTGCCTGCATGTATTCTGTTTACCATGTGTGTGCCTGGTACAGAGGACAGAAGAGAGTCTCAGATATCCTGGAACTGGAGTTACAGATGATTGTGAGCAACCAGGTGGGTGCTGGGAGTTGAACCCAGGTCCTCTAGAACAGCCAGTGCTCCAACCCCGAGTCATCCCAAACCAGTGATGGTGTTGTTTCAACTTGCAGACCAGAGAGGGGTTAGAGTATTTAGCATCTGGCTCTTTTAGAACTGTTGAGTCTGGTTTAAAAATTGACTGTTTTCTCAAAAGAGCTTTTCTCCTTCCAGTCTTTCTCTTCCTTCTGTCCCTAATGCTTCCTTCCCCCAAGTGCCATCTGTATGCCTGACTCTATCATCTTCAATACTGTTGGGGGCGGGGGTGGGGGGTGGGGTGGGAGAAGAAGCGGCCATATTGGCCAAGGCCTGGAAGAGTAGAAGAATCTAGTTCTAGGATACTTTGTCCTTGGAACAAAGCCAGAAGGATTTTCCATGGTCACTTCATTTTTAAAGCTGGCCGGTGGCTTCCTAAGACCCGAATTAGCCTGAATGGCTGAAGCAATGGAGACAGAGAAGTCTGGGAGAAGCTTTTTCTCTGCTCTCCAGGGAAGAATCCCTGTGGCTTTGCTCTTGATTCCTACTGTAATGTCAAGGGAAGCTCTCACCCAGTGTCTGGAGTTCCTGATGTCCTACATATGAAGGTGAAGGATGACTTCACGTTCCTTGCCACAGGAATACACTTAAGTGTCACCACCCTTGATCGCCAGATGGTAGAGCATATCTACAAAAGGAACAGTGATGGTATCTGCATCACGACCCTGGTGAGGACCTGGAAAGAGCTGCTGCTGGCAGCATCCTTATTGCCATTGAGTATACGCTGACATCAGCATCATCTCCAGGAACACTGGCCAATGAGCTGTACTGACATTTACAGCCATTGGAGCCATTCCATGAACATTCACAAACCAGATCCAAGCAGCCTTCGGGGAACGATAGTTTCTGGTGGTGGCTGACCCCAGAATTGACGACCAAGCCCCTCACAGAGGCAACTTATGCCAACCTTCCTACCATCTCTCTGTGGAACACAGACTCTCCTCATGCATGATGGGGACATTGCCATCCTATGCAAAAACAGGGAGCTTACCCGGAGGATCTGATGTAGACGCTGACCTGGGAAGGTCTAAGCGTGTGTACTCCTTCTCCTGTGAGGACCTGTGGGAAGTCAAACCCAAGCTCTGCTTCCACAGAGACCCTGAGGGGATGGAGGAGGTATTTGCAGAAAAGGATTTGAGCAGGGAGGAATTGCAGGGCGAATGGACCTTGCCAGCACTGGTCTGAAAGTGTGCAGGTGCCCTCAGTACCCTATAGGTCACTGAGAACTGGCCTACATTGCTCAGCCACTGAGTGGGCTGGAACCCGTGGTCACAAGCTAGTCTCCAAGACACTTGGGCAAGATGAAAAGGTGGATGGAAAACAAAGTTACATAGAAAGAAAGAGAGAAAGAGAAAGAAGGAAGGAAGGAAGGAAAAGAGAGAAAGCCAACCCTAGGAGGAACCTCTATAGTATAATTCATTTTTATTTATTTCCCTTTGAGGGAATGTCTCCCAGGCTGGACTCCTTTATACACTCCTGTATGTGGTGCTGGAATTGACTCCAGGACTTCCTGCATACTAGGCAAGCAGTCTGCTCACTGAGCTGCATCCTCAGCCAGGAATAACTACTTTAAGGACCACTAACAATTGGAACAGCTTTCTAATAACTGCAATGAAAGCAAAACAGACCTTTCTTTCCTAACCCCAATGAGGAGCTTTCTTCATATATATGTCTCCCTCAAAGCTCCCTCCCATCCTCCCTCATGCTGGTGCTCTACCACTATCCTCTCCCACACCTGTGCTCCACCACGACCCTCCTCCATGCTGGTGCTCCATCCCCACCCTCCTCCATGCTGGTGCTCCTCCACCACCCTCCTCCATGCTGATGTTCCACCACCATCCACCTTCATGCTGGTGCTCCACCACCATCCTCTCCCACACCTGTGCTCTACCACCACCCTCCTCTATACTGGTGCTCCTCCACCACCCTCCTCCATGCTGAAGCTCCTCCACCACTCTCCTCCATGCTGATGTTCCACCACCATCCACTTTCATGCTGGTGCTCCACCACCACCCTTTGCCCAAGCTTCTTCACACTCACTTTTGAGATGTCAGATTTCTGTCCATTCCAAATGCATAATGTCAATGAGCTCTCCTCTGAGAAGGTCAGGGAGGCTGCTTGTGGGTTTTATGGTAGCCAGGTGAAGGCTCATTTTCAGAGATGGTTTTTAATTATTAAAACTCCTGCCAAGTTCAAGAGCGATTGATGGGCCCACATAAACTGTCGTCTGATGCAGCATATTGTTTTGTAATATAAATTGCTGTAAAAATCCATGGATATGTCTGGTCAGGTTAGAAGTAGATGGCTAGGGAAACTTCCTGGAAGTTTCTAAAGACCAAGAGTCACCCCAGGGTGGAATGAGGTTGTGTTAGCATATCCAGTGGTCACCTTATGTAGGACACTTCATTCACTGAGTCAACTAGAAGATATTTATTAAGCTGTGGTTCAGACACCAGGGGCATCAAAGTAGCTAGACACTTCCCCACCCTGTACAATGGTTTGAGTGCTCAGTTGGAGTTATTAAGGGAATATATTCTGTGAACAATATAATTTTTTATATACAATAAAAGTAACTTGTGACTGCAGCACTCAAAACCGCTCAGGCTCTGTCAAGGGAGTTGAGGCCACTGTTGCTTGCTGGCCTCTAGCAAGCCAAGGGCATTCATTCTACTAAATGTCCTGTGGTGTTGGGCTGGGCATATGGTTTGGTTGAAACAGTGCTCGCTTAGCATGCACAACCCCTGGGTTTGTTCCCTAGCACCTCATAAAACCTGGCATAGGGACAGGACAAATAACTGAGACACTAGCACCTAGGGAATGAAGACAAGAGGACAGGGAACGGAACTCAGGGTCATCCTGGGCTACAAAGGGAGTTCAAGGTCAGCCCAGACTATATAAAACCAAAAACGAGGATCCTAAGATGTGTAGGACACTCTTCCTTAAGCCCCATCAAAGAATTATCCAGGTGTGGACCATCAACCATGATGATTCAGAAATAGGTGCAGAACTCAGGACTCCAGTGTAGCTAGCCTGTCTTCACAAGCCCGTTCAGTTTTCCCCCTCCCCTTCTCCTGTGTTGCCCTCAAGACAGCCCTCAGTTCCAGGGGTTCCAAACTTATTTCTCACGTTGAGACTCTGAGATGCTTGTATCTTATAATTTTTTCCCCTTTCCTGTCTTCTGTCTGGTATTCATTTGCCCACGTTGCATCTTGCAGGCTTGTACCGTAAGTCACATGGTTTTTCTGTGGCCAGCGTGAGATGCTTCTGGACAGCACATCCAGCCCCCACAGAACGGAGAGATTGCTGATCCATCCTCTTTCTCTTTTTCCAGGCCTTTTATAAAGTCTTTATTTCCTGAAAACCTGCAAGCTGACAAGAAAGGGCGCCCAACGACCGCAGGAAGCAAAATAAAGGTTGGTTCTATTCTGGGAAGTTTTGGATCCCTGTAAGAGCTGGAGTTCTCTAACAACCAGGAACTGCCACCCAGGACCATAAAGTCAGCCTCGGATAGAAGTATGGTTATAGAAATGCCCAGAAGTTAGGCTACTTGCAAAAAAGAAAAAAAAGAAAAAAAAAAAAAAAGGAAAACGGCAGGATGTAGCTGAGTTTGGCTTGGCCACCCTGAACCTCCAGATGGATAGATACTAAGTATCTCACAGCTTAATGGCCAGCACACACTAATCAGTTCTTTTAAAGAGGAAATGGCTTTCAAGTGAATCTGGAAGGATTTATGGTAAACTAGCAGGTATTTTGTGGTTCGGAATCATGCTTTGGATATCGATGGTGCTTTTCCAGGCCAGGGCTCAGGCATGCTAAGAGTGAAACTTGCCAGAAACCCCAGTTCACCTTTAGGGACGACTTACACATCCCTCTCTCTAGGTCTTTTCAGGCTCCTCCTTGCTGTGCAGTGCAGACACAGCTGGCCAAATGATGTTAGCCATTCAAAGATGCTGAGGGCAGTGATGAGTTTGAATCCAGAACATTCTGTAACTTGAACAATTACTTGATGAGTTTCTGAAGATAATATCCATTTAAAGTATTTTTTAGGGCTGGGGATGACTGTGACTTAGTTGGTAGAGGGCTTTTCTAGAGCACACAGATCCCTAATTTCTTTCTGACCCTACCAATCCATAAAACTAGACATGGTGGTGAATGTCTGTCACCCCACCACTGGTGGAGACGAGACCATCGTAAGTTCAGGGGCATCTCTTGGCTACATAGTAGATTCAAGGCAGGTCTGGGCTATATGAGACCCTGTCTTTAAAAAAGAAGAAATATGTTTGTTTATGTGTGTGTATGTGTACTAAATCATACCAGTTAAATATGTCTCCAGTTTTATAATCAAAGAGATGAAGTGATTAATATTTGGCATTTGGAGTTCCGTTGCCTGTGGCTTTTGCTATCTAAGTTATTGCCAACCGTTGATTTAAGTCCTCGGCATCTGGAGCAGAAGAGATTGCTCAGTGGTTAAGAGCATTTGCTGTTCTTACACAGGATCCAGGTTCAGGTCCCAGCACCCACACTGCAGTTTATAACCATCTGCAACTCCAGTTCCAGAGAATCTGAGGTCCCCTTCCAGCTTCTTTGGCTCATGAACTCACATGGTTCGCATAAACTCATATAGGCATACATACACATAAAAATAATGGATTATTAGTTTTAAAGGTTCTCAGCTTTATCTTGCTTAATTAAAAAGTTCTCTTGCTTATCAGTAAGGCAGAAATTGTAGCACCAACTCCCAGGCATGGCCTTGATGATTAAATCCAGGCATCCACCTCTAGCACCTGCATCCTACCCTGTAAAAGATGCTCAACGGCTGCTCTGATGGATGATCTGCCTAACAGTGTGTTCCCTGTACCATGCCCATGCCTTGTCTCTACTGACCGCTGTGGGTATTTTTTGTGCACACGCTCACTCCCTGCCCTAGACTTCCATTCATCCTCCTTCACACTGTATTCCATTCCATGACGCCCTTCAGTCCGTGCCTTCCTGATGTATGCCAGCATCAAAGACACCATGGTTGTTACTATGGTTACTGCCCTCTGCTCTTTCCTGTCCAAGTGTTTCATGGATAAAAGCCTGCCTTCCTAGTGCCTGATAACCTTCCTGAGGACAGAAACACTGCCTTCAGTAAAGGACATGGTTCCATAAGAGGGCCTTTTAGGTTATGTGGGTGAAGTCAGGCATAAGGTGGTGGTACATTTGTTTGTTATTTGCTGTTGTTCTTAGGGTGGGATATCTGGAGTATTCAGATGGATCAATACGTGGTATTTGATTCCCAGCATCATAAACAACCAAATAATTTTGGCTGCTTCAAGCTGAGTGTGGTAGCACACAGCCAAGATCCCAACACGTAGGTAGTAGAAGCAGGCAGATTACAAGTTTGAGTCACAGGAAGGTGGTGGTGGGTGGCACAGTCTCACCAGGTTTGTAGCCTTGCCTTATAGCCTAGTACTTAGAAGACCCAGGCAAAAAGATTGTGAGTTCTAGGCCAGTCTGGCTTACAAAATGAGAGTGTCTCAATGAAACAAAGATGGAATCTTGTCATGTCCATCAAACTCTTGGGCTCCAGCTGTCCTCCTGCATCAGCCTTCTTAACAGGATACCAATGACACATGCCACCATGTCCACTGGGGCAGGCAGAGTTCTGAGCTGATAGGCAGAGCCCTCTGGGTTATAGGGACATCATGTCCTTAAGAGCAATTCCAAGAGGCTGGAGAGATGGCTCAAAAGTTTAGAGCACTGCTCTTCTAAAGGTCCCGAGTTCAAATCCCAGCAATCATCACATGGTGGCTCATAACCATCTATAATGAGATCTGGTACTCTCTTCTAGCCTGCAGGCATACATGCAGGCAGAATGCTGCGTACATAATAAATAAATGAATCTTTATAATAAATAAATAAATCTTAGAAAAAAAAGAAAAAAAGAAAAAGGAAAAAGAGCCGTTCCAAGACATTGATGGGATTTGGGTCTCTGGGACAGAGAGAGCTGAGGGCAGGGAACAGATGTGATTTTTCTGAGACTCAGATATTAACATCTGCATGGGAGGCTGACTCATGCCTTAGCCTGAAGGACCTGGATAAGGACAAGCTCTGGGCTGGAAACTTCAGTCATGAGACTGTCACGTTCAGATCCAAGGGCTCAGATCCCCCAAGGTTGCAGTGACTCATGTTCAAGTGGTCTGGAATATTCCAGAGGAATAGGGACCTCTTGCTTCTCCTTTGTGTCTAGTTTAAAAAGTTACCACCTATCTGGACTCTACACAGAATGTTTGGAACAGGACATTTGGGGCCTTTGTCTAGGGAGGTCAGCCTGAAGTTTAGTTATCTAAAGAGATTTTGGCTTATATCCTCACCCAAACCCCCGCCCTTCCTGGTGAATCCTGTGGCCAAGATCTGCCTGGTGATCTACAGTAGTGAATGTCTCATTATATATGCCTTCCAGAAACATCTCTGAAGGACACATAGCCATGACCCAGCCCCCTGCCCCTTCCATATCTACACTGTTTGGAAAATATCCCCCAGAGTATGTTGAAAGGGACTCCAGGTTTCTGGATAGAAAATTTTATATTGAAGATAGTTTTAGTGTTGCACGTTTTATTGTTTTAATTATCTTAAAATATAAAACAGATCTACAAGATTTGATTAGGATTGTCATTTGATAGACACTTGCATCAACTTACCAAAGTGAAAAACATTGTATTTATGAAGCTGGAGAGCAGAATAAGTTTAGTTCCCAGCACCCACATGGCAACTCAACCATCTATAACTCCAGTCCCAGGGGAATCTAACTCCCTCTTCTGGCCACCAAAAATACTTATACATACATACATGCAAACAAAACATATGCATAAAATAAAAATAAACCTTTTAAATAAAATTATACTACATTTAATAATTTTTTATTCTGAGGCTTCATTTAATTTTGTATTGTGATTGGAAGAGGCTAGAATAGAGATTAGAGTGAAGGCTTGATGCTAGACAGAGCAGACTCAAGCTCCGAGTGGACCAAGGTAAACACACCAGGCATTACTTGAATGAGCCATACAGCTGAGTGGGAGATGCTCAACTGCAGCACCATGCACTGTGGCATCTCTTTCTGCCTTTAAAATAAGACATCAGAGGCTTTCTAGTTTTATCCACCTGGGTGTAGGCTGCCCCTGGAGGAACTGAAGCTCAGAATTGTGCACCTTTCACGTAACAGAGCCAGGAACCTCACCGAGACTAGAGGGTAATCGGTCAACACCCCGAGCCTCTCCTCACTGCCTGGCTTGTTTTGTATTTTGATTCCCACTTCTGATGAATACTGCTGGTGCCTTTTTATCTAACCAATGCATTCTGGGCTGGAGTCAGATCTCTATGAAGTCAGTTTGTTCGGGGGAACATTGAAAGTGACCCAGAGCCATTGAAATTCAGGGTGACTACAACTAATGCATATTCCTGCTTGTACAAAGTAATTATGCCACAACCTGGTGGTTCTATCTTGTTCAAGTTCACCCAGCTAATTCCTTTCCTGACACACCAAACAATTCCATATCACCCGTACAAAGGTAAAAGAGCATTGTGATTAGAAAATGTGGACTCGGTTTCAAGCATTGCCTTTGTCGTTACAAATTGTGTTTTCCTGCATCCCATTTCCTGCATCCCGAGGAATCCTTCTTCCTGCAAGGCTTGATGTTCTCATTTGAAAAAGCAAAAGTAGTAGCAGTCACCACTGCTCAGGAGCGCTGTGAGACATCAGAGACCCGTGACTATTATAAAAAGAACTGTGGCAGGGGACACATGAAGTTGTTCCACTGGCCTCTGCGTGCTTTCTTTAGGCCATAGGGCAAAGACAGTATGCTGCTACCTGCTTAGGACTGAATAGCAAATAAAAATTAATATCAAAAACTGAAAGTGAACAAGAAATGTAAAAGTTAAGAATGGGGAGCTGAGTGTGGTGGCACTCGGATGCAGAGGCAGGGAGGTGTCTGTGACTTTGAGGCCACCCTAGCCTGCTTCATAAGTTCCAAGACAGTAAGACAGTTGGGGCTCCATGGCTACATACAGAGACTTTGTTTCAAAAGAAGGGGGGGAAAGGGGGGCTGGAGAAATGGCTTAGCAGTTAAGAGCACTGGCTAGAAGACCCAGGTTCGATTCCCAATACCTAAATGTTAGGTGACTCACGACTATCCATAACTGGTGGGAAACCAACACCCTCTTCTGACCGCCCGGGCATCATGCATGCATATAGTACACATAGGGACATGCATGCAAAGCACTGAATACAAATAAAAGAAAATTAAAAAACAATGTAAAGCTTTGCTCAGAGAGACGGCAGCCCCTCTCTGACATCACCTGACATGTAGCAAAGATCGTCAGATTTGTTTCATCAGCAAAGAAGATAAGGGCAATTTCCTTTGTGGTCAGAGGCCTTGCAACGGTGGAGTAACCTCTATCCCTCTGTCCTCAATTTCAGGCAGTACAAAGAATGCTGTCTTCTGCACGTTTACACAAGAGCTCCATTCACAGAGGAACATCTTACTTTGACTTTACCCATCAGTTTCCTGGGGGTTTCAGATTCCCCGAGAGCCTGAAAGCAGAGAAGCCCTAATTGAGAGCGGGTTGTCTCTTGTCAGCAGAGCTGACTTGGGAATGGCTCTCTGGTTTCCTGGCAGGCCTTCCCACTGTTTTCTTTGAGAGGTTTTCCTCTCTGCATGCTGACTGGCTTGGAAGGAGGGTTTGCCTAAGTGGGGCATTGTGGACCCCCAGGGTGTGCTCAGCTGTGTGGTGGGGTTGCTGACGTGAGCACTGTTCCTGTTTTGTCCACGTGGGCAATTCTCATGATCTGAAATAATCCTAGGCAGTCCCAGCTTTAGTTATGTGCCTTTCTCTGCTTGAATTAAGTCCTGCTTTGGGTACCCAGGGCAGAGTTAATGATAAATGATTTTTATACGGAGTCACTTTGCTGTGTGAAGATGTAAGTTATGTCCCACAAGGAAACTGCAGAGAGCCTGCAGGTCTGTAAAGGGACAGATCAGGGGGACTGAATAAAATGGCATGTAAGATATTCCTGAATTAGATTTTTTTTATGAATTTACTTTGTTTGGCTATGAATTTACATCATTTTATTTATTTTGTGTTGGGGGGGTTGTGTGTATGCTATGTGTATGTGGGTGCCTACAGATCCCTTAGAGCTGGAGTTATAGGCAGTTGTATCGGTGCTTGGAACTGAATTAAGGTCCTCTGGAAGAGCAGCACGTTCTCTTAACTGCAGAACCATTTCCCCAACCTCTTTCTCATTTTAATTAAGAGATTATTCATAGATGGCACTAACAGGAAAGATATTTGAAATTTCACCCATACTTATACTTTTTAACAAACACACAGACAGACAAACAAACAAACAAACAAAAATTATCAAGAACCAGGCATGGTAGTGCATGACTGTAATCCCAGCACTTGGGATGCTGAGGCAGGAGAATCAGGACACCAAGGTCGTCTTTGGCTAGGTAGTGAATTAGAGAATAGCCTAGGAAGCCTGAGACACACACACACTCTAATGAAAGTGTATTTATAGTGATCTCAGTCAGTACAAATTGAATTTAATTTGTTGATAATGGCATTATTCCTGATGAAATGATCACAAGTGAAGATTTTCTGTTTTATTCATAGATATAGATATACAACCTAAAATGCCTAATTGTTTTCAGTGTTCAAATTTGTAACTCCTAAGTATGATAAAGATCATCATAAAAGTCAACAGAGCTTTAAAGCTGCTCTGGGCACCTGGCTCAGGCACAATGAGGCTCAACATGACATTTGTTTCTGGCCTCGTGCTCCATGCTGGCTTCTGCAGGTTTTCTTTGGAAGCTGGTCTGCCATAGAGTTCTTTATCTCTAACTGTTCTTATTCTTCCCACCAGAAACAAGCCAACGACCTGGTGAGCACCCTGATGAAATGCACACCCCACTACATTCGCTGCATAAAACCAAACGAAACCAAGAAGCCTAAAGACTGGGAGGAGAGCAGGTAAGTTATAGGGGAAAAAGCGGGTGAGGCCAGCTGAGGTGGGCTGAGCCTCAGGTCAACCAACCAATGGTATAGGAGGAGGCATGAGTGCTTTGTACTTCCTGTCTCTTTGATTTTTTTTTTTCTTGACACATCTGGGTAATATTTCACCTCATCTTGTCTTTCCTTATCTTGCTAGCCATATCATTCCATTCAGAATTAATTTACGATGTGGATCTGGGCTAGTGTGGAGGCAGGTGTTCGAACAAAACTTAGTTCCGGAAGAGTCCCTATGGTTTTGTTTGAGGCTCGGTTTAGACATACAGCGTGTAACCTATGTGGGATGCTTAGCTTGGAGGTTACAAGGGAAGGCAGGGGGAGTGGGGCAAGAGTGACCTGCCTGCCAGACACTGTATGTAGCCCTTGAAGAACGTCAGCTGGCATGAAGGAGATGGGTGGACAGAGAGGGCTCAGGTGCCCACGTGCCTTAAGAAGCCTGTATCACTCATCCATCTGCAAGGGCATGTGGGGAGTGACCCATGCAAGGTGAAGTGAGCTGACAGCTGTGAACACGTTCACTGAGGAGGTAAGATTTGCCTCCGGGGCACAAGAGAAGACTCTCCAGTTTGCAGCACTTGTTGTTCTTGCAAAGGACCCAGGTTTGATTCCCAGCTCCCATATGGTGGCTCACAACCATCCATAATGTATTTCAAGGGCTCTGACTCCCTCTTCCAACCTCTGCAGTCACCAGGCATACACTTGATGCGTGTATACATGCAGGCAAAACAGTCGTACACATAAAATAAAAATTAGAATATATTTTTAAAAAATATTTGTCCCCAGCTGGAAAATCCAGGGACTGTTTCTCTAAGGCCTGATCTTACTGTCCCCTGGGAGTATGGGAAGAAGAACTGGGAGGAGAGGGATGACAACTATGGAGGGTACCCTGTGTTATCACCACATCACCAGGCTAGGTATGAACCCTACCAGGGTTCAGTGTTCCTATCTGGGAGGAAGGAAGACTGAATTTTGTCAGGTGTCAAGTGACTAAGCCCAAGGTCACAATGGGGAAGACCAGGCTTACCGTTGACAATGTCAGAGGACATCCTCTGAGACAGACATATTCAGGCGTGAGTCCTTTCCTGTGCTGCCCTCAAGGTTGGAGGTCGCTGTCTGAAGGTGTGCTTTCATTCTTAATAGTGGATGGGCTGATATGTGGCTAAGTGGGTAGGTTGTCTAGAATGTGTGAAGCCCTGGCGAGACTTTGATTCCAAGCACTATATAAACCAGGCATGGTGGAGCAGGTATTGCCACCACGGCTGTAGCGGCTGCTGGTTTTGTTTCAGTTTTGATACAGTGTCTTATTGCGTAGCCCTGGCTGGACTGGACTCACTATGTAAACCAGGCTGGCCTTAAACTTCGAGAGATTCACCTGCCTCTGCCTCCCAAGCTCTGGAACACTAGGTATAACAGCGTGTACAGCCATGCTCAGCCTAGCTGATTTTAAACATGTCTTCTGGGAACCAAGCTGTGGCTCTCATGGTTGCAAGGCAAGCACTTTACTATATAAGCCATTTCCCCAGACCAAAAGTGCTATGGTGATGCCAAATCCAGAACTAGACTGGGATTCAGAAGTGTGTCCTGCAACTACCCGTTAGTAACTGATTTGTGTGGGCCACGTTGTCCACATTGCCAGCTTCTGGCTCATTTAAACACAGGGTCAAGGACATAATGTCTACCAGTGAGATCTCTTCCCCATGGTCTGCTCTATCTCTAACATGTACTGATGTGTGAACAGCCCATCCACTCACATGTACAGCTACATGGGCTCGTGCACACCAGAAGGGTGGTGTCATGGGCAACCTCAGAGAAAATGTTGGCAACAGAAGTACTATTATGGGATACCTACTTCCACCCTTTCTCCATTCCAAGCTCTCCCACTTTCCTTACCTCTTTCCAATAAATGAAAGCATTTCACTTGAGCCTGCAGATGGCTCAGTGGTTAAGAGCACATACTATTCTTGAAGAGGACCCAGGTTTGGTTCCCAGCACTCACATCGTGCACTGGGCAACCACCTCTAACTCCAACTCCAGAGATCCAACACCTTTGGCCTCTTTGGGCACCTGCACTCACTTCTTGCATGTGCCCACATTGCACACACACACACACACATGTACACAAAATAAAAAATAATAAATCAAGAAAAATAAAACCTTATTTGTCTTACAAATAAAGTACCACTCCCCAACCTCAAGTAAGTAGCCCTGCTAAATGGTCTTCTTGTAAAGAAACTGTATAGTCGCTTCTCCTTGACCTTCCCCAACATTGATGCTTCCAGCACACGAAGTCCACCTTGATGTGGGCTGGCGTGGTGGCTCAGTCTGTTCAACTGCTTGTCTTGTAAAGATGAAGACCTGAGTTTGATTTCCACTACCTAGGTAGACATTCTGAGCATAGTGGTGTGTGCTTGCAATCCCAGAGCTGGGGAGGCAGACTCAGGTGGATCCCTGGGGCTCGCTGGGCAGCCCACCTAGCATAATTGGTAAGCTCCAAGCCAGTGAGAAACACTGTCTCAAAGGAAGTGGGTGGCATTCCTGAGAACGCCTAAGGTTGATTGGTAGAGGGGTTTGTACAACACCTGCGAGCTCCCCCTCCCTCTTCACCCACCCCTCCCTCCTCTCGGCTTCCTCCCCTCCCCCTCCCCCACTTTTAAACTTGACTCACTGGAATACCAGAAAAAAAAACTATGTTACAATCTTTATAGGATTTCACAGCGGTGCTTTTCACGCTGTGGCCTCCTCTTCCTCCTCCATCTCCTTCTCCTCTTTATCCCCCCTCCCATGAACATCAGCTGAATTTCAGCAAGAACACAGTAAGCAATCACATGTGGTGTAAGAAGGCTCAGGGTGAGAGCGGATGGAAGCTGCTTCACATTTCCAGCGGGGCAGCTCCCCCATCGCTTTAATCACCGATGGCTTTGCTCCCCTGTGAGTTTGGAGGGCTGAGCCCCTGGTGGGGATTACACGCTCAATTGACTTTCTTGGTGGAGAGGGTTACTCACTCCACAAGTTTATGAGGTATGGGGTTTTTCTTTTCCTGTTGAAATGTGGCTTCTGGCGAAGTGGCTGGCCTTGGGTTCTCAGGCTGTTCTCAGCTGTTCTCAGGCTGTGGCCTGCTTGAGTGAGGAATAGTCTGGACAAGTAAGGACAGCCATGGTGGTGACTCCTCCCACAAGGTGTGACTCCTCCCACAGGGCGTGACTCCTCCCACAGGGCGTGATTCCTCCCATAGGGTTCAAATGGTGTCCGAGGGGAACAGCTGGACTGTGGCCATCCAATGCCTACCAACCGTGATGCACCAGAAAAGCAACTTGGGTCTTTGGTGCTTCAAAGTTCTTTTATACCTCACAGGATTTGCTAGATTGTCACACGGCAGAAAAATTATGTAAGGAATTTCCTGAACCTTGATGCCGGGAAATCTAACTTGACTCAGGCCCGAGAGAGGGCTACTTGCACAGTCTGACATTAAGGTGGCACTTTAGATACCGACATCCACACAAAAGCTGGGCCGATTGGTGTCTGTCTATAACCCTAGCATGACAGCGCTGAGGAGGCAGCTCCTAGGGGCTGGCGAGATAGATCGCTTACTGCTCTTTCGGAGGACCAGCGTGCAGTGCCCAGCATTCATGCCGTATGCTCACAGCTGCTCCAGAGGGACCAATAAATAGCAAACTCCAGATTCAATGAGAGACCCTGTCTTAAAACTAAGGTGAATAATAGACCAGGGGCAGCGTCCCAGTATTAACCCCTGGCCTCTTCATCACCATGATGGACAAGTCTAGCTTGTGGGTGCTCTCCCATGTGTCGAGGTTAGAAGAGAACCTGTGGGAGCCTCAGAAATTGAACAGGTCATCAGAATTGCCGGAGGTGCCTTTCTATGCTGAGCCATCCCAGCACATCAGACTTGCCGGAGGTGCCTTTCTATGCTGAGCCATCCCAGCAGCCTGAGAAGAAATGTCTTCACAGAGGGAATATTTGTCCCTGTGTGGTTCAAGGGCCAGGCCTGGGAGTGGTAAATCCATGTGTGATGTGTTCCCTACCTGAGCCTCAGAGAGGAGCCAGTGTTTGTGAAGAGAGCATTGAAAGCAGACATCAGAAGTAGGCACCTCAGCGCTGGAGAGATGAGATAGCTCAGCAGTTATAGCTCTTACTGCCCTTTGCAGAGGACCCAGGTTCAATCACCAACACCCAGCTCTCATGCCCTCTTCTGTCTTCCTCAGGTACTGTATACACACATTGCCCATACATACAAGCAAATTAAAGGTTTTTTAAAAAGAGATAAATGGGCACTTCTGCACTTTTTTCTTATTAGCAAAAAGAATAATGGTGAGTTTGTTATTTAGAGAAAGGAGAAATAAAAGTATTTTTCCAAATAAAATTTTAAGGGTGCCCCTGCTTCTAATCAAGGGAAATGTACACATAAAATATTTTTTTTATCATATAAAGACTGTAAAAAGTTGTTTGTCCTGGGGCTGGAGAGATGGATGTGTGGTCAAAGTAGTTGCTGTGTAAGCAGAAGAACTGGAGTTCAGCTCCCCAAAGCCAGAATAAGTGCCATGTGGCTGTGACAGCTTGTTTGTAATTGCAGCTTAGGAAGGCAGAGACAGGGGATTCCCAAGAGCAAGCTGGCTAGAGAGACTACGCATGTCCACAAGCTCCGGGCTTTAGTAAGAGACATGCACGCGCGCAACACACACACACACACACACACACACACACACACACACACACACGGAAAAAGGAAGAAGAGTTGTCCTGAAAGAGTCTACTCTTATGGCTCAAAGGAAGAACTCTATACTGCAGGCCAGATTTCAAGAAGAGGCATGAAAGCCCAGGTTAGAAATACATGGCTAGAAATGAGCCATCACAACAGACAGTACAGCTTGTTTAAACATCCCTGCTGCAGAGGCGGGCTGGGTCTGCACTGCAAGTGGTCTGAAGCTAGATCCTTGGAAACATGCTAGATCTCCACTATTCCTTCAAACAAACAAACAAAATAGTAGCATCATAGAGACAGAGAGATAGGTGGGTTTGTGTGTGCCAGCCAGAGCTATGCAGTAAGACATATAATTTATATATGTATTCTATTCTTAACTTGATCATTTGAAAAATCCTAGAAATGTAGTCGCATTGAGTCCAGGATCAATATTAAAGTTTAATGACTAAAAACAGCTCCAATAGCACTTGATTTAACATGTTCTTTATTTTGTTGGGGGGAAAAAAAACCCAATACTTTTGTTTGTAATTCAAATGTCAAATTTTGGAGCTTTATTTTGATTTTTGTCCATTATTTTTAGTGTCTACATTTATTTGTTTATTTAAAGGGAGGTACACATGAGGGACAGCTAACATGGATGGAGGGCAAAGGACAACTTATGAATCTTGTTTCTCTACCATGTGGGTTCCAGAGATGGAACTCAAGTTATAAGGCTTGCAGGCAACTGCCTTTATCTGCTGAGCCCTCTCACCAGCCTTGGTTGTTATTTTGAGCCGGGATCTCACTGTAATATCTAGGATGGCCTTGAACTTCTGTGCTCGATGGGTTGGATCATTCGACTCCACCTCTCACGTAGCTAGGATTATAGGCACCGTTCTTCATGCCTGACTTTGGGTTTTTATTTTACTGGAGTTCTGTGAAATAGATGTGTGATGTCCTCTTGTGTCACTGCAGTAGTTCATAATAGTTTTCAGTTAATATCATGCAGTTCAAGAGTTCAGCTTGAACACTATTACAACCTTGTAAAAATGCTCCCTGCAGCTTGGTAGTAGCCACTGTAGTGGGGCTGCGGAGCGGAGGGAGGGTAGTTAGGGGAGAAAGCTATCGAGGTAGTAGGGTGACAGCATCTTCCAGTAACCTCCATGCTCCATCTTCTTTTTAGAGTGAAGCATCAAGTGGAGTACCTGGGTCTCAAAGAAAACATCCGAGTGAGAAGAGCTGGTTATGCTTATCGGCGTGTCTTCCAGAAGTTTCTACAGAGGTATCCAATCAGTTAACACTGGACTCTGAATTTTTTTTGTCCCCATGAGCTTATTTATCCATTTAAACACATATCAAACAGATTTCAGTGTAGCCACAGAGTCAGGCATCCATTACATAACTAATTTTAGAGTACTTTATTGCTCTGAAGAGAAGTCCTGCTTCCCATAGTCAGTCACACTCTGGAGGCAGTCACCCACCTGCTTTCTGTCACTGTCAATTGCCTGAGTCACATATATGTCCTCCTTACTGGCTGCTCTCACACTGTGGAGTTTTCCAGAGTCATCAATGGTATGATATGCCTATATCTCACACTTCTTCATTGGTGAATAATATGCTATTGTATGGACATACCATGTTTTACCTATCCATTCATCAGTTGATAAATATTGTTGCCTCCATTTGGGGGCCACCATGAATAATGCTCTGTGACAGTTCTGTTCTAGGCCTTGGAAAGGACATCCGTTCCAGATCTCCAGGATGTAGACCTAAAAGTGGGAAGGCTGAGTCATATGGTAACTCTGTGTTTAACTCTCAGAGTTACCGCCAGGCTCTTTTCCCAAGTGGGTGCACCATGTTGCATCTGTACCCACAGAATCTGAGGGTTCCATTTTATCTCAGTCTGTGCCAACATATGCTAATATCTGACTAACCTTGCTAGTGGGTGTGAAGTGGCAAATCACTGGTTTGATTTGCATTTCCCAGATGGCAAAGAATATTCAAAACTTTTCATGTGCTTATTGGCCATTTGTATTTCCTCTTTAGAGAAATATTCTCGTTCTTAGACCTTTTTTATTGGGGGTGGGGGTGGAGGTTTGTCTTTTATGAAAGATATATTATAGAATGTGTCACGGAGTTGGTAAACTATCTGTGGACCAAGTTCAAGGATTTATGTCGAGACATGGAAGGAGTGGGGCTGGACCTGACCAGATGGATTAATAGTCTGAAAACAATTGCAAGAAAATATTTAGCCTACCTAAAAAATAATCTAGGGCATTTAATTTCAAATACTTTGTAGAATCCATGTTTAGTGTATCTCTATGTAGTCTATGTTATCCTGGACCTTGCTGTGTCAACTAAACTGGCCTTGAACTCACAGAGATCCTCCTGTCTCTGCCTCTGCCTCCCAGGATACTGGGATGAAGTGCATAGGTCAGTCACTAGGCTTAGCTCGTGTTTAAACTGCCTTTTATATTCTCCTGAGAGTGTGTGTGATGGGACTGTCTTTAAGTGGTTTCACTCTGTGTAACATGTTTTCAAAATGTTAAATTTAAAGTTCTTAAAATATGAAGTCATTCTAACTTCCTTGATCCTTCTGGGGAGTTGTTCTATGTGTTTAATTTCCCTTAAGAAATAGGATATTGAAAATACCAACTCAGTTGGTAGAGTGTTCGCCTAGAATGGAGGGAGCCCTAGGTTCAGTTTCCAGCATTGCATGAAACCAGGCGTGGTGAGGGCTAGAGAGGTGACTCAACAGCCAAGAACAGCTCTCGCCTCTCTTACAGAGGACCCAAGTACAGTTCCCATCACCCATGGTAACCTCTTATAGTTAATGTAACTCCTGTCCTGGGGATCCAAATGCTCTTTTTTGACCTCCTAGGATACCAGGGACACATGTAATACACATACATATGTGCAAGAAAATTACCCATGCATACTTTTTAAAAATATGTTAAGCAATATTAATAAAAAAATCTTATAGAAAGGTATAATTAGTGACCAAAAAAAGGAAAGAAAACAAAGCAAACCAAGACTGGGCATAGAGCAGTAGAGAGCTCTTGGCTGGCTTGTACAGTCCTGGGTTCAGTCCCTAGTACCACCAACAAAAAAATTAAATTTAAAGGAAATAAAATATTGGGTCTGGAGGGATGGCTCAGAGGTTAAGAGGTTAAGAGCACTGACTATTTATTCCAGAGGTCATGAGTTCAATTCCCAACAACCACATGGTGGCTTATAACCATCTGTAATGAGATCTGGTGCCTTCTTCTGGTGTGAAGACATACATGCAGGCAGAATGCTGTATACATAGTAAATAAATCTTTTAAGAAGGAGGAGGAGGAGGAAGGAGAAAAGGAAGAAAATCTTGGTAGGCTGAGGCTCAGAGGTTAAAAGCACCCACTGTTCTACCAGAGTTCGAATCTCAGAAGCCAGCTTCAGCTCCCAGGGCTCTGATGCAGATGCAAGCAAGCGTTCTGACTTGGGTGCTGGGAATTGGACCTGCTGAGCTATCTGTCCATCTACACTCTCCGCCACGCTGTTTTATAAAACGGGATCTCTGGTTGGCCTACCGCTGACCACGTCAGCTCTGCTGGCCAGTCACTGCTAGACCCTCCTGTTTCCTCTTCCTCAAATTAGGATCACAAGTGTGCACCGCCATGCCTGGCTTTTTCATAGATTCACATGACAAGCATTTTACCAACTGAACCCAGCTGGGTAAATCTTTTTGTGCTGTTACATGTGCTGAAATCTGAACAGACTAGGTTTAAGAAGAAAAATAATAACATTTTGCTTTGCCTGAAGAATTTCATGGGAACCTTTAGATATCAAGAGAAAAGGAAAGTGGGTTTTCACCAGGGCATGAACACAGAAACACCAGGACAGGGAGGGAGGGAGGAAGGAGGGAAGGAAGGAGGGAAGGAAGGAGGGAGGAAGGGACAGCCTTACTGTAACAGCCCGGAAGTGGAAGGCCCTTCTAGTCAAGGCGATTCATCACCTGTCATTCAGTGGAGTTGAGGGGACCCAGGTATACAGTGACACATTTGCCTTCAAGGCCCATCCTGCCCCACCAAGTGCCCAGGATTCACCCTAAGCAAGCCCTCTCTCCCCTCTCACCCTCACAGGTATGCCATTCTGACCAAAGCTACCTGGCCTGTGTGGAGAGGAGATGAGAAACAAGGTGTCCTCCATCTACTGCAGTCTGTCAACATGGACAGCGACCAGTTCCAGCTTGGGAGAAGTAAAGTGTTCATCAAAGCCCCAGAGTCTGTGAGTACCACATGTGGGGCCACGCCTTTCTTCCCATCATGCCTCTGCCAGCTGCAGCGCCACACAGCCCAGTGCTGGTGCTCCTCTGCCTCATGCTTTTCATGGCCTTTTTCCTGGGAAAACTGTCCCCTCCACATCTCCTCGCCTTCTCCACCAACCCGACTCGCTTGTCTCATGGCATTCAGTTATTTGATAAAATATCACCCTATAGAATGGCTTCCTGTCCTCTTTCCCCCTCTACAAGGGCAATGGCCCAGACTGGTCAAGTTGCTGATATGAAACAAAAGCCTCTGACAGAAGCTGCCCAAAGTTACTGTTTTAATTACTTGTCTCATTACTACAACAAAATACCTGCTAAGCACCCTAAGAAGGAACCCTTTAGTTTGGCTCCAAGTTCCAGGGGATATGGTTCACTGTGGAAGCGATGTTATGGTGGTAGGAGCTTGAGGCAGCTAGTCACACAGTAGCCAGTCAAAATGCCGGGAGCCATTTATGCTGGGGCTTACCTTTTTTTTTTTTTTTCTGTTCTTTTTTTTAAATATCATCTGATACTTGAATCCATGAAATGGTATCCCTCACATGTAGGATGGGTCTTCCCATCTCTATTAACTTACATAATTCCACTTAGACATGCCCAGAGATTTGTTTCCATGGCTACTACAAATCCCATCAAGTCAATGAGGTTAATGATCATTTCAGTTAGGAGTATTGTAAGCCTCACAGGGACTTGTCTGTGCTCTAAGGGAAGCTCAGGCTACTGTGTCCTCAGCTAGGACACCAACAGGCCAGTTACACATGGGGAATTCCAGGATAGAAGCTGGAAGACCAAGAACAGCTGGGGAAGACTCTTAGGGGACAATGAGACAAGAGAAATGTTTATACTGTGGGACCCAGATACCACGGAGACAGCTATGCATTCACATTTACACTTTATGAACTTAGCAGAAGTCTATAGGAGAATCGTGGGGACTTTTATCTATCCGATGTGGATGTGGGCAGGGGGGAGCTTAGGGAGTGTCTCCATGAGCGGGGGAAGCCAACAAAGCCCTGAGTAACTCTGTCCCCTTAGCACTGGGGCTGTAGAGTAAGGACATTGCTTTTTAAGTTGGAAACATTACTGGAACTGAAGTTTGACATCACCTTATTTTCTTTCCTGTTGCTGAGATAAAATACTCCCAACGAAAGCAGCTTCAGGAAGAAAGGCTTCATTGAGTTCACAGTCCAGCATTGCTAGAAAGACAAGGGAGCAGGAACTGAAAGCTGCTGCTAGTCACACCATATCCACAGTCAGTAGCAGAGGGCAATGACTTAGTGCATGCATGCCTGTGGTCAGCTTACTTTTTCTACTCTAATACAGTCCAGGATCTCCTGCCAGGGAGTGGTGACGCCCATAGCAGGCACGTCTTCCCACTTCAATTAGGATAATCAAGATACACCTACCCCAGATATGCTTATAGGGACAACCTTGTCTAAATCCCACATTGAAGACTCCCTTCCCAGATGATTCTACGCCATGTCCTGCTGACAAAACTAACCCTTGTAGGTGTCATCATTTGTTGAGGTTCCTATAACCATCACTAAAGTCCATTTCAAGGATTAGTGGTGTAAGAGCCAAGGGATGTAGCTCAGTTGATGGAGTACTGGTTTAGCCAACACAGCCCTGAGTTACATCTACAGCACCACATAAGATGAGCGTGTGGCACAAACCTATAATTGAGTGGTAGAGGCAGGAAGATCCGATCTTCAAGGTCAGCCTCACTTATATAGTGAACTTGAGGCCAGCTTGGGCTCCATGAGATCCTGTTGATTTTTTTGTTGTTATTGTGGGGTTTTTTTTTAAGATTTATTTTATTTATATGAGTACACTGTAGCTGTCTTCAGACACACCAGTAGAGAGCCTCGGATCTCATTACAGATGGTTGTGAGCCACCATGTGTTGGCTGGGAATTGAACTCAGAACCTTTGGAAGAGCAGTCAGTGCTCTTAACCGCTGAGCCATCTCTCCAGCCCAGTGTTATGTTTTTTTAAAAAAGAGAAATGATGGTGAAGTTGGAAATTTTACACATCGGCCCAAGAGGAAATAGCATTGGTATAAATAGTGTTGCAAGAAATAAGCAAATTCTGGCTGGGCAATAGAGGCACAGGCTTTTAGTTCCAGCACTCAAGAGGCAGAGGCAGTAGAGCTCTGAGTTTGAGGCCAGCCTGGTCTACAGGAGAGTTCCAGGAAAGCCAGGGAGAGAGAAAGAGAGAGGGGGGGAGGAAGGGAGGGAGAGAAGAGAAGAGAAGAGGGGAGGGGGAGGGGAGGGGAGGGGAGAAGAGAAGAGAAGAGAAGAGAAGAGAAGAGAAGAGAAGAGAAGAGAAGAGAAGAGAAGGCAAATCTCACAGCAATCTTCTCTTCCTGATTCCTGTTCCATCTGCAGAAAGAGCCTGAGACAGAAGTATTGGAGGTAGTAGCTGAATGGCAGGGCAAGCCATGGATATTATTAAAGAACTGCGCAGCACCCGCCAGTAGACCCGTCTATAAGGTGGTGGTAGCACTGCTTCACACTGAGTTATTCCTAGTCTCATAGCAATTTCGTTTCCAAATATAAAATGAAAATGTTGTGTCATACGCCATTAGGCAGCCCACAGAACAGCTCCTGTTCTATCTAAAACGGGCTGGAGTGATTAGTCAGGACAACACCGAGCTCCAACATCTCATAAGGATCACTTTCTGACTTAGAAAATCTTCATGTATAATTAAAACGGCCTCAATAGTTTTCTCTGATTTTTTTATTCTGATTTGATTGAGCTTTGGCATTTATATCTGAAACCCACGTTTATTTTGGTCCTTCTTCTGCTTGCCTTCCTCCCAACACCTGCTGACCATCTCTTGATTCTCTTTTCTCCTTCTCTGAACTTGTGCATGCGTGCACACCATCACCTTTCCTTCTCCCACCCCCTTCCTCTTCTGTCCACATCTTGCCTTGACTTGAAAGCACTGTCTCCAGAGTTTGTTTCGTAAAACCTGCCTTATGTAGCTGGAGAGATGCTCAGTGGTTACAAGAGCTTCTTGCTCTCCCAGGGACCAAGTTCAGTTCCCAGCACCCACATCAGGAGCTCACAACCTCCAAGTGCAGAGGATCTGATGTCCTCTTCCGCCCTCCAGGGTACCCACCCACACTGACACATACACATAGATAAAAATAAATCTTCAAAAGAGCAAGACTACTTCGTGATTTTTTTCCCCACCTCTTACAAGTTCGCCCAATACCCACCAAATAATCTCTTTTCTTCAAAAACTGGCTTAAGATATCAGACACCAAAGAGTTTGTGTTTTGTTCTATGCGACTATGTGTTTGGTTTTTCTCTTGCTCTTTATTCTCATTCCTCCCTGATGTCTTTTAAAGGGAGGAAAGCAAAAACCAGAGAAACACCTACAACCCATCTAAACTTTGAAATAATCTCTTGGCTGTTGGGAGCTGTTGGTGTCATCTCCTTTCTTTCTGGTCACAGATTTATTACATACATCCTGCCAGATTAGCTCTGGAAAAATGGGAAGCCAGCCCCAGTCAGAAACTGGACAAACCAAGATGGGGAATATCAACAAGCATTCTCCCACAGGCAGCCTTGAAGCTCAGATTTTAAGCATCTTACAGTTGCTAAGCTGTGATCCCCATTTTAGGACTAGAAATCTGTCCCTCACTCCCGCTGGGACTACACTGCAGGCTGTAGGGCTCAGTGTTCCTCTCTACTGGCATTTGCTTTTCGGGATGTTTCCAGAAAAGCAAATGCATCCAGAGCTGTGACTGGGAGACACTGAATGGCAAGAATGTGGCTCTTATATAACACAGACACAGAAGAACCCAGACAACAGTCTCAGCTTCCTTCAAACCAAGTTCCCTTGCTTACTTCTGGAAATTTTTAAAAAGATTTATTTGTGTTCATTTTTATTCACATGTGTATGCATGGCAGTGTGGACATAGGTGCACCTGAGTGCAGGTCCTTAGAAAATCCAGAAGTCCCTGGAGCCATAAGCAGTTGTGAGCTTCCTCACGTGGGTTCTGGGCACCAAAGTCAGACCCTCTGCAAGACAATAAGCACTCAACTACCTGTCCTTCTCTCTGGCCCCTTTCTGTAACATTGTCGTGGTGATTAGACATTATCTGTAGAGCTTGTATTGGTCTGTTTTACTTTTTCCCCCCTCAATGGCTACGTAAGCCACTACTTGGATGTGGATGAGGAGTTTCCTCAGTTTTACAAGCTGATGAAGTGCAGATCTAGAAATAGCTTTGTTCTGGTGAAAAGGGGCTGGTCACTGCCTAGAAAGGTCCTCTATTCAGCCCTGCCCCGTCTAGGTCCATCCTTCTCATCCTGAAATACACAGGTATGTGCTGAGGAGTTGGACAGTCTGAAAGTGTTTCTGACTATCATGGACACTCGGCACTCCATAGCTCTGTTAGTCTTCATGATTCCAAAGCACAGCTCACTGTGAGACCCATCAGCATGAGCTGTCTGCATGACCTGGCTCTCCAGAGTCTGATGTGGGCATTTGTTGTGCCAGCTCTCCGGAGAGCCCAAGACTAACTGCTCCAGTCTGGCTGCAGCCGCCGTGGTTTCTGCCCTGCACCCTGGTCGCTCCTTAGAGACTGCTTGAGGCAGGAAGTCTGGACTTCCATGCTACACAAAAGTAGGGCAGCCCTCTTCCCACAGCAGCTCAAACTCAGCTCTGGCAGAAACTGGAAGGTTCTATTCTGAGGCTGTTCGCAGCAAGCTACATCCGCTCATTTGCTCTGGCTACCTGCTTCCTCCTTAGACCAAGGAAGAGGAACAAGCCAACAAGACTGAGCAAGGGAAGCAGGAGACCATGTTAGTGTGTTTAGACTCAGCCATTTTCCTTCCTGTTAAGGGAAGAAGCATAACTAAAATGTGGGTACTGCTCATAAAAAATATCCCATAGAAATCATTTTAGTATTTGTTCATATTAGAAGCTGCTTCTTATGTGTTTCTTTAGTGCACTGAGCCTCCTTGGAAGAACAAAAGTTGATGTTCAGGTGGCTGGGGAAATGGCTCAGCAGTGAAGAGCACTTGCTGTTCCTGCAGAGGACCTGGGTTCCCACGTGGTAGCTCACAACTATCCTTAACTCTACTTTTGGAGGCTCCAGTGCCCTGTTCTGGCCTCCAAAGGCTCTGGATGTACCTGATACATCCACCAGACGTCCACCAGATCACAAGGATTGGCTCATATGCGTTCTCTCTGCTGTCACAGCTGTTTCTTCTAGAAGAGATGAGAGAGAGAAAGTACGATGGTTACGCACGTGTGATACAGAAAACATGGAGGAAGTTCGTGGCCCGCAAGAAATATGTTCAAATGAGAGAAGAAGGTATTTTCATCACTTTATTTCACCCATTTAACATTTTAAAATTTTTTATTATGTGTGTATATTTGTGTGTGTGTGTGTGTGTGTGTGTGTGTGTGTGTACCTCAGCTCACAGTAGAAATCAGAGGATAACTTTAAGAGTCAGATCTTCTGTTCCACCCTGTGGGTCATCAGGCTCAGTAGCAAACATCTCTACCTGGAGACCCTCCTCCCTGACTCCCAGTGGACAAAGCTTGAGAATCAATGTGAGACTCAATGTGAGGACCCGGAGTGCTGGTACACACCTTCATCTCAGCACTCAGGAAGCAGAGGCAGACAGATCTCTGAGTCTGAAGCCAGCCTGGTCAACATAGTGAGACCCTCTCCATATTAGTCAGGGTTTCTATTCCTGCACGAAACATCATGACCAAGAAGCAAGTTGGGGAGGAAAGGGTTTATTTAGCTTACACCTCTACATTGCTGTTCATCACCAAAGGAAGTCAGGACTGGAACTCAAGCAGGTCAGGAAGCAGGAGCTGATGCAGAGGCCATGGAGGGATGTTACTTACTGGATTGCTTCCCCTGGCTTGCTCATCTTGCTTTCTTATAGAACCCAGGAGTACTAGCCCAGGGATGGCACCACCCATGGTAGGCCCTCCTTCCCTTGATCACTAATTAAGAAAATGCCTTACAGCTGAATCTCATAGAGGAATTTTCTCAAGGGAGGCTCCTTTCTCTGATAACTCCAGCTTGTGTCAAGTTGACACACAAAACCAGCCAGTACACTCTCAAAAAATAAGGTAGCTTGAGCTTAAATAAGATTACAAAATGTCTCTTACACTGCCTACAGCATGTGTGTAATTCGCATCATGTAGAATCTTAGTGTACTTCACTCTGAGCATCCTCCTCTTCTTCCTGCCCTGCTGATCCATCTTCTTTCTCTGCTCTCCTGGACATCGTAGCCTCAGACCTGCTGTTGAACAAGAAGGAGAGGAGGAGAAACAGCATCAACCGAAACTTCATCGGGGACTACATCGGGATGGAGGAGCGCCCGGAACTGCAGCAGTTTGTAGGCAAGAGGGAGAAGATTGACTTTGCTGACACAGTCACCAAGTACGACAGGAGGTTCAAGGTATGCAATCTGTTAAGAGTCACAACAGAGTCCTCATTTACAAGAATAGCTTGTGACTTTGCACATTGAAAAAAATGATAAAAAACCAGAGAAGTCAAAAATGCATATATATAGCAGCCAACAGTAATCAAGCCTCATTGTTGGAATTTGTGAAAGTCCTTCAGAACCTTAATATGCAGACATACTCACATGTTTAGTTTTGCAAAATAAGGTATACATTATGTTTATTAGGTATACAAAATGTTCTTTTATGTCCTGTTTGTTTGTGCCAGGAAGAACTTCCCATATGAATATCTTACTATAAATCACTTTATATACCTGCATAGTATTCTATTTAGTAGAATCTTTACATTTCATCTTTGTTCCGACACAAAGTCTCATGTATTTGAGGGATCTCCAATTCCTTATGTAGCCAGCGTGACCTTGAACTTCTGATCCTCTTGCCTTAGCTCTGAAGTGCTGAGATTACAAATGTAGAGCACGATGCTCAGTTTTTGTGGTGCAGGGGGTTGAACCCAGGGCGTCGTGCATGTTAGGCAGGCACTCAACCACCTGAGGCACACCCGCAGCCACAGCTGACTTTTTAAAAAGTGACTTCTCAGAAAAGAATAATGGAGTAAAAAACAGCACTGGCTTAATAAGAAAGATGCTGTTTTGCTAATAGGAGGTCATTCCTTACACCCTGAAAATGGGCCAGCTGCTACGGGGTGTGTTTTCGGGATTCCTGCACTGCTCTGTAATAAGGTGATCAGCCATATATGCCAAAGCATATTATTTGTGTATTAATTAATGACTGTCTTAGTTAGGGTTTTATTGTTGTGAAGAGGCACCATGACCAAAGCATCTTTTATACAGGAAAACATTTAACTGGGGCTGGCTTACAGTCTCAGAGGTTCAGTCCATTATCATTATGGTGGGAAGCATGGCACTGTCCAGGCAAACGTGGTATTGGAATCTTGATCTGAAGCCAGCAGGAGACTATGTCACTGAATGTAGCTTGAACATAGAAGACCTCAAAGCCCACCCTGCACAGTGACACACTTCCTCCAGCAAGGTTATACCACATTATAGTGCCACTCCCTATGGGTCAAGCATTCCAACACTTGAACCTATGGGGCCATTCCCATTCAAACCAGCACAATGACGAAAATGAAAATAGATCAATTTTTGTATGTAATGTGTGGATTCCCAGGGAAGTACCTACAGACACTGGAGGGAAGCCTGTTTGATAACCATGATGTAACAATCCTTTGTAAAGTCATCATGTTTGACTTCCCTTTATGCTTGGTGTCCTGATACCTTATTATAGAACTATGTACAAATGATATCTTAGAAGTTAAAAAAAAAAAAAAGTCAAGCATCATCGTCCCCATGCAGGTGAGCCTCTTCTCTGTCAAGGGGCCTGAGTCAGTAGTCACACAGTAGCCGTTCGACATCCAGGTCAGCAGCAGTGGTGTATTGTCACAGTTGTCTCTCTGACCGTGTCTGGCTGCCTTCTGAAAGTCCCTCTTCTCACAGGGTGTCAAGCGAGACCTGCTGCTAACCCCCAAGTGCTTGTACTTAATTGGAAGGGAGAAGGTGAAGCAAGGCCCAGACAAAGGTGTTGTGAAGGAAGTCCTGAAGCGGAGGATCGAGGTGGAAAGGATCCTGTCCGTGTCCCTCAGGTGAGCGGGGACTGGCTGAGGCAGGGCTTCTTCTGTGGCTCTTCTCCACATCGCCCACCACCTGCTGTGCCAACACACCACCAGGCTCATGACAGAGAGAACAGAATTTCCGTTCTCCCAGAAGACCCGGGGCTAGGGATGTGGCTCGGTTGATAGAGAGCTTGGCTAGCATGCAGGAAGCCCTCCCTGGGTCCTGTTCTCTGCACTGCATTAACAGTGTAGTGATGCTAGTCTGCTGTCCCAACACTTGAGAGGTGAAGACAAGATGATCAGAAGTTCAAGGTCATCTTGAACTGAAATGCTATCCCCCCCGGGATATGCAAGACACTGTCTATGATTGAATGAATGAATCAATCAATTAATCGATAAAAGAAATATATCAAAGAAGGGCTGGAAGAGACAGTCCAGTGAATAAAAATACTTGCTGCCTAGCCTGATAACTTGAGACACTCACACACTCTCTCTGTCTCTGTCTGTCTGCCTCTCTCTCTGTCTCTCTCTCTCTCACACACACACACATACACACACACACATGCATGCGCACACACACACACACAATTTTTTTTTAAACAGAATCTTGTAATGGAGCTCTGACTAGCCTGGCACTCACTTTATAGACCAGAATGCTCTTGTACATGCAGATATCCCCCTGCCTCTCCCTCCCTAGTACTGGAATTACAAGTATGCACTGCCATGCCCCATTTATAAATTTTTAAAAATAGAATGTATATGATATCTACTGAAGTTCTGAGCATTGTAGTCCCAGAGGGTCTTAACAGGACAGGAGTAAGGTTCCATGGACAAGTTGCCAACCGAGACAGTTCTACCAGTCAACACTCCTGACCAGTGTCCTTATAACCTTTCAGTAATATAAGTCCGCTATGGGACAAATCAGGATAATTGCTCTCACTGAAATGGGCCCAAAGTTCAGGGCTCTCTCCATAGCCTCCCTACTCAGAAAACAGGGTCTTCACATGCTCATGTCCCTGACCCAAACACATTTGTAGTGTGTCTGTCCTTGCCTGTGTCTCTGTGGCTTCTCTTTCTATCTATTCCCAGTTTCCTGGATAAAGGGCTAGGTGGGACAATCAAATGAAATGTTTAAAATACTAACTCAGGATGTGGTAAAACTCTAAGCCAAGGAATATACCAGTGTTCTTCCTCAACACTACCTCAAAAAGAACCAGGGTCCCCGAGGCAGGCTCTGGCTGCTGTCTGGGTCATCTTTCTGCTTTGGTTCACTGGCTGTGTTACACCCTGCTGGCCACATCCTTCCTGCCCACCATTGGTGTTCTGATGAGCCCAATGGGTAGTTGCTCTCTCTCTCTCTCTCTTTTTTTTTTTTTTTCATGCCTGAGAAAACACAGGATCAGGAGGTAACTGGGTGAGCCGAAACGTGCTGTCTATGAGTAATAGCTGTGGTGGCTTAAAGCTAGCAGTTCACACCTGGAGGCTGTTGTTACGGAAGCTGGCAGCCTGGTTTTTCTGCCCTTATTGCCCAGGCCTGTCTTTGGTCCGTGAGACTTCATCATTTGACTAGTTTCTTACAAAGCTGGCCACCCTCTATCCAAGCGCCTCTGTCCTGTTACTGCATCTCTAAGGTTTATCCAGTGTGATCGTTTATTCTCCAATTCTTCCTTCTAGGGAGTAAAACCAGCAAACGTAATAAACCCAGTTTTCCTTCACCCCCTCCATAGCATGCACGGTCTGCAGGGCCGTTTCCTTAAGGCCTTGGCTTTTCAGAGCTTCCTAGCTTTTCTAGCTCTAAGGAACAAAACCTCTCTCGTTTAATCATGTCTGCATGCCACAACTACCGGGCCTCCCACTTACCAAGACTAATATCGTTACCCCATTTTCTTAACACATTAGGTTAGGCCAACAATTCACAACCACATTAATTAAGCAACCAGGAGGATGGTGGGCTATGCAGGATTGAGCCCAACATTGAAATGAATTATGGTAGCATATTCCTGAGTGCTGGTGTAGGTGTGATTGTGGGGACCTGTCTCTGAGCACTTCGATGTGGGTGTAAAGAAAGCAGGGAGTAGCTGTCTTGCACTTCAGGGAAAAATGTTGCAACATCTGTGTGTGTTTTTAAGAATTGATGAGACTTACTAGTTGGCTTTTGGCTGAACTAACAATCATCAGATATGTTTCTCTGGTTCAGACTATCAAGTATCCCACAAGGTTGATCTCTGAGCCCACTACTAACTCGTATAACCTAAGTGACAGTAAGAAGTGGTTCCCAGCCCCCTCTTCAGACAATCCAGCCATCCAAAAGCAATTAAGAAGCAGTCTGGGAAATGTGCTCAGTAGTAAATATTTGATATGGAAGGTTTAATGTTCATTTCTTTAGGTATGATAATAGTCTTGTGGTTACTTTTAAATATAAAAAAATGTACCTTCTTAATGGCACATACTGAAATATTAAGCATAAACTAATATAATATTTATTCTTTGCTATTTACTTGTTCTTAGCCAAAAGGCTAAGAAACATATAGTCTTTGCTTTAAAATAACGTAGTTAGTGTGTAGAAGAAGGGTCTATAGAATGAATAAATGCAGATGTTCTCTCCTCTGTCGTGTGGGTACCAGAGGTCAAACTCAGATCGTCAGGCTTGGCAGCGAGCATCAGCAACTTCCTCAGTCCCATGAGTCTGAAGCCAGCTGAGGCTACAGGGGACTGTGTCTTAAAGTTGGAAGACAGGGGAATGAGGAGATGGCTAAGTTGGTAATGTGACTGCTGATCAGGCAAGAGGACCTGAGTTTGATTCCGCAGCACCCACAGAAAAGCTAAGTACAGTGGTGTGGCTCCTGGGATCCCAGCATTAAGGAGGCAAAGACAGGAGAATCCCTGGGGCAAGGTCCAGAGTCAGTAAGAGACGTTATCTCAACTAAGGTAGAACCTGAGTGAGAAAGGCACTAGATAAGGGTTTCTGGCCTGTGTGTGTGCAAGTGTGTGTGTGTGTGTGTGTGTGTGTGTGTGTGTGTGTATGAGTGTGAGTGTATGAGTGTGTGTACAAGTGTTTGTATATGAATGTGAGTATGTGAGTGTGTATGTGAATGTATGTATATATGTGAATGTATGCATATATGTATGTGTGTGAGTGCATGTATGTGAGTGTGTATATGTGTGTAAGAGTGTGAGTATGTGATTGTGTGTGAGTGTATGAATGCAGTTGTGTATATGAGAGTGTGTGTGTGAATGTATGTGCATGTGTTTGTGTGAATGAGCTTGCGCATGTGTGTGTGTATGTAAGTGTATGTACAAATGCTATTGTGTGTGAGTGCATGTATGTGATTGTGAGTGTGTGTGTGTGTGCGCGTATGTATGTGAGTGTGTGCACACACAGAGCCCTTCTCACTACGTGCTTTACTGACCTGGAATGATGCTAAAATCTGAACTTGCTGCCTGTGCTTCAAAATGAATGAGATCTAATTCCTGCCTCTTGGGCTCCCTGTGCTTATAGAATGAGAAACAGACACCCAAGTGAACTTGTGACCTGTAGGCATAGATGCTTCCAGGAGGATGGGGAGGAGGGAGATGCACCTCTCACCTGACAGTCGGGGGGACCCTGAAATAGGCCCAACACACACAATATAGGGAGGCTCTAAACCTGATGCCCTAAGTCCAGCGGTCCTCACCCTTCCTGATGCTGCGACCCTTTAATACAGCCTCTCCTGTTGTGGTGACCCCAACCATAAAACTGTTTTAATTGCTACCTCATAACTGTAATTTTGCTATTGTTATGAATTGTAATGTCATGAATGTTATGAATCCATGTTTTCTGATGGCCTTACATGACCCTGGGAAGGGGTCACCACCCACACAGATTGAGAATCACTGCTCTGGGGGACAGAATTCTGGAAAAGCTTTTTTATAAATTCATCTCCATCTTTATCTTCCAGTTTTTTTTAAAAGGATCATTTATTTTATGGTCAGGAAAAAATGGTTTAAAAAGACTTAAATAAAGACACACTGTATTTGGAAATGGCCTTTTGAGGAATAAAAAAATAAAACTTCCTTTAGGGCTTTAGTCTGTGTTGTAACAGACACTTTTGAAAAGATGACCTGTTGGTTAAAAGAGTGGAAAAAAACTTTCAAGTGTTGTCAGCAATACAGTAAGCCACAGGGGAGGGGACCTCAGAGCCAATTCAGGCAGAAGACCTTTCAGATGGTGGGCCACAGGCTGCTAAGGGAGTTACTGCTTGTGTGTATAAAAAGACAGGGGTGAATCCAAAAACAAGTCTGTTTTTTTTTTTTTTTAAGAGTAAATAAACCTAAAAGCTTTGTTTCCAGTCCCAGGAGCCTGGGCTGAGACAAGGAAGCTTGACTGACTTAAGGGAAGAGCGTTTACGTTTGATGGTTCATAGCTGAAGTGTCCAAATGCAGCTCGTGCTCAGTATTTGTGCTGCTGACTGGCCTGAGTTTTGAGTCTACTTGCACACATGCACACATGTGCACGTATATATGTACATATATGTGTATACACACACATATATATGAATTAAATAGATAATGACACTCGAGTCTAAGCACATTAAACCCCTCAAGGTGTTACTCCGTCCTCTTGAATAATGAATAGTCTTGCAGAAAGCACCACCAGGCAAGCAGGCTTGTCCATACATGTCAGACCTAGAGTAACACTAAAGGCCCTTTCAGGGAAAACTGGTCAAGAGAATAGAACCTCTTGCCTGGTGGAGACTTAACATTCAAGTTGGGTAGGTCAAACACCTGACCAAGAGACCACCCCTAGGAAGGCGGGCTCCCCTTAAGCCGTGTTAAAGGGATAGCTGGAATAATCATTCCTTTAAGGATGCTGAACTTTTCCTTCCCAGAATTTCTGTCCCCTAGTACAGATCTTCCTAGACATCAAGAGGTCATCATGAGGTTCATTGTAATTATAATTCCAGGAAAAAAAATAGATTAATCTAAAGTTTTAAAAGTAGAAATAAAATTTTAAATGTATATTTATTTTTCCCTTTGTTTTAATTGTATATGCATGAGTGTTTGCCTGCATGTATGTTTGTGTACCACTGCACATGTTAGAAGGGGGCAGCAGATCCCCTAAGATTGACATTTCAGACAATTGTGAACAACCATCTGGGTGCTAGGAATCCAACCAGAGTCATCTGGGAGAGAGGCCAGTGCTTGTAACCTCTAGACCATCTCTTTAGGCCTTGAAATATATGCTTTAAATATAGGCTATTTGTTCTTAATCTTGAAACCACATGGAAGTGTTTTACTTACCATAGTAGTTAGCCATCAAATTCCTTTTTTATAAGGAATTTTAGTGTGTGTGTGTGTGTGTGTGTGTGTGTTGCACATGTACAGGTATCCTCAGGGACCAGAGGAGCTGTTTTTACAAGCAGTTGTGAGCTGCCCGACGTGAGTGCTGAAAATTGAATTACCCACTGAGCCATCTCTCCAACTCCTCAGCTTCTCTTTGAAAACAGATTTCATCAATTTCGTTATGTAGTTCTTAGTCTGCCTTAGGTGATACTGTTACTTATTTTTCATGATTACGTTGTATTCACTGGGAGGAGAGCAGTGTGCATGTTCCACAGCATGCCTCTGGTCATCAGAGGAGAGCTTGCAGGAACTGGTCCACTCCTTCCATGGTCTGTATCCCCAGAATCAAACTCAAACTCAGGTCATGCTTGTCAGCCAGAGCCTTTACCTGCTGAGCCATCTCCTGGTCCTGTTTTACATATTATGACAGGGAGAGAAGAGAAAAGCAGGAGAGGACAGGAACAAGGGAAAGCAGGTAAGAGAAAGAGCTTAGCATTCTGGTACAGGATGGTTTCTAACAAGTAAAAGTTCTACTGAAGGGCCTCGTATATAGCTTAGCGGTGTTCAGAACAGGTTCGGTGTGTACAGTGCACAGTGGCACAGTGATGTGTGTTTAGCATACATGCCCTTCTTCCTGCCTCCAAATAAGAGTGACAGAGCAGGTGGGTGAGCAGAAGCGTGGCTCATGCTGTGTCCAACCTCTTTTCAGTACCATGCAGGATGACATCTTCATTCTCCACGAGCAAGAATATGACAGTTTGCTGGAGTCCGTCTTTAAAACGGAGTTCCTGAGCCTCTTAGCAAAGCGATACGAGGAAAAAACCCAGAAGCAACTACCTCTGAAATTCAGCAATACGTGAGTTGGAATATGGAGGTGGGGAGACCTTCAGGGTGGGCTGTGTGGTCTGACTGGTTCCATGGAGTCAGCAAGCACTACCCTGGATACCTCAGTGTATCCAGGAACAGTGGGGCCTGCTAAAGACAGCCTGGGTGGTCATGGGCTAGGGACACCCTGGAGTCACATTTTGTTTCTATGAAATATTCACATCATTAAAGGACATTGTTTTTTTTTATCATTTACATAAAGATCACTCAAGTAAGACAAGGGAAAGCAGGCATAGCAGAGTAAGGGTAGAGTCAGGGCAGAAGCAGGAAAAAGTGACTGGAATAGGAGTTCTGACTCCCCAGATAGTTGGGGAATATGGATGGCAATGTCTCATGTCTTGGCTCACTCTCATGTGTCTTGGTGAAATGTTCTAATGGGCAAGACTCTACGCATTGTTGAGCTTTGATTCTCATATTTACCGAGTGAGAGTTACTTAGCTTTTCTTAAATTTCTCTATCTATAGAGTAGAAATAGGGTTCATCTCTTCTTACTCATAAAAATTAGGTAACCATAAAACTATAATGCCAGGATGAAGGAACCTGACAATAGACAGCGATTTAGAATTGTTATTATTTAACTTTAAAGAACAGAATGTATGGCACATCACATAGGTGTACAGACAGCATTTCTTTTGGCTCAGCCCTCAGGAGACAGTCCTCCATAGCAGGAAAATCAAAGCAGTAACTTGAAGCAGGTGGTCACAGCTTTTCACACTCATAGTCAAGAACAGAGAGAAATGAATGCACACGCGCTTACTTGTGCTTGGTACTCTCTATACATATGCAGGCCAGAATTGCCTGAGTAGGGAATGGCACTGCCCACAGTGGACTGAGTCTTCCCACATCAATTACCATTAGTAAACAAAACAAGTTCCCCCACTTGCCCACAGGACAACCTGAGCTAGACAGCATCTTATTGACAGGCTCCCTCAGGTGATGCTAGATTGTATCAATGATGCTAGATTGTATCAATTTGATCATTAAAACTAACCATCATACTCTCCATCCCATTTGGGTTTTGGAGGGGTGTTTATTTGTTTGTCTGTTTTCCCCTATCTGGGTGAGTGGTGGTAACAGAATAACAGAATATAACTAAAACAGTAGCCAAAGTGTATAGTATGGCATCTCATCTTCCAACCATCTTGTGTCTGACATCTCCGTCCTTCATATAGAAAGAAAAACAAAAAACAAAAACAATGATACAATATCAGAGAAGTTGTTGCTTCCTCCTGTCCCTCGGACAGGCACCTCTGACCATCTTGAGAGTGAGCCTGTGGTATGACTGAGGAAGCTGCTCACCAACAGGGTCCCCACAGGTGTTGAGCTCCAGAGCCTGTGCTTCTGGCATGGCCGTTGCCTAGCAGCTGGACCGTGCTGACGTGTACCCCCCCTACCCCCCACTATTTGAAGGCTACATGGTTTTGGGTTGACCCCATCCCATGGTTGTCACCTTGCCAGCAGCAGTTAGTTTGTGAGCACCGTTTCCTCACGAGCTCCTTCTGGTTCATAATTTCAATCAATGTGCTCGCAGCCTTGAACTGAAGTTGAAAAAGGAGAACTGGGGTCCCTGGAGTGCAGGGGGCTCCCGGCAAGTGCAGTTCCACCAAGGCTTCGGTGACCTGGCTATCCTCAAGCCCAGCAACAAAGTGCTGCAGGTCAGCATCGGACCCGGGCTGCCCAAGAACTCCCGTAAGTGTTCCCGGCTCTGTCTCCCTGGTACCTTGTACTTGTCTCTTCTGTGCAGATCTGAGGACAAGGAGTCTGTGTTTCCATTGTTGGCCGTAGTGGGGTTCTCAAGAGATAGGGCAGTGCAAACTAAAGCAGTGTTAAGGAGAACGGGCAGGCTGGAGTTGCTAAACGGATGTATTATTCTTGTGCATGATATACCCGGCATTCATGTCTGAGCTGTGTTCAAAGTCATTTGTTTGGGCTGGTATAAAGGCAAGAACCTGAATTTGGGGCTCATGAGATGGCTCAGTGAGTAAAGGTGCTTGCCACCAAGAGTGATGGCGTGAGTTCAATCCCTGGTTGCTTATTTCAGGTCCTACCAGAAGAAACACCGTCACCAGCAGAGGGTATCCAGGTGGAACTAAGAACAATTACCCGATGAGAGCTGCCCCTGCTCCCCCAGGTAAGCCAAGCATGCACCGTGCAGAGGGACAACTGAGTCTCCACCCATAACTAACAAAAGATGTTTGGAGAACTGGAGAGATGTTTCAGCGTGCTTTGTGTTCAGTCTCCAGCACCCACATAAAAGCTGGGCACGGTAGCTTGCACTTGTAATCTCAGTGCTGGGGAGGTGGAGCCAAGAAAATGCCCGTTGTTTGCTGCTGTATCTAATCAGTGAGCCTTAGGCACTAGTAAGAGATTCTGTCTCGAAAACCAAGGTGCATCACTCCTGAGGTACAATTCATGAGGTTGACCTCTGACCTCCATACACAAATATACATACACACACATATACACTAAGGAAATAAAGAAACAGTGTTTGGGAAGGAAACCCATCAGTAATAAATACACAGTAACCATCTATGCGATCCTGATATATAAGAAACTAAGTCAGTGAGCACACATTGCAGCAGAGAAAACAATGAGGGCTTCTTTTTTTTTTTTTTTCTTTTTAAGATTTATTTATTTATTTATGTATATGAGTACATTGTAGCTGTACAGATGGTTGTAAGCCTTCATGTGGTTGTTGGGAATTGAATTTTAGGGCCTTTGCTCACTCTGGTCAACCCGCTCTCTCAGTCCCTGCTCGCTGTGACCCAAAGATTTATTTATTATTATAAATAAGTACACTGTAGCTGTCTTCAGAAAGGGCATCAGATCTCATTACAGATGGTTGTGAGCCACCATGTGGTTGCTGGGATTTGAACTCAGGACCTTTGGAAGAGCAGTCATACCGCCTGAGCCATCTCGCCAGCCCCCAATGTGGACTCCATTACCCAGCTCTGACACTTCCTAAGGCAGAGAGACAAATGAGCTCCTGTCTACCATGGCAGAATGCTGCTGCTTTTACTCTGTCAGATGCTGCCCAGACGGGGTCCAAGAGGTTTCTGGGTATCAGCCCCCCTGTGACAGGCTTCATCCACACATCGAAGCAGTGGTTCATAACTAGTTAATGACCTGTGAATTGCTAGAAAAGCATCTGTCCTTGGTGAAATGAAATCCAGGCGACATCCCTAAAGTAAAGTAATATCTGAGAGAATTACAAAAGTTCAGACCATAAATTGTCCCCAGCTGAGCGGTGGAGGTGCACACCTGCATTCCCAACATGGGGGAGGCAGAGAGAGGCAGAGCTCTGTGAGTTCCAGGCCAGTCTGTACTACAGAGAGAGTTCAAAGGCACCCAGGGCTACACACAGAAACCTTGTCTTGGAAAAAGAAAAAAAAAAAAAGGAAGAAAGAAAAGAAAAGAAAAGAAAAGAAAAGAAAAGAAAAGAAAAGAGAAAGGAAAAGAAAAGAAAAGAGAAAGAGAGAGAAAGAAGAGAAAGAGAAAGAGAAAGTTAGAAAGAGAAAGTTAGAAAGAGAAAGAGAAAGAGAAAGAGAAAGAGAAAGAGAAAGAGACTGTTCCCAGGGTTGAATATTAGTCATTGTAGGATAGATCTGAACCCGTCATTTGGGAGCCATATTTGAGTCAAGTCCTAGCAGACAAAAGGACCTCTGACCTCCTATTTGCCTCAGTGCCCAGGGTAAGTAATACTTTAAGCTCCTGCTCCAGGATCTCACACTTGTACTCTAAGTGTGAATACTGCCCAACAATGGGATCTGAGATCTTCTCTCCTTTGGAGCCTCTGTCTGCCTTAACCAGTTTGTTTCCTCCTTTGCTTCTTTAATCCTCAGGGAGTCATCCAAGCTCAAAGGGACCCCAGAGAAGCAGGGTTTGTACTTAGTGCTGTTGTACAGTGCTGGCCTCTTGTCAGGGCCATCTGGAAGCTCCTTGACCTCAACTCTGGCCAGAGGGTCCTCTAGCCAAGTCAGCCCACGGTGCACCTGACCTTCAACATAGCCCCCAACCTCTAAATGACACTTTCCTCCTCAGTTAGATGAGGAATTAGCCACAACTTTACATTTCTTAGGTGTGTTTATTTATTGGGAGCAGGTGTTAGGGGAGGGGTGTGTGTGTGTGTGCTTGCGGGTGGTACATGTGCAGATGAACATGAAGAAGGGGGTGCGTATGCATGTTGTGCACATCCATGTAGAGGCCGGAAGATAACCTCAAGTGTTGATTCTTGAGGACCGTACACCTTAGTTGCTTTGTTTTGTTTTTGAGACAGGATCTCTCTAAATACCCTTGGCTGTCCTGGAACTCTTTATGTAGACCAGGCTAGCCTCAGACTCACAGAGATCCACCTGCCTCTCCCTCCCAAGTCCTGGCATTAGAGCCGTCCACCACTGAGCCCACCTACACCATGGTTGTGTGTGTGTGTGTGTGTGTGTGTGTGTGTGTGTGTGTGTGAGTGTGTGTGTGAGTGCATGTGAGTGAGTGAGTGTGTGTGTGCATGTGTGTGTGTGAGTGTGTGTGTGTGTGTGAGTGTGTGTGTGAGTGTGTGTGTGAGTGTGTGTGTGTGTGTGTGTGTGTGTGTGTGTGTGTGTGATTGGAATTGGGTATAGTGGTCCAAGGCTTTAATTTCAACACACATGAAGCAGAGGCAGGTTAGTCTGCAGTCAGCCTGGTCTACATAGTGAGTTTCAGGATAGCCAGAGCTACACAGTAAGACCCTTTCTCTCTAGAACCCAGATGAGCCGCCATGTGAAAGAAAACACAACACAAACTTAGTTCAGAAACAACAGTAACTCAATCGCTCGGCACAACTAAAATCCTAATCTCGTAAGCCTTATTAAACCTAAATCCTCCGGTTGTGAATCCTGACAGATCTGCCATTGAAACCAGGAGACGCTCGTAATTATGTCTTGTCCTCACGCTATCCGTCCAAAAGGTGCACCATGTTTTTTGATAGTCTCTTCCTAGGACCTGAGGCCTGCCAGTTAGGTTAGACTGAGTGCCCTCCAGCCCCAGGGACTTCCTGTCTCCATCTCCCAGGATTACAAACCAACAGGAACCACCCACCACCTCTGGCTTTTACAGTGGGCAGTGGGAACTGAACTCACATCCTCGGGCTTGCAAGGCAACTGAACTGTCCCTTCATCCTTGATTCCTTAGGCTCTTAAAGTCTCCCACCTCATCACAAACCATACTTTTATGAAATGTAATAAAAAATGAATTCATAGAACAATGAAATTTGAAAAGCACATAAAATACAAGCCAAAAAAAATTTTTGTTATTAATTTCAACAGGCATAAAAATACATCTGCTGAGTGCTTATTCTCCGTCTCTGAACTCAGTGTGGACAAATGAGTCTCTGGTGACATGTGGACACTCCCCTACTTTTCTGTGCCCTAGGAAACACCCCACTGTAACAAACTTCTTTTCTTTCCTAAGCGCTCTTGGCAGCAAGTGGGGCCTCAGTGTCCTCCCCACTCCCAGATGCTGTGGGGAGCCCTTCAAATTCTTATTCACTGGGTCAGATGAGGAGAGAGTCTTATTTGTCTCAAACGTCTAGTTTTTGTCCAGCCTGGAGCCTGGGGGAGGAAATGGCAACCGCACGGGCTGGATAAGAAGCCGCACTCCTAAATGCTCTGCCCTAGAACACGGTCGTTCAGAACAGGAACTTGCTCCGTTGTTGCCAGTGAAGGGAACGCTCACTTGTACCGTTAGAAGGGGGGTCAAGATAACAGAGAAATGTATGCTAGAAGAGAGCAGGTAAATGCTCGACTGAACGAGACTCTGGTTCTTCAATGAGACACTGACCTGAAAGATTCCAGTGTTGCTATCAGAGCCAGAGCCAGAACTGAGCCCCTAAGCCCATAGCCACTCGATGCTACTGGAGAATTCTGCAGTTTTCCGGTGTGCACAACTGACATGGGCCTCAAGGAAGATCTCTCTCTTCCGCACTGTCTAACATGTCAGGAAATGAGCCAGGGCTGTGTCATGCGTGGCAGGGGGCAATGGTGCCCCTATTTTCATGAGCCCACCCCACCATCCATCCGTGACTCACTGGCTAATGCAACTTTGGAGATCTTATCTAGAAGTCTCTAGTCTAGAAGTATCTAGAGACCTTTCTTAATCCAGTTGAGCTGGCTGGTTGGCTGCACTCCCTCACCTATGCGGAGGCTCCCCCCAGGGAGTCTAGTCAGCTCGCAAACAAGGCTATAGCAGGACTTTCCCTTCACCCCAGTTTTCTCTCCCTTGCTAAAAACTTAGACTACATTCCTGAAGCTGGCCACCAAGGCCTATTCCTTTATTTGGCTACTTTCTCCTCCTGGGGCTGACTACCAAGGTCCAGCCTTCAAAGTATTGAAGTCCAGCAATCAGAAGCCCACTTTGGCTTACGTAATTAACATACCCAATTAAAATTAAACACCTCATCATAATGGGCTTCTTCTTGTATCATTATAAACTGACATTTTCCTATGTGTCACGTCTGTCTCCTCTCTATCCAGAGGCAGGCCTTTGTCCCGTTCCCCTATCTTCTTTCCCTTGTTCCCTTCCTCATCTTCCATCTCCTGTCTTTGTCTCTTATTCCCTGACCTCTGTCCCTCTGGGGCAAATACATCTCCTTTGTGCTGAGAACTTGGTTTGGGGGGGGGGGTCCTAAGCCGATACCGTTCCTTACACTGACACCTAGGAAATGGACGGCCAGCTGTTTGACCCACTGCCCTCTGCCCTCCTGAGTCACCACCTCACAGACCTAAAAACTGCTTTTCCACTCACTGCAAGCCCAGCTTGCTCTGATTGTGGGCTTTGAAATCCAGAGATCTAGAAATCCTATTGCCACGTTCCATGGGCTTGTCTGACATACTCCCTGGGCAGGTGACGATGCTGCTATTACGTTGTTGTCCCCAAGTATAATCTGATTCAACAGTTATACCTCAGTAGTGTTGGGAGGAAAACAGTGTATTCGCTTTCTTACAATATATTACTGGGAGTAATACTTTCAGATGAGGAAACTGGGGACCAAAGGAGCCAACTCATTTGCCTTCTGCAAGTTAATGGAATAAGCATAGAGGAGCTTTTGGCAAAGCTACAGAAACTGACCTTTTTTTCTTCTCTTTCCTCTCTAGGATGCCATCAAAACGGAGTCATACGAAACCAGTTTGTGCCTCCTCCCCATGCCTTTGGAAACCAGAGGTCCAATCAGAAAAGCCTGTACACCTCTATGGCCCGCCCACCCTTGCCAAGGCAACAGTCCACCGGCTCGGATCGATTGTCTCAGACGCCAGAGAGCCTGGATTTCCTCAAGGTCCCGGACCAGGGTGTTGCTGGGTAAGATTTCCCATGTTGTGTGACAAAGCCAGTGAAACGAGTCATGCAGTGGGTTCAGGGGCTCTAAGAGAGTCCGTGCTGAATTCTCAAGTTCAGTTTTCTACCCAAGTTCTGCATTCAGGGACCCATGGCTGAGGGACCAAGTTAAAAGTAGCATGGAGTAGTTCCTCCCCTCGGCTCACCAGCCTCCTGCTCTCCGTCAGCCACAGGAACCTGCTGCTCCGTAATCTCTATGCTGAGGGATAATGGTTGTTTGCTTTCTTCTCTTCTCTTCTCTTCTCTTCTCTTCTCTTCTCTTCTCTTCTCTTCTCTTCTCTTCTCTTCTCTTCTCTTCTCTTCTCTTTTCTTTTCTTATTTGGTTTTTCAAGACAGGGTTTCTCCATGTAGCCCTGTAGACCAGGCTGGCCTCGAACTCAGAAATCCTCCTGCCTCTGCCTCCCAAGTGCTGGGATTAAAGGCATGCGTCGCCACTGCCCGGCTAGGTTGTTTGCTTAGGTTGTTTGCTTTCTTATTTGTGTCCATGCCTGCAGCTGCGTAAATGTAACAAGCCATAGTTTTAGCCAGGTTTAGAATAGGGTACCAGGGTCTGGGAAGAAATGGCTCAGCGGTTAAGAACACGTGATGTCTTTGCAGGCCCTGGGTTCTCTTTCCAGCACCCACATGGGTAAGCTTATGGATTGTTGTACAACAAAACCTTTCCTGAGGAGATGGAACACACATCTACTCACCCCAGATAAGGAACCCCCAATCAAAGTACAAATACTACCAAAGTCTAACTTAGTGAACCAATGAATTCTACTTCAGGGTAACTTAACAGGAATGTGGGGGAAAGATAACCGGAGCAGAAATGACTCAAAGACAGCTGCATCCCCCAGGCCCACCCAACCCAGGGGACAGCCTTCAAAAGCTGGGAAACCTGGAGCACCCTGTGCAGCCTGCAGGTGGCTCAACAGGTTGAGTGTCCTTTCCAGGTGACGCCAATCTAAACCCCTTCGGGGCAGCTGCTCTGGTCTCAGAGCCACCTTCTCAGTTTTTCTCCTCAGAGAGCCTTTGCCACTCAGCTTCACCCGCACACATGCACACAAACACACGCACACTTGCACACAAATAACGATATTTCCAAAAGCACTATAAAAGCATCATATCTTCACGTGATAGGAGAGGTGAGCTTTTAAGTTTATCAGGCTTGAAAGCGTCACAAGAGCCTCTGCCTTTCTAGTAAAGACAGAGCCTGGCTTTTCAGCCTGAAAAAGGAAGGAACCTGGAACTATGGGTAGCTATTCAGAGGACTCCCAGTTAGAAAGGGGAAGTAGACCTGGCCTTTGTGGTCACGGGAATAGGAATTTGAGGTCAGGTGCAAGACCAGTGAGGGAACTCGGTTAGAAGAGCTAGGTAAAAGAAATATCCTAGCCACACAAAAGTGAATGGCCTTAAAAATGCTACCGAGTAGTGTAGTATTCAGGCTCAGAGTGTCTGCTCCCGCTAAGCAGGATTATCAGATGCACAAGCCAAGCCTGAGGGAGAACTGTAACTTAATCTCTATTACCTTACGTTTTCGTTTGCTTTCTGTCGCGGAGATAAAGTACTCTGACCGAGGCAACTTGGGGAGGAAAGGGTTGTGTTTGGCTTACATTCCAGGTCCCAATTCATCACTGAGGCTTAAAATCAAGACAGGAACCCAGAGGCAGGGACCATCGACGATTTATGCTTATTTGTTGGCTCTCTGGCTCACTCAGCTAGTTTTCTCATACAATACAGGCCTGGGCTCTGCCTAGGGATGGAGCCACCCAAAGTGGGTTGGGCTCTTCCACATCAACTATTAATCAAGACTCTCGCTCACAGAGATGACCACAGGCTAATTTGATCAAGGCAACTCTTCAGCTGAGGTTCCCTTCTCATATGACTTTAGGTTGTATCAGATTGACAAGAGAAACCTATCAGGACACTTGAAGCTTACCTTGACTGAGCTTCGATGTCTTTCTATAGGCTGATGCGATACCGTCGTGCTCACAGGCATGTTGTGAGAAGGTGTAATATACTTTATATGCTTAGCATGGTACTTGTATGTAGAAGGCAACTCAGCAGTGGCTCGACCAGGATGATGGTGGTGATGATGATGATAATGTAGCGATGGTGATGATGGTGGTGGTGGTGATAATGGTGATGGCACTGGAAAGGACCACGAGATTATGCTTGACCTAGTGGCATTATAATTATTTATTTATTTGTTTGTTTGCTTTGTGTACATTTGCGTGTATTGAGAAGGGTGGCATATCACACAGTGGTGCACATGCAGCAGAGGACAACTTTCTGAAAAAATCCCCCCCTCCCCACTCCACAGCATGGGTTCCAGGAATCAGATTTGGTAGCAGTCACCTTTACCCACTGGGCCATCTCACAGGCCCCGCCTAGTGACTGTAAGGTGTCTCCCAACGTTCGGATTCCCAAGTTATGGAGCCAATAGTTCCGTGTGCTGAATCCAGCTGAGGACCTGCTTTGGGCCACTTTCTTCCCTCCTCCCATTCCTCACGCCCAGTTCCAGTTTTCCTTTTCTCTGTTGTCTCATAAACACTGGAGAAATTTTCAAGGAAAACCAGGAGAAGAATGTGCAAAATAGACCTATGCTGGGAGAAAGAACAGGGATCCTCCATGGCTCCCCTGAGCTCCTCCCAGGCATCTCCATGGCCCCTCTGTGCTCCTCCATGGCTCCCCTGGGCTCCTCCTGGACACCTTCATGCCCTGTTGTCTTGTTTCTTTTGCCTCGACCACTTTTCCCTAAAGACCACACGGACTTCATATTCTCTCCCAGAGTTCCTATCCCCTATAAAGTCTTACCTTGTCCTCTCTTTGGGCTGCAGACAGGAGGCACTTTAATCTGTATTACACAGGTGGCCATCGGTAGACAACTGATGCTTCCTTCTCTGATGTACATAGCTGTGTTCCGCTAGTTGCCACGGCTCAGTTGAGTTGACTGGCTTAGCTTCTTGCTATGATTCTCAAATCCTGCTGTTCACCAGAATTGCCTGGAGGACTTGCCATCGTCCCCACCCCACCCCCTTAAAATCTGAATATGGCAATGCGTGTGTGTGTGTGTGTGTGTGTGTGTGTACATGTGTCACACATGTGGATTTTAGGTGTCACTTTCTTTCTTACCATCTTACTATTTGAGACATGGTCTCTCATTGAGCCTAGAGCTCACTAATTGGCTGAACACCCTGGCTAGTCAACCTTAGCCGTCCTCCTCTCCCCACTGCCCCAGCTCCCCAGCACTGGGATTGCAGGCACTCGATGCAACATCTAGCTTTTGGTGTGGGTACTGGTTATCTGAACTTAAGTCCTCATGAAGCAAGCTCTCATGTAGTGGGCTCTCCACTGGAGGCCCCAGATGCTATTCAGATGCATGAGCATCCCTGAAATAGTCACAAGGTTATTCTTGGGTCCCGTTTTCTGTTTTCAAGTAGGCAGGGGGATTATAAGCAATCACCACTCCAAGTCTCCTCGCTCTGTCTGCTGGCTTCCTATTTGCTTTGGTTTTGGCAAGCCGTACCATCTTTTCAGCCTGCCTTGCAAGTTGAAGACTTGCATATGGGCCAGGTGGGAGCATCTGTCAGCCAAAATAGGCAATGTAGAAAGGCTGGGTCTTGGGTCTTCACCAAGGCTGCTCCCTTCCAGCCCCAGTTAAGTCTTACCACACCCTTCCCTGCCTTCATTTCCTGAAGCCAAGAACATACGCTGCTGTCATGGAGAGGAGCTGGGAGGAAGAACTGTCCAATAGGCAATATGACTGTCCTGCCTGCTGTATGTATAGCTCTGACATTAGCACTCTAAGGCCAGAAGCTACAAGAATTCTAGTCAGTCTCCTCATTATACACTTAGGCCTGCTTTGTAGACAGTCCTAAAAAAAAAAAAAAAAAAAAAAAAAAAAAAAGGAACTTAGCTGAGCATGGTGGCTCTGCCTATAATCTCAACATTTAGGAGACTGAGGCAGAAGGATTACTTTAAGTTTGAGTTCCAGGCTAGCTTCAGCTAAAGACTGAGACCATGTGTCTAAAGAAAGAAAGAGAAACACAAGGAGGTGGGGAAGGAGGACCTGAAAAGATGGCTAAATGGTTAAGAGCATTGACTGCTCTCACAGAGAACCTGACTTCAGTTCCCAGCACCCATGTGTGTCATAAAATAAATAAATAAATCTTTTTTAAAAAAAGATTTATTTATTATTATACATAAGTACACTGTAGCTGTCTTCAGACACACCAGAAGAGGGCATCAGATTTCATTATGAATGGTTGTGAGCCATTATGTGGTTGCTGGGATTTGAACTCAGGACCTTTGGAAGAAGAGTCAGTGCTCTTAACTGCTGTGCCATCTCTCTAGCCCGGGGTTACCAAAATTTAACAGTTTCTCTTTGCCAAAAGACAAACTGTGTTGAAGTTCAGAGAGAACCACAAATTTCTCCATAAACATGAGGGTTCCTATTGAGTTGAAGGTGCCAAAGACTCACCTTGAATTTACCACACCCGAGAACCAGACCACCACAGCCTCCTCTCTGCTCCTTCACATCTGGCTTTACCTCGTCTTCCTCTCTCCCACCCCTTGGTGGTGTTCTTCCTTACAGACATGTTTCACACAGCTGTTATTTCTGTTGGCCCTTGGACCATGGCTAATATCAAATGGTTTCATTAGCACCTCAGGTTTGCTCAGGAGTCGATCAGCTTCGTTTCCATTTAGTCGGTTGGTTTTGGAGAGAGCAGGAAGTTCACTACATTCATTATCATTCCAACAAAGTCTGTTTGTCTGTCTGCCTCCTCCTTTTCCTCTCTTCCTCCTTTTCTTTTTTCTTTTTTCCATAATATTGGGGATGGAGCCCCAGACCTTACGTGTGCTAAGCAATTGCTTTAACACTGAGCTACATCCTCAATGCCCCCAGCTCCCTCAGCCTTGTTTCGTGGCATCCCTGCACATGATTGCCACCCGTGTCCTCAGCACATCTTCCTTCTCCAAGTGACATCAAGCTAAACAGAGGAAGTCGTGGGTTTTCAGGCCCTTCGTGATGCACTTAGGGTAAAGCTCTACCCTGATTGTTTTTTCCAGTCATGGTAGTGCACACTTTTAATCCCAGCACTCAAAAGGCAGAGGCAGATAGTCTCTGTGAGATTCAGTCCAGTCTGGTCTACAAAGTGAGTTCCAGGGCTATCTAGTGAGACTCTCCCCAGATTCATAGCAACTCTTGATATTCATAGCTTTCCCTCTGGACACTGCAATGTGATCTTACTTATAGCCCTCTGTTGCTGTCTTTAGAAATTCTTTTTTTTAATTATTTATTTTATGTATATGAGTACACTGTCATTCTCTTTGGACACACAAGAAGAGGGCATTGGATCCCATCACAGATGGTTGTGAGCCACCATGTGGTTGCTGGGAATTGAACTCAGAACCTCTGGAAGAGCAGCCAGTGCCCTCAACCGCTGAGCCATCTCTCCAGCCCGTCTGTTTCATGAGAGAGTAACTGTAGGAGCTTTCAAGATGCTCCAGAGGTTAAGCTTAACTAGAAGCAGAGAAACAGAAACACAGGAGCAGGTACTAGGTGGCAAGACTTGCGGCCACGCAGCAGAGGAGAAAGAGGAAGCTGGAAGTGCTGCCTGGGTGTCTCCAGTCAGGAAGGACTCTCCTAATGGAGTCATATTTTCAAAAGGCTTAAAATTTCTAGCAAATGTCCAATAGCAATATTCTCAACCCACAATCTACAGGAGCAGCTGGAACCTGGCCCAGGCCGACTCCAGGTCCTAGGAATTCCTGGCACTCATTCCCATATTTCCAGTAATGGCTATGGTTTCAGCCTTTGGAGCAGAACATGATTTTAAAAGCCAATACAATGAGACTCCATTCTTTTCCTTCTTAGAAATTCAAGACCCAAATTTCACATCTGCAGAACAAAAGCAGTGATGTTCAAAAGCTTGCTCCCCAGCACTCCCTGGCATACCGGCCCTGGAAGGTTCACAGAACATGGTGTATCTGAGCTGGAAGGACTGGGCATGAGTCCGGTTCAGCCGGTGGCTCCTTTCGCTTTTACTCATCAACTATCTCCTTCAGCACGCTTATTGGACAGCTCATGACTGTCACTTAACGTGTGTGCTTTGGTGTCTTCGTATGTATAATGGGGAGAATAAGATGCCAATAACTGAGAACTGGCAAGATGACTCAGCAGGGAAGGCTATTTGTTATCAACTATTAGGACCTATGTCTGATCTCTAAGGACCCTCATGGTAAGAAAGAACAGACCCTCCCTCCCCAAAGGCATCCCCTGACCTCCATATAAGAGCCCTGGTAAGCATTACACACACATCAGCAAGTTAATTAAACTTTTAAAAATTAAAATTAATTAATTAATTAATTAAACTTTTAAAAATGGATAAACCAATTTTGGGTGTGAAAACCTAACACTGGTACAGGGATGAGACATTGATCTCAGTGCCTGCACTCTGGTCTTTTCTAGCCAATAATGTAGGATTCACCCTGCAAGGCAAATTCTCAGCCTGCAACCCGGATGTGCTGTGCATGGCTCCGTGGTCTCTCAGGAAGCATGAATCGCATTCTTCGATACAGTGAGGTTATGCTTGGGTGTGATGCCCTGCCCAAAAGAGAGAGAAGTTAAATAGATTTGTTAGGTTATGGGACAAAAAGCACACTATGCAGTTCGCCTGAACTAAAGCCCATCAGATCCAAACAGGAAAGTTGAGCTTCACTGTACAGAAGTTCCATGAGATGGCTGAGCAGATCAGAGCCCTCCCTGAGAGCCTGAGTTCGAATCCCAGTACCATCCGAAATTCCATTTCCAGAGGATCCTAATGCCTTCTTCTGACCTTCAGAGGCATCAGGCACACACACACACACACACACACACACACACAGTACATAGATACATATGCAGACAAAACACCCATACATATAACATTAAGTATTTTTTTTATTACATATAAAGGCAGCAAATAGATGCCCCAGCAGGTAAATGTGCTTGCTGCAATGCCTGATGACCTGGCTTCGGTTCCCAGGACCGCCATGGAGGAATAAGAAAACCAATCCCAGCAAACTGCCCTCTGACCCTCACAAATGCCTGGGCTGGTATCTCCCTCAAAACACTCACACAGAATGCAAAAATTTTCCATTAAGAAAATTACATGTAATCAGATACCAGATTTGTTTGATAGTGTGTAGTTTTATAGCTACATACTAACATATGTGTCTGCAGAGATACGGCAGGTCCACAGATAAAGTAACTTGGACTGTTGACATATCAGCAGGGTTGCAACTTTATTATGAAACTGACATTCTCGGTGTTGTCTCCATTGTCCCAGTGAAGGCTCTGTCTTTATAACACAGTTCTCAATCCTCGAGTGTGTGTGTGTGTGTGTGTGTGTGTGTGTGTGTGTGTGTTGCTGGGGGTGGGGGGTGGGGTGGATATTAGAAATACAAACAACACAAAATAGCAGAGGGGCCAAAATTACCCAAAATTGCACAGACAGTTCAAAACAAATGGAGGGACAGCCTGCTGGTTTTTTTTTTTATTTGATATCTGGATCCAGATGTATTATGTCCATCTCAGTCTGGCCTTGAGCTCACGGAGATGAGATTGTCCTGCCTCAGCCTCCCCAAGTGCTAGAATTACAGGTGTATGCTGTCGAGCCCGGCTCAGAAAAGCATTTTCCAATTTTCATTTTTATCTTTTCATGTGTAAAGATATTTTGCCTGGAGGTGTGTCTGTGCATCGTGTATGTGCCTAGTGTTCTCAAAAGCCAGAAAAAAAGCAGAACTAGCATTACAGTTGTGAGTCACTATGTGGGTGCTGGGAACCAAATCAGGGTTCTCTGCAGGAACAGCGAGTGCTCTTAACTGCTGAGTCATCTCTCCAGCCTAGGAAAGCATTTTCCATGAGGGTGAATTCAGGAAGGGTCTGGTCTCCTGAGCAGCAGGGAGTAATAAAACTAAACAAAAATGCCTAAATTGCAACAGTTGCCAGTTCCTGGGGTTAAATGGCTTCCTTTTTTGTCAACTTGACACAAGCTAGGGTTATCTGGGAAGACAGACCTCAACTGAGAAATTGCTGCTATCAGATTTTCCTTGGAGGCAAGCCTGTGGAGCATTTCCTTACGGACTGATGTCGGCAGGCAGTATACTCCTAGGTGGGTGGGTCCTGAATTGTATGAGAAAGCCAAGTGAGCGAGCTGGTAAGCAGTATTCTTCCATGGTCTTCGCTTGGGTCTTGCCTTGAGTTCCTGCCCTGACTTCCCTTTGTAATAAAGCACAGCCAGAGCAACTTGCTTCTGTCAGTGTTTCATGGCAGCAACGGGCAGCAAACTAGGATACATAGTAAATATACACACCATAGCCAGGTCAGGCTGAGCCACCAGCATGGCTACTCAGAAAGTGTGTGGGACTGGGGAGGGGGACAGAAGGGGACGGGGTGGGGGATGGGATGGGATGAAGCTTGCTTATTTCGTTTGCTAATTTAATTGTAAGTTGGTAAGATTTGGCTTTTAATGACTGTTTCACAAGTCGTTGACACAGTTCCTGAAAGTCTCTGCCATCCGCTCTGCTGAGGACGGAGCCAGCTCTGCTCAGTGGCCCTTCTGCACTGAGTTGGCAGTCACTCTGGCTGGGAGTGGTACCTAAACGACCTCATTAATCAATTTCTGGCAGTGTGTTGAAAGCCATTAGTTCTCCATATTTATTACACAGGATCGCCACCTAGTGACACTAGAGATCGGCTGGGTTCTGGAGGCTTGGGGGCTCTTTCTAGCCTAGCCTGGGTAATGGCAGTTGTGTTGTGACTGGCTGTGCTCTGTGATGCTTCCAGGTCCCTAGACTGCTAAACCCAGGCGTCAGTCAGCTCTTCATCTGCATAGATTCCTTACTGCACACTGAATTCAAGTATAGACCCTGTCTTAAAACCGTAATGAACAATAAAAGAGAGGCAGGTGTTTGAGCAGTTCCCCTGCTTCTTGGGACACGTTCAGCAGCTCCCAGCATACAAGGCCTGGGCCTTTCCAAGGTTCAACTATGCATTGTATAACCCTTGCCCTACCAACTGATTCAAGAGAAGCTTTATGGAGATAGAATCAATCCATTTGAAATGCCCAGTATTATAATTTTAGTGTATTGACAAAGTTGTGCACAATGGCCATAATCTAATTTTAGAATTCTTCCCTCCTCATAAAACCTTCCGACACACAAGGCATAACTTTAATCCCAGCCCTCTGGAGGCAAGTGGATCGAGGCTAGCCTTGTCTACAGAATGAGTTTCAGGGCAGCCAGGGATACATACACACATGAAAAAAAGAAAGAAAGAAAGAAAGAAAGAAAGGAAGAAAGAAAGAAAGAAAGAAAGAAAGAAAGAAAGAAAGAGAAAGAGAGAGAGAAAGAGGAAAAAAAGAAACTTTCCCCTCAACACTGTCCCACCTCACTAACAATCTACGTATCTATGTTGGCTGGTTATAGACATTTTATTTATAAAAACTCATTTATTATTAAGTATTATACTCATGTTATTAATGTGATCATTTTCTTAATTTCATTTTCTTTTTAGTTACACTTACTTATCAGTGTAGTGCATGGAGGGACCACAGCACATGTGTGGCAGTTAGAGAACACCTTTAGGGAATCCGTTCTCTCTTTTTACCATGTGGTGTGGGTCCTGAAGACTAAACTCAGGGCATTAGGCCTCGTGGCAAAGCACCTTCCCCCGCTGAGTCATCTCGCTCACCTCAGTCTCAGCTTTGAGTTTATCTTTGCTAATACTTGGACATAGAACCGATGGTGTGTGACTTTGATGTTGTTTGTTTGTTTGTTTGAAGTTGGTTATTTGAGACAATGTCTCATATAGCCCAGGCTGGCCGAGCCTTAAACTCACTATGTAGCCAAAGATGACCTTGAACTTCTGATCTTCCTGCCTCTACCTCCCCAGTGTTTTATTATGGATGATGGCCATGCACCACTTGGTTTATGCAGTGCTGGGACTTGAGCCCCAGATTTTATACATGCCAGGCATGTGCTCAGTCTACTGAGCCATACTATACCTCGAGCTCCCTAGGTACTGATGATCTTCTATCATCTTGTTGAGCTCCGTTGTGAGCAGCTTTCTAGTGTGTTCCTTGCGTGTGTCCAGGCATGGCTGTTGTCTCATCTTTCACTTCTCTGCACTCTGAACACCACTGATTGTGCTGACTTAGCAGCTGTGGCTCCGAGCCTCCAGCACAGCGCTGTGCAGGCATGGTGAAGGCACACAGCCTTGTTTGCTGCCTCATCTAGTGAGCAGGGGTCCTTACTTCAGCCAGAGCTCACGAAGCAAGGTATCAGTATGGACCAAATGCATCCCGAGCAAGTTCTTCTCGGAGAAGGGAGATGTCTAGTAGATGCTGGGTAGGAAATGATGTCACTGTAATAATCCATGAGTTAGTCAGTCTGTCATCAGCAAAAGTGTTTCTCATGATGGCCTGGGATGCTGCTTTCCAAAGGGCTTGGGACAGAGACAAGTTTCAGGGGCCTTGCCCCAGCCCAGCATCCAGTACCCACCCCATCCACCTGCCACCTGATACAGCCAGTTCATCACACCTGGTGCACATCTGTCTGTCTGTCGCCATAGGATCTCAGCAAGTACAAGGCTGTGTGGCCTCTGGCGAACATAGCTCAAAATGGAGTGATGAGTCTTTAAGTAAAGGTGGAGATAAGGCTGCCCCTCTACTCTCGGCCCTTGGAGATGTCAGTAAGCATGGCCAGACCTGAGAGCCCGCCCTTCCCATGTGGGTCCTTACCTCACACCCTTCTATTTTTTAATTACATTTATTTATTTATTTATTAGTGTGTTGCATAGGTATGCCCATGCCATGGCACACGTGGAGGTCAAAGGACAATTTTTGAGAGTCATTTCTCTCCTTCCACCAGGTAGGGTTTGGGAATCAGACTCAGGCTGTCAGGCTTGGCAGCAAGTGCCTTCTTCCCATGGAGTCATCTTACTGCACCACCAACCCCAAGGTCCTTTAGAAGAGGGCATAATCTAAATTCCCTTTGTAGACTTTGCTTTGGGCCAGCCTTAAGCGGAGTGGGGGAAAATGTTTTCTAACTTTCTCTGTCCTTTTGTTTTGTTTTGTTTTGTTTTGTTTTGTTTTGTTTTTCAAGACAGGGTTTCTCTGTATAGCCCTGGCTGTCCTGGAACTCACTCTGTAGACCAGGCTGGCCTTGAACTCAGAAATCCTCCTGCCTCTGCCACCCAAGTGCTGGGACTAAAGGCATGTGCCACCACCGCCCGGCTTCTCTGTCCTTTTTTAAAAGTGCTTTTTATAAATACATTAAATAACTTTCAGATGAAGAGCTCACGCATAGGACTGGGAATGTTAGCTCAGTTATTAGAATGCTTGCCCAGCGTGTATTGAGGCCATGAGGCTATGATGGTGTGTGTCATCCCAGTCTTTGCGATGTGGAAAGGGGAGGAGCAGAAGTTCAAGGTCGTCCTTGTCTACACAGTGAATTTGAGGATAGCCTGGGCTCCATGATGCCAATGCTATACAAAGAAGAACTCACTCACACTTAAGACCAAGTTGTAGTTATTTACCTTAGAGACACTGAATAGTGTGAACTGAGGCAGCCTAGTGGAAAGGCTGGAAAGATGGCCCAGGGTAAAGGTGTTTGAACCGGATTTGTAACCCTTGCTGCAGCCACGATAACGTGCAGCCACTTCTTCATGGTGTTCCTATCTCATGTGGTTCTGCTCTCTCCACAGAGTCCGAAGACAAACGAGCAGCCGGCCTCCCCCAGCAGGGGGCAGACCAAAGCCTCAACCCAAGCCTAAGCCTCAGGTGCCACAGTGCAAGGCCTTGTATGCCTATGATGCTCAGGACACGGACGAACTCAGCTTCAACGCCAACGATATTATTGATATTATTAAAGAAGGTGAGTGCGTGGCTGGCTACACCAGCCTCCCAGAGGGCGTGCAGGGGGTTTCCTGGGCTCACTAAGCACAAGTGTGCAGATCTGTGGGTCTCAGCCTGTGGGTCTTGACCTGTCTCAGGAGTTCATTGCTGTGAAGAGACACCATGACCACAGCAACTCTTACAAAGGAAAACATTTAACTGGGGTCGGCTTACAGGTTCAGAGGTTTAGTTCATTGTCCTCATGGCAGGAAGCATGGCAGCGTCCAGGCAGACATGGTCCTGGAGGAGCCAAGAGTTCTACCTCTTAATACACAGACAGCAGAAGATTGTGTGCCCCACTGGGCATTGACTGAGTGTAGGAAACCTCCAAGGCCACCCACAAAGTGACACACTTCCTCCAGCAAGGCCACACCTACTCCAGCAAGGCCACATCTCCCAATAGTGACACTCCCTATGGGCCAAGCATTCAAACAAATGAATCTATGGGGGCCATACCTATTCAGACCACCAGATGACCCCTTTGGGGGCCAAATGACTCTTTCATAGGGCTCACATAGCAGATATTTATATTATGATTCACATAATAGTAGCAAAGTTACAGTTGTGGAGTAGGAACGAAATGATTTTATAGTTGCGGGTCATCACAACATAAGGAACTGTATTAAAGGTGTCACAACATTAGGACGGTTGAGAGCCACTGGTATAGACAGAGGTAGAGGTAAGGGAGACCTCGAGCTGTTCGACACCAAGGATTGAACAGTAGGCCTTGTGCCTACAAGGCAAGCAGTCTACACTGGGCTGTGCTTAGTCTATGGACCTCTTAGTTTAGTGTGGAGTCTCACTAAGTGTTCCAAGCTGGTCTAGAATTCACTCTGTCTCCCAGGTATAAGTTCAGACTTGTGATTCCCCTACCTCAGGTTCCCACAGTCCTGGCCTATCAGACACACATCTAAGTCATTTTTCTTAAATGCCCTTTTAAGGGAGGGGGTGGAAGTTGTATACAAGTGTGTATTCATGACGTCACAGACATCATCTAATCATGTCATGGACGTCATATAAACACACACATATACATATCTATGATGTGACTCATTGAACTTTTACACACAGTTGGAGGAAATTTCCCAGACAAGTCCACATCAGTTCAGGTCCAGTTTTCCCACCAATGAGTAACCAAAAACTTAATTATTAGAACTTTCTGAGTTTGTCACCCTAGTGAGACATGCTGGGGAAATAAGTACCCTCCCCTCTTTAATTCCTGGGAATGTCCTCTGAAAGAGGAAATAAGTGGAGACATTTGGCAGCAATTATCTTAATTCTTCACCCTTCACTTCAAAATAATTGCTTCAGATTTATTCTTCATCCCACCAAACCAAGATAATAAGCCAAATAAATATGTATGTGTATTTAAAAAAAACCAATGTCCTAGAATTATGTCAGAATCTTGTTCGTAATCACTGTGGAAAGGATCTCCCCAAACTGTAGAGCTCTTCAAAGCCAGGAAATCGTGGGTGCTGGGGGAGGACATAGCTCAGCTGGTAGAGTCTAGCTGAAGGTCCCGAGTTCGATTTCCTGCACTGTATCAAACCACATCTGTTGGTACACGCCTGAGATCCCAGAAGTCAGGAGGAGGTGGAGGCAGGAGAGGCAGGGGAGGCGGAAGCTCAAGGTCACCCTGGGCTACAGGAGACGGGGTGTTGATAAACTACAAAAAAAAAAAAAAAAAAAAAAAAAACATCCTAAAGAACCATGCTAACGGGCCAAGACAGGACTGCGCTGAAGGTGGCAAGGAGTGCTCAGCATTGAGGCACAACCACCTCTCCCCATAACAGACTCTGTGCTCAGGCAGGGAATGGTGAGAGCGGCTGAAAGAGACAGGATAGTGGGGCCTCAGAGTCTTCCTGCACCACACTGACCCTGGGCAGGCTGCTCTGTGCTGGCCAGGCCTGAGCAGGGTGGGTCCTACAGGGCCCACAGCTACAGGTGTCTGTCTCACATCCTACCTAAAGGATTCTGACTGGTGGCGCAGTTCCATGTCTATTTTAAGAAGTCACCTTTTCTCTCTTTCTTTTTATTTTTTTTATTTTTATTTTTAAGGCAGGGCTGATGTTTTCTCTTCTCTTCTCTTCTCTTCTCTTCTCTTCTCTTCTCTTCTCTTCTCTTCTCTTCTCTTCTCTTCTCTTCTCTTCTCTTCTCTTCTCCTCTCCTCTCCTCTCCTCTCCTCTCCCTCTCCTCTCCCTCTCCTCTCCCTCTCCTCTCCCTCTCCTCTCCCTCTCCTCTCCCTCTCCTCTCCTCTCCTCTCCTCTCCTCTTCTCTTCTTTTTTTTCTTCTGTGTAGCCCTGGCTGTCCTGGAACTTAACTCTGTAAACCAGGCTGGCCTCAAACTCAAAGATCTACCTGCCTCTGCCTCCCGAGTTCTGGTATTAAAGGCGTGCACCACGACCACCTGGCTTCTTTTTTTCTTTTTTAGATAGGGTCTCATGTAGCCCAGGCTAGCCTCAAACCTGCTATGTAGCTAAGAATGGCCTTAACCTTTGATCTTCCTCCTTGCACTTCCTGAGTGCTCGGATTACAACCACGTACCACCATAGTGGCTTGTGCAGTGCTAGGGATGGAACCCAAGGCTTATGCATGTTAAGCAGGTGTTCTTTATAGCCTTGGGGCAGGCCATTCTGTACAAGAAACCTTTTCCCAACAAGATAAAACAGAAGGAAGAAACTATGAATGGAACCAAGTGACCTTAGCCCATTAGAACAAGCATGCGGCCATTCTCACCTGTGCTTTCACTTCCACAGACCCTTCTGGCTGGTGGACGGGTAGACTACGAGGCAAGCAGGGCCTGTTTCCTAACAACTACGTCACCAAGATCTGAGGCGCTCGGAAACTGACACGTGGGCAGAGGAGCTCCAGGCGTGGACCGGGGAGGGGACTTTTGGGGACTCCTCTTCTGATCGACAGTGAGCAACTGCTACACCAAGGCCTGAAGCTATTCTGACACCTTCCCCCATGGAAGACACAGAAAAGCTTGGGTTAGGGACAAGGACAAGTTATGGGTCACTCCACAAATGATCCTAAAAGGTAGTCTAGTTCCCAGGAGCGCAAAAAACACCACCCACTAAGATTTATTTATTGTATTTAAATCTGGTGTAAGTAGCGGGGACTGCTTGGTGTCTATCCCACAGCCTCCTGCCCACTCACCAGGTCCAGGGGACAGCAGGCGGTGACTCGATGACAAGTGCCTTTAGTTGAAGAGCACATCTCACTCATTCCTCTCTCAGTACCTGATACATTCCTCTGTGCTAACCCCCCCTTGGGGAGGACCCACCCTCTGGAGGCTGGACTTGGGGCGAACAGGCACTCACCTGTCACTGCCAAGGGCGGGCAGGCCATCCTTCCGAGCCCATGGGAGCCGGGACCACTAAGACTGCTGGTGGGAAGAAGTTGGGTGCTGGGCTGATGGTCTTGCTTTCTCTTGGTCTTCGCTTGTAATGTGGCTGGCCCATGTTGGTTTTATGTTTAATGCTGTGCTTATAATAAGAAAGAGCCCCCCCAAGCTGTACATTTATAAAAAGTGATCATATACTGTATATAGAAAAATCTAGAAGCACATATGAATGCAGCAGGTAGTATTCCACTGTACCCATTCATGAAGGTAGGTTTTATTACAGGACTCGCACCAGGTACTTACAGACGCGCCCTCTCCTCTTTGCCTAGAGAAACAGTCACTGCATTCCCGCACAGTCCCTCAGACCCCCTTACCCTCTCCCTGTAGGAAATTCTCCTGTGACCCCTCTGCCGTCCTCCCTTACTTCCTAAATAAATGTAACGGAGTCAGTGCAATGCCTTGTTTCTTCATGACATTTATTGTGGGTTATAATTTTCTCCTAAAAACAAAACCAGTGGTATGGTCATACCCACCATTGTTTCCCCACTTTCCATGACCGTCACAAACATCTGGGATGAGCACCTTGTGAGCAGGAAAAGTTATGCTTTAAGAAATTTCTGGCCAGGCGTGGTGGCATACACCTTTAATCCCAGCACTCGGGAGGCAGAGGCAGGTGGATTTCTGAGTTCGAGGCCAGCCTGGTCTACAAAGTGAGTTCCAGGACAGCCAGGGCTACACAGAGAAACCCTGTCTCGAAAAAAAAAAAAAAAGAAACAACCAACCAAAAAAAAAAAGTGGCACACGCCTTTAATCTCAGCACTTGGGAGGCAAAGGCAGGCATATTTCTAAAAGGGGGCTGGAGAGATGGCTCAGTGGCTAAGAGCACTGACTGCTCTTCCGAAGGTCCTGAGTTCAAATCCTAGCAACTACATGGTGGCTCACAACCATCCTTTTCTGGTGCATCTGAAGACAGCTACAGTGTACTTAGATATAATGATAAATAAACCTTTAAAAAAGAAGATGAAGTTTCTGTCCTTGCTCTCTATTCTTGAAGTATAACAGGAGAATCAAATAATTAAAGAGGGGGCTGGAGAGATAGCTCAGCAGCTAAAAGCACGTCCTGCTTCAATTCTCAAAACCCACATGGTGGCTCGCAGCCATCTGTGACTCCAGATCCAAGGGATCTGATACCCTCTTCCAGCCTCCACAGGCACCAGGCTTACATATGATATACCGATATACATGCAGACAGAACACACACCACTGATGATGATGACGACTGTAAATGGTTTAAAAGGGGACATGCAGCTACATAAACTCAGCACGGTGATGAGTGTCTGTAATCCCAGCACTTGGGAAGTATGAGTCAGAGGATCAGGAGCTCAAATTCATCCTCAGCGGCACAGCCAGCGTGGGACAGGTGAGATCCTGTCTGCAAGCAAACAAACCACCCAAAGGAACCTAGACAGTGCTTCAGAACGAACTCGTAAGCTACCTCCTTAGTCCCAGAGACTATGCTGAGTGGTGCCTTGATCTTTTCCAACCCTGTGAGGGAAAACTCATCCGCATGGGTAACATCATCGCATCGAACGGTCCGTCACCAACCAGAGTCAAGCCAAGGTCCTTCCTGCTGTGGCCAGGATGTCTAATCCTCTAGTTTCGGGATGTACAGGGTTTTATTATAGCATGATTTTGATTTTTACCACTTACATGTTTTACTGACTCATGTGGAACACTTCAGCTTTCACATTATTCAGCGGAAGAGTCTTAAAAGTCCTCACGGCACCCTAAAAGCTCCTGAGTCTGGTCATTTAGAAGAATTATTTATTTATTTTTTTTTTTTTTTTTTATTTATGTATGTGGGTACACTGTAGCTGTCTGCAGACACACCAGAAGAGGGCACCAGATCCCATTACAGATGGTTGTGAGCCACCATGTGGTTGCTGGGGATTGAACTCAGGACCTCTGGAAGAGCAGTCAGTGCTCTTAACCGCTGAGCCATCTCTCCAGTCCCAAGTCAGGGCATTTAATGTTTAAGAAAAAAATGTAGCAAAGGTGGTTAATTTGACTACATCTGGAATTAGCTAAAACCCAAGTGGCTTGGTATACCTGTGAGGTTTTTCGTTTTTTGTTTTTGTAATTAAATAATTTGAAGTAGGAAGATCTATCTTTAATCTGGGCCACACATTCTGCTGGCAGTCTATATAAAGGACATGGAAGAAGGAAGCTATCTCTCCCTGCCTGCTTGCTCTCACTCTTCACTGGCAAGTCCGTTCCTTTACCGACATTAGAACCTACTTCAAGATTCTGGCATGCACTGAAGACCAGCCTTGTGGACTGAACTACTGGATTCTTGGATTTTATGTTGGTTGACAGCCATTGTTGGGCTAGCTGCATCACAGCCTGTAAGCCACTCCAGTAAATTACACACATACACGCACGCACGCACACACACAACCAGTTCTGTTCCTCTCGAGAACCCTGACAAATACATAAGGACATTATAAACCATCTTTGGAATATGCTCTCAAAAATCTACCTTTTCATGACATCAAAGGTTGTCCTCCAGTTTCCACATGCACATGCATGTGTGTACACGTGTGCATACACAAGCCACCCTCTCCTGACAGCCAGGGTTGTCCTCGGGATCCTACATGAATTTGAATGCATGTGCACACACAATCTGTCATCTGTTGGAGAGAAGCTGAACTCCAGCATCTTTGAGAAGTTGCAGACTTGTGGTGCTAGGAAAACTCTGTTCCTTGGTTGCACTTCCTTACTGTTCATTCTGAAGGAAGCTGGTCCAAGGCTGCCATGGGAACGAGCTTCCGCTAACTTAACAAGGGCTATTTATAAAACTCTGTAATAGGATTTCAAACCGTAAAGATTTTTAATGCCACACACACACACACACACACACACACACACAATGTTTGAGACTTATAGAAATCCTCATCAGGCAGCCCTGACTTCCTCAAGAACGGGGAGAAGCCAGCCATCACTGGAAGCAGGTCTTCCTCTTGTTCCTGCCATTTTCAACACAGCAGATCACAGGAGACCAGACTGTGGGATCTGCTGTCAGGCAGAAGGCAGCTTTCACCATATGCTCTCAGTTAAGGCAGTGTTGAGTGTCTTAGAGTTTCTACTGCTGTGAAGAAGACACCATGACCACAGCATTTAACTGGGTCCGGTTTACAGGTTCAGAGGTTTCGTCCATCGTCATCATGGCGGGAGGCATGGTGGCATGCAAGCAGACATGGTGCTGGACAAGAAGGCAAGAGTTCCATATCTGCATCTCTGGACCAGCAGGAAGAGAGAGTGAGCTGCTAGGCCTGGCTTGAGCTTCTGAAACCTCCAAGGCCACTCCCCAATCCCCTGGTGACATACTTCCTTTGATATGGCCATACCTACTTTAACAGGGCCTCCTCATGTCCTAATCCTTCCAAATAATACTACTCTCTGGGAGCCTGTGGAGGCCATTTTCATTCAAAGTACCACACAGAGTTAAACGTCACCGTGAGGCTTGGAGCACAGGTGAATTCTGAAAAAAATTAGAACATTTGATGGGCCTAAGTCTTTTCCTCAAAACAGGTAATGTCTTCTCACATCAAGTTGTTAGGAAGTCGCCAGTATAAGAGACACTATGAAGTTCAACAGTTAAGAGCACTGACTATTCTTCCAGAGGACATTTATTTCTCTGCACCTTCATGGCAACTCCTGACTGTGTGTAACTCCAATTCCAGGGGATCCAATGCCCTCTCCCAACCTTCAAGGCCACCAGGCACATACATGGTACACATACATACTTGGAGGCAAGAGCTCATTCATTTAAAAAAAAAGAGAGAGAGAGACTAGGTTTATAATTTTTCTTTGTTTCACATCAGTAGTTGGAACAGATCATGTCTCTGTGGGAGAAGAGATGCATCTTAAAGGGAGTGGGGTGTAGTTCAGTGGTAGTGCACTCGTGCTAGACATGCCAGGCCTGGCGTTCCATCCTCAGCAATAAAGAGGAGGTAAGACATGATGGAAGTGTGTTACTCACTTGGAGCTAAAACAGCACACCACATAAAGTCACCCCAGTTTTACCACAACAGGATGTCTGTCAAAAGCCACTTGCATGTTTGCAATCGGTGGTCACCCCAACTTGGCTGCTCATTCTAGGCTCATCCATCAAGAGAGTCCCTGCCTTACCCCTAGTGAGCCAGCTGTTTCTATCGCAGCGACACGGGAACAGGTGAGGCTGCTCACAGTTATCCACTCATTTGAAGTTGCCTGCATGTGTGTGGCCTTGTGAGAAGAGACCACAGGCAGACATTGGTGGTTGGTGTTGGGCAGGATCTCTAAACGGGACCAAGGAGGGAAGTTGCTGAGCTGCCCCACAGGGTAAAGCTTTTGCACCCCTCTTTCTCTGGAGCTTAGTCTTGCCTTCCCAGCATTCCTTTCTTCTGTCCGTGCCCGGAAATGGGTTCAGCAAACCCTCGAAAGGCACCCGCAACCCTGTTAACATTTTTTGCGAATCTCTCGTCCAGAATTAGAGAGGATCTATCTATACTCAAGGTCACACGCGCCTGACGGAAAATCCTGAGGAAGGCCCGGAAAGTAGCTGTGACCCAACCGGCACTCCGAAGATCCCTTCGGACTAAGAGGACACCCCGGTTAGCCCCTACCTCCCCTGGGAGTAGGTTGGGGTGCTTTGAGGCTTTTCAGCTGGAAGATTTTTTTCCCCCTGAGAACCAGGGCGGCCACTTAGGCTGCCACCCCTAAGCCAAGAGAAAATGCAAACCCGACCTCAAGGACCTGACCATCTTTCTCGGGAGGAAGGGGGAAGAGAGCAGAGTCCACACCTGGGGCCACGCCTCACCTTGATGGTTTCCTAACCTGATACCTGGCTCTGGAGCCATGAATGGCCAAGAGTAAGCAACTGGGGTTGTCTGAAGGAAATGAAGGCTCAAAGCCTTACTCAACTTTGTTTCCTGAGCCATTCAGTAAATCTTAAGTTTTCAGATGCAGGAAAGACTGATTCCAAGCTTGCTGTGAGTTCGATAGGAAGTGCCTGAAATTCAAATGGAGGTGGCTAGGAGGGTAAGTCCTGTCTCCACAATGGCACCCCTGAAGGGCTTTAGCTCTTTGTCTGGAACCTACATGGCTACTGGAAGTTTGTCCTTGCTCTCCCTTGGGGCTCTCAAGGGAGGTCTGACTACTGTGTCTCAAATCGTTAACACAGTTATGTGAAGGCAAGGGAAGGGCTGGGTGGTGGGAACAAGGTCTCCTTTAGCTGTCCCATGGGCAGATGACCTTAGACCCTGAAACTGCTCCCCTCCACACATGCTTCTCCAGCCCTTGGTCTTGCAGGAGACATGGAGCTTGCAGTTCTCTTGGCTTATGGGGGTCCGCGCTAGCCAAAGGGCTGTTGCCTAAGCACTCATGAAGGCCTGCCTGGCTTCCATCCCCAGGACTGCCACAGTCAACCCATGAGAAAATGAGAGAGGACTGTCCACCACAGGATCGATTTTCCAGGTGCCAGTTACAAAGGACTCACTTGACTGAGAGAGAGGCTGGAGATGAAGGCTCTGCTGGGTCTTAAAGCCCACTCTTCCTCCCCATCACCCTCACCCCCCCCCCCATCTCTATTCTTTCCCCTTTGCTGACTGCTTTTGTTTCTGCCCCATGGCTTTTGTTTCCACTTTCCAGTTGCCTTGAGATGAGCAGGCTAAGGATAAAGGGCATTCTGTCTTATTTAGATTGTACTGAGCAATGTAAGTGCTTATCCTGAGTGCTCACAGATCACAAGTTAGAGAAAAGGGCCAAGGGAACGTCTACTCCAGGTTTTTTGAATGGTGGATCTTGCACAGATAGGCAGGATAAGATCAAGAATTCATTAAGGTCAGAGGATATTGAATCACCTAGAATATTGCAAACAGGCTCCACCTCCTTCCACAGTCACTGATGAGGAAAGAGAGGATGCAGGGACCTTTGTCCATGTTGGAAAAGTGTTCTGAGGATGCTCTAGAGAGGGAGACATGTTCTGGAAAATGTTGCAACATATCTTTTGTCTTATCGATGGCTAAGCCTCCCCTTGAGTGTGCCTTTAACCATTGGGGATCTAGCCTTAAGAAAGGAACACCCAGTATCTTCCACAAATAGGCCTGGCCTAAGAATAAGCTGGAAGGCAAGAAGGTGGTCCCTGTCTGAGTTGGTAACTACTTAATAAACCAACAAGGCTTAAAGCACCCGATCTGGGAGCAGATCGTGGCATGGGCTGGTGAAGCATAGGAGACTACTGCAGGCCAACTTTTCCTAAGGCTTCACAATTTCTGGCAGGTGTTATCAATATAGGAAACCCTTTCTAGCAGTCCCCGGAGTCATCAGGGGAGCATCTTAGGTGTCACATCACTCAACTGCTGCCGGGTCATGAGAACAGGAAGCAGTTAATCGATGGGGCTCCCAAGCCATGCTCTCAGCCACCTGGGGTGATTCTCATTCTAGGTTCTGGCTTCCCACAGTTTCTCTGCCTGGAACTGTCCTGGAACTCGCTCTGTAGACCAGGCTGGCTCTGAACTCAGCCAGCTGCTTCAGCCTCCTGAGTGCTGGGATTAACTGTGTGTGCCACCACCACCTGGCTCCGGCTTCCCATAGTTAAAGTGAGTAGCATTGCTCCTCCTCTTGCCTTCCCACCTCAGATACCGCCCCACAGTCTGTCCCTCACCTGGTTCCCATGGCCAGAGGCATCTCCTGAGGTCAGAGGATACTATTATCCTTGTTGACAACAGTCCTTGGAGATATTCAACCTTTGGGACTATTCAAGTTTGGAGATATTCAAACTTTTCCTCCCAAACAGATCACCTGACACCAGGGATGACTGTGGACCTCTCCCTGTTAAGATCCACCCTGTGATTGCTGTCTGTTACAGTTGCTACTTGCACATCTGTGAAGCCTTGGCCTTATGGCTGCAGAGAGAACTGTAGTAGCGAAGATAAATGAGATTAGTCAGTCCCTCTTGGAAAGATGGTAGAACAGTTGCCAAGTAGCCTCAGCATGAATGCAGGTCCATTAAGTGTCTGAAACCTTGCTGGCCAGTCTTAAAGGACCCATGAATTGTAAGTAAACCTGTTTTAGTTGGTGACACTAGACTCAGGGACCCATCACAGGTGTGAAGCTCCCCCAAAAGCCTCCAGCCTGCTCATCCAGATAGAAATGTGATGGGCACCAGAGGCAAACGTGAGGGTGGGCCAATCCTGCTTGCCAGTTGTGGTTAGTAATTAGAATTGCTTCTCTGGGAGTTCTGCAAATGACTAACACTGGGAGAATATCTAAATTGGTAGGTAGATAGGTCCCAGAATGAGGCAGAACTCCAATTCTAAACTTGGTAGAAGCTATTCATGATGAATCTTCGCTCTAGGCTCTTCTTAGTAGACCACTGATTGGTTTTTCTAAATCTGCCTGCCTCCAACTCAGTGACCTTGGATGAGTTCCCGAGCACTGGAAATGCTCTAACCCTGGGTGTGAGATCATGGGAAGCTCTGGCAGAGCAGTGGCCAGCACATCTGCATGGGCTCAGTAAACTTGGTAAATGGGCTTCTGGCATCTTGTAGGGCTGCTGTGGTTCACACGAAAGTGGCTCTCAGGGCAAGCCAAGTGTTTTAAGGACTGGCAACATTAACAGATGTTAATAAGGGACCTGGCCCCGAGTCCCTATGGCCAGGGACAAGTGGCAGTGTGGCCCTAGGAAGACTAAAGGAGAAAACAGGAGATGCAGGAGCCTGAGCAGTGGGCACTGCTTGGTTGCAGCCATTCCCTGGGACAGACCAGCGAGTACTGGCTGATCCTGTTGTCAGGCTGGATGCGCACAAAGAGAATGAGAGTAGAGAGCCCTGACCAGAGTCTCATACCCCAGATTCCTCTAAACTCAGCTGCCTTCTCAAGCAGAATTAGAACCTCACCTACTCAAAAACCTGTCAGGAGGCATGGCCCCAGTATCCTGAGGCATTTACATGGAAGAAGTGACCCACCTATATTTAGAGTCCTCTTGTTAGCAGAGCCTAAAGAAAAAGTTCTAAGTTTTTGGGGTTTTTTTTTGGGGGGGGATGTCTCCCTCCATTTACAGGCACTCAAGCAGCTGACTGTGGATACAGGTGTCCACTCCAAATCTAGCCAGGGACTATCTTGGGTTAGGCTTTGGTAAAAACAGCTTATTTCTTCTGTTGGCTTGTTCTTGAATGCTGACACTCACCTATGACCTATAAAGGAACACATGGACCACTAGCCAAGGTTCATCTGGATGGGAAGCTGTTTGGCCATTGATACACATTCAAAAGCCAAAGCATGGGTAAATCACTGTTTCTTCAGTGTAGACTATACAAATATACACAGGATACCTTAAGTAGATCAATAGCTTTATTTTCCTTCAATACAGAGCAGAGTTATTGTAGGCCATTCTACATTTCTTCAGTGTAGAGTATACAAACATACACAGGATAGTATAAGAAAATCAATAGCTTTATTTTTCATCAATACACAATTAGAAAATGAGTTTGAGAAGAGGTTTGTGATGTAAACTAGAATAAAATACATACAGGATCTGAGAAGCGCAGGATGGCAGTCCAGTGTCTAGGGGCTGCCCAGCAGAGGGGAGGCCAGGTCTTTGATGATTTTGGAGTTCAGCTGAGGGATCGTGCTGATCTTCAGGAGTCTGCTGCTGGCATACTTGTTCTTGACAGCCTGCAGAAGCCAGCTGGGGTTAAGTATGCTTCCAGTATACCTAGTCTACCCCACAGTGTAAGGGCTGTGACTGCCATCTCCAGATAGTCTGATGACACACAATCCTGGGTCTCTCCCTCACAGCACCCTGCACCAAGCCACCAAGCTGTCTCCTCCAACCCCGCTGGTCACATCGCCAGTAGGGGAAATAGTTTCATATAGTTTCTTTTTTTGAGGGTTGGAGGGGGGCGTTGAGACAGGGTTTCTCTGTATAGCCCTGGCCGTCTTGGAACTCTGTAGACCAGGCTGGTATTAAACTCAGAAATCCGCCTGCCTCTGCCTCCTAAGTGCTGGGATTAAAGGCGTGCGCCACCATTGCCCGGCTGGAAATATAGTCTCAAGGTCTGAAGAACAGGATCTCAGAGGGATGAAGGCTCTCTGTCATTGATATGTGCTACTGGGAAGGGCAGCCACAGACTAGAAATGAGGGGCTGGGGAGATGGAGAGCACTGGTGGCTCTTCCAGAGGACTTGGGTTGGATTCTCAGCACCCGCATCCAGTGTCCTACAACCACCTATAACTTCAGTCCTATGGAATCAGACACTCTTCTGGCCTCTACAGGCACCTGGCATGTATGTGATATGTGATAGGCAAAACACCTATATCATGTTTTTTTTTTAAATGGCATTAAAAGTGTGCAGCCACTAGTGCTTTCCAAATCCCAGCTTCTGTGCCTCCACGGTTCACAGTCACACCATACCTACGAGTCAGCAGGCAGATCATGCAGGGAGGTCACAAGTGCTCTGCCCTCTGTCACTTGGGCGTATTCTGATTGTTATGTCCCACAGGCATAATAACACTTCCCATTTCCCCCACAGTTCTTTCTCCCTTCTCCATGTTTGTTCACTATGAACCTTTCAAAAAGGCTGAGTTTAAGAGCTGCTGAATTTGAGGCCACTAGAGGGGGCTCTCTTCCCAGACCCATGGGTAACAGCCTTCCTGGCTTGCTGGTGCCCAATCAGAATGTTGATGGAGTATGTGACATACAAACTAGTGAGTGTGACCTACGCAAGATGCTGATGCAGATGTGGGAATCCACGGGCTGGCTGACCACACACTGACCTTAGGTAGTCAAGGTGAACCAATGAGTACATCCCATTCCTTAGAGACTCTGCTATGACAGCCATGCTTGCTAGAACAACACGTGCACACACAGCCAGCCCAGAATCTAATGCTTTCCCGGGATCGGGACTTGGTACGGGAGCACTTACGATGAACTTGGTACGGTTGTCATTGACTTTCACAACGTTCTTGGCCATGTGCTGCATGACTTCCAGGACTTCACTCTCCATGTAGCCTGTGTAATACTGCTGCTTCAAATTCTAAAACACAAACCCAAGACACGAAGAGCCAAGGAATGCTTCCTTCCCTTCTGGAGAGCACATACCACATCTCCCATGTAAGAGCTGTGAGGGAGCTGGGCTGGTGCAGGCCTACATCCCAGCGACTGACTGGTCAAGGCCAAACAGGGCATCTTAGAGAAATCCTGGATCAAAGTAATAACTGACAGCTGGAGATGCAGCTGTGACAGCGCACAAGCCCAGCATGTGTGAGAGCCTGAGGTCAACCTCCAATACACTCAAATACATTTTTTTTAAAGCCATGGTAAAATTTTTACCTTGTAAAATCCCAGTCCTTCCTAACCACCTCCCCAGCACATACAGCATGGCTCTGTCCCGAGACAGGCCTAGCGCAGGGTGGGAAGAGGCTCTCAGCTCTAGCAGACCAAGTGCTCATGCACATTTGAAAGCTGTGTGCACGGGTCCAGAGGGTAAGCCAAGCAACAAGCATACTCCCACCCCTTGCTGGAAAATGAGTCAGTGTGGAAACACACACGCACGCATGCATGCTCGCTCTCGAGTACCAACCCTCTTCTCAGAGTGGAACCTGCCTCACAGACAGATGGGTCCAGCCATACACAAGGAAAAATTCAGAGTAGAGAAGTAGCTGTGTGGGCTGAGGGGACAGCTCAGTAAAGTACGAGCCTTGCAAGCAGAGGAACCTGAGTTCATATCACAAGGGCTCCCAGTGCAGCCTTCTTCTCCTACTCACCCATTTTCCTTGGCCCAGCACCTTCTGAGACAGGCAAGAGGCAGCGGCTGCCACCTGAGAAGGATGGTAGTGCACCATGTCATAGTCGACGAGCGTCAGCTCCATCAGGTACTTGGCTAAAGTGTGCTGTTCAACATCCACCTAGGAGAATGCAGCACACTGTGAGGGTTGTGAACTTGACCCACTTAACTCCCACCTCTCTCAAGAACCCAGTGAATTAAGTATCAAAGCTCTCTAAAGAAGCTTTCTCTTAGAGCAGCGGGTCTCAACCTTCTTAATACTGTGACACTTCACTACAGCTCCTCATGGTGCGCTGACCCCCAACGAGAACAGTATTTTTTTACTACTTCATAACTGTAATTTCACTACTATTATGAATTGTAAATATCTGATATGCAGGATATCTAATGCAATATCTATATGCAACACTTGTTTGACTCCCAAAGGGCTTGCAACCCACAGGTTGCAAACCACTGGCTTCTAGTTTGGGCTAAGACTGAGCACAGTCAACTTCCCAGAGATGGTGGGACTCACCTCTCCGGCTTTTGAGGCTCGCCTTAAGAAGTGAAGTGGCAAAGGTCGGCCCAACTCAAATTTCAACTCTTTCAAAATCAGAGTCTCCATTTCTCGGATTTGGGAACTGGTGTAAGCATTATCTGTGATATAAACAAAGTCTTCGATATTTGGAGAAAACATCTCCTCATATTTGGAAGCCAGGAGCAGAGCTGTGATCCCGACCAGCTGCAGTTTCTTCCGGCAGACCAGCTGAGCCTAACGAGAAACAAACACATCCAGTCACCACTGACTCGGATTCCACTGAGGCCCAGGGGGGACGGCGTGAAGAGGCCAGGCCCTTGCAGGACACAGGAGACCTGAATGTGGCTGTAAGAGCCATCACAGAGCACGCCACTGTCATTCAGTAACCATGCTGGGCACAGTGATGAGATTCCAACACTATGTCATTGGGTCCTCCCCCAAATCCTGAAAAGGTCATTTATACAACAGATGACCTGACCCTAGAGCTTTAAGTAATGGTCCCAAGTGTCCACAGTGGTCTTGCCCTGTCCTCAGTGTGGTATACACTGTATACAGATCACTGCAAAAGTGCAAACTAAAGAGCAGCTCGTCCGTCACCTACCTTGAAGACCCTCCTCAGGTAGAGAAGACACGCATCAGTGCTCCAGAGTTGGGGTGCACTACAGCGTTTAAGTATGTGCTGTAAACTTCCTAGCCCAGGGCTGGTGAGACAGCTCAGCAGCACGGGCTTGGCCCTGAGCTCAAGCTCTGAGTCTCACGGTGGGAAGAGGGAACCAACTCTCAAAAGCTGGCCTCTTGCCTCCCTCCAGTGCTGCACACGCACCAAGTGAATGACATTTCTTCCAACGAGGTGAGGAGCAGAGAGCAGCTCAGTGGCTAATGCTGCTAAGCCTGAAGACCCGAGGCTAGTCCCTGAAACGCACACGGCAGAAGTCGTCTTACCTCTGCCTGTGTGCTATGGTACGCCTGTGCTCCAAACATACAAAAAGAAAGCACGGGTTATTTCAAGTTCTCTTTAACTGGGACTTTGCTCTTCTTGCTTCTTTTTTCATTACTGGAAATCTACACAAAATATTACTCAGTTTCCTTCCCAGTGTGTGTACTGAGAACCATACAATCTATTGGTTAAGTATCTGGAAGTACCTCACAGCCATTAATATACGTGATAACTGTCACCATATCGTACTTGACCTAACCCTATTTCATTGACTTTTACATCAGTCCAGTCTGCAAGGGGGCTGACGCAGATGACACCCTGACTGTTTGCTGCGGCATCAGAGGGTTGGGGGCAGAGTTAGGGTTGCTTGCCTCACAGGCTCAAAGCTGTGGGGCTCCACCGCCACTAGCCGGGAAGTAAAAGACTGCACCTGAAGCCTCTGGTGCCCACTCACAGCTGGTGCATTCACTGCTGAGAAACAGCTCAGAGGCAGCACTCCAGACATTCCTCCTCCCGGCCCCTAGAGTCTCAGTCTGCCCCACACATGGGTCCCTGCTCTGCTGCTTCTAGAAGAAGAGCCCCCCTTCATCTCTATGGCGATTTGATGCCACACTGAGTAGTAGCCAAGATTCTCTCACTCAGCTCATTCTAAGAGAAGGGAACGCTGACACTGAAGAGCCTCAGATGTTGAAAATGGTGTAGGCAGCAGGGCTATAACACCAGCGACTCTGGCTGACTTCTGTGCCATGCAATGGTATACTTCCCATAATAAATGACTGCCGCTGTGCAGGACCCAGTGACCACTCATTCATAAACCAAAACCCCTAAACCCAAAATGCTCCAAAATCCAAAGTGTTTTGAATGTTGACATGATACCCCTGTGTAAAAAATTCAATACCTGTCTTTATATGCAAGCTGTAGTCAAAGCATACTAAAATTAGTACATTAGACTACCTTTAGGCTGGTAGTATAAGGTATATATGCATGACCTCAGGACTAGACTCAAAGTCTATCCTCAAGATACTTCCATGTGCAAATCAAATCAAATTAAAAAAAAAAATTCTGGTCTCAAGAACTTCAGGAAAGGACACTGCGCATGTGTGTCCCAGAGCCTTTGCTCCTGGGCTAACAGGAGTGCTCAGAGTTGGTCAGTGACATCAGAGGCCTGACACCTCAGCTTTCCACGGAGAAGCATCAAGGCCATGTTCACAGGGCTGCCAGTACCTCGCCCCTGCAGCTGCACTCACCTGCAGGAACCGGTCCATGATGGCAATGCACATGTACAGAGTTTCCTGCAGAAGCCGAAACTTGGAATGGACTTGGACCAGCCAGTCCACCAGGATGGCACGCATACGTCCATTTATATCTCTTCCATCTAAGAAGTGTGGATTAATGGACTGTAAAACCTGTTGGTAGAATTTAAAAGTTTAACAAGTTGGCATCTCTCCCCGCACATCCCTGTAAAGTCCACATTGCTTGTGCATCCCAAACAGAAAGGCCCAGCTACCTCAAGCTGCCTGAGGTACTGGTAGATGTCCTTCACGTAGTCACTGCAGAGCTGAGGGTTCTCCCTGTCCTCGTTATCTATGTCCTCGATCTTGCAGAGCAGAGCATCAGAGAAAGCTTGGCAGAGGCTCTCTTCCTTCATGGAGACATCCTCAGGGGCGGGAGGACGATCCTACACCAGTAAGTGGAAGACATGAGTCACTGCCCCACTGGGGACCCTGTTCCTGGCACCCTGCATGGCGTTTACATGGCATATGGCTTTTGTGTGTCCTGGTAAGCTTCTGTGTATTTAGTCAGCTATCTCTGTTCACACTTATATTAGCTCTCACACAGTAGGTACTCAGCAATGACTGTAACACTGGCATCGACAGCTCCCTGGCTACAACCTCTCCTACCATCATGCTGTATGTATTCCACTACTTCCTTCTGAATTAAGGCCCTGGCAAGCAGGAAGCACAAGAGCACAGTCCAGTCTGAGAACAAAGCAGGAGGATGCAAAGACTTAGCTGACAGGGTGGTTATTTATAAAACTCGAACAAATCAAAAAGTTGTACAGCTCAAATAAATATTTCGTAGTGAAGTATAAATAAACCATTATTTGAAAAGAATTTCAAAATCCTAACAGGATTTCTAGATCATACAGAGTACATATTAAGGGAATAAAACACAAACCTGGCTCACAGCTAATGCCATCCATAGGTTTAAAAGCTGGGTGTGCTAACTCGCCTGCAGTAGCAGCACGGAGGAGGCTGAGGTGGAAGGAGAGCTAGGAGCTGGAGTCCAGCCTAAGGTGGAGAGTCCTAGGTTAACCTGGGCTAGAGTGAGAACATGACTCAGAGATAACAAAAAAGTAAAACAAAACCACAACTTAAGTGAATTCTGTTACTGTTTGCACATTGCCCTAAGTACCGTGGGCCCACTGTGCGCTCTCTCTGTGTAGTGTCTACTGCAGAGGTTAACTAAGTGAACCTGGGTGAGGTGCCATGAGGAGCAATGCTTACTTAGGTCAGCCTGGGCACACAGTAAGTTCCAGGCCAGCTTATGCTACACAGTGGGAGCCTGACTCCAAACTGTAGTGGTAACCGTGTAACAAGATGATGACAGGTGCTGCGTCACCTTGCTCCTGTGATCTGGAGGCTGAGAGTACAGAGGGATGGGCAGGGTGGGAGCTGTCAAGAGGTGTGCTGTGGCACGGCAGGGCAACAACGAAGGGCAACCATGCTGCTAGTCAAGGCCACACCACACAGGAAAGCTTCTCCACTTTAGTTGAGCACTGACAATTCCTGAAACTAAGGAACTTTGGCTCCAAGAGCTAAAGCGTCTTGCTTTTCTAGATTCCTGCCCTCCCAGCACCAACCCAGCGCAGACCTTACTCCCCTACTGACTCAGCACTTAACTTCAGCAATGGCCAACTGCAAACAGAAAGGAAGAATTCCAGTCCCTTTCTGCCCTACAGCTAACCCAGCCTGGAAGCTGAAGGATTCTGCTTCTTGCCACAGAGACCCTGCCAGTCGCCCTTTCCTGAATACAACCTGACAACATGCTGCACATCTTTCCAAAGGTAAAGGGAAGGAGATAAATGTTTAACCTTCATTTGCACATTATACTGAGTGTGTGTGTGTGTATTTCAAAAGGTCACTTGGCTCCTTGGGAGTGTCATTTATCAGTTAAAAAATAAAAAATAGGGCTGGCAAGATGGCTCAGCGGGTAAGAGCACTGACTGCTCTTCCAAAGGTCCTGAGTTCAAATCCCAGCAACCACATGGTGGCTCACAACCATCTGTAATGAGAGCTGATGCCCTCTTCTGGTGTGTCTGAAGACAGCTACAGTGCACTCATATACATAAAATATAAATAAATAAATCTCTAAAAATAATTAAAAAAATATCATAAACACAAAGCTTAAACACAATAGTTAGGATTAGCAACTCAACATGTGCCCTTAGAAATGAAAAGGCAGGAATAGTGGTGCGCTCGGGAGGAGAGGCAGGTGGATCTGATTCTACACCAACCTGGTCCACCAAGCAAATTCTAGACAGCTACACAGAGAAAACCTATTTCAAAAAAATAAATAAAATAAAATAATTCTTTTTTGATGATGGTAGTATGCCGATTAAAACCTTCACATTAGACTAAGGAGGAAGCCTATTGGTTGTCAGGGACAACTGAAAAGTCCAATCAGAAGCTGAGGATGTGGAGGGCCGGGTGGGGTGAGTAGCGTCGCTGAACTCTAGACAGCAGTGTCAGAAGGTGCACTCACAGTTCAGTGTTCTTTCTCTTCACAGTGTCTGCTGTGCAGCACCAGGCTGTCCTGGCTGGACCACCATGCTCAGCAATCCACAAGACTTAGGGTAGAAAAGTGCTGCAGGGGGAGGCTCCAGGAAGAACTATTCTGACTCCCCACAGATGAACTTGGTCACTTGAGCATGGGGCAGCTCAAGCCCTACTTACTGTGATTAGGTTAGGAATACAGCCCTTGATACCCAGAGGCAGCAACAAGGAGGCTTAGCTTACTCTGTTTCATGTTTTATGGTTGTTTCTGGAGAGTTTACTCCTTTTATTTAAAAAAAAAAAACTGAGAGCACTGTACTTATTTTTCTTTCACTTGTAGCTAGTTAGCCCCTCTACCCCTCTCCTTCTCGCCCCCTCAACTCACTCACTCACTCTCGAGATCTCTCTCTCTCCCTCTCTCTCTCTTTCTCACACACACACACACACACACACACACACACACTCACAATCTCTTTCTCTTAAGACAGGGTCTTATCTATCTCAGGTTGAACTTGAACTGATCCTCCATCCCTGCCTTCTCAGTTTTGGGATCTATGCTCCCACACGCTGTTTCTGTGATGCTATGGATGGAGTGAAATCCCAACCAGACCCCTAGCTTCCTGGTCTGCCTGGGCCCTACTTGTTTGCCCAGTGCAAAGCAAATGCCCTTCTTCCCTCAAACTATTCAGTGTTTACCAGGCTTTGTAACTCAGGGGGGGGAAAGCCACTAGGTCCCCCACAAAATGCTATGTATAACTACTGTGAATGCCGGAATTAAGTCTCAGCCATTTGAGAAGCAGCTGCCTTGTCCACACAGCAAGAAGGTTTGCACAGCTAGGATTCTGGGAATATCCGCCTCCATGGACATATGGATCGACAGCTCTCTAGGAAGTTCCTAGAACTCCTATGATCCACTGACGGGTGCATAATTACAGCAACTGTCTGTACAGTGGCAACAGAGCCTGCAAATAATACTAGGCAGGAAGGGGGCACTGCAGCCAGAGTGGGGGCTCTTCTACCTACACCGAAGACTTGATGGTCCCTGGGCTACTATGATTCTGCAATCAGTGTCTAAGCTGAAGTAACTAACTGCACCTTAATCCTTGGTGACCTCTAAAGTCACAGCAGCCAGTGCATACATCCCGGTGGGACTTTAATGACGACTGTTCTGCACATTGGTGCAGGTGCCCACAGAGGCCACAAGAGGGCACTGGTTGAATCCCTGGAAGCTGAAGTTATGTGAGCCACCCAACAGGAGTACTACGAAGCAAACTCCTCTGTAAGTCCTCTGTAAGAGTAGCATGGGCTGGAGAGATGGCTTAGCAGATAAGAGCACTGGCTGCTCTACCAGAGGTCCTGAGTTCAATTCCCAGCAACCACATGTTGGCCCACAACCATCTGTAATGGGATTTGATGCCTTCTTCTGGTGTCTGAAGAGAGCAACAGTGTACTCATACATAAAACAAATAAATCTTTTTTTTTTTTTTTTAAAAGAAGAAGTGGTAGTGGCGCACGACTTTAATCCCAGCACTCAGGAGGCAGAGGCAGGCGGATTTCTGAGTTCGAGGCCAGCCTGGTCTACAGAGTGAATTCCAGGATCAGCCAGGACTATACAGAGAAACCCTGTCTCGAAAACCAAAAAAAAAAAAAAAAAAAAAAAAGGAGGAGGAGGACAATGAAGAAGAGGAGGAAGAGGAAGAAGAAGAGGAGGAGGAGGAGGAAGAAGACAACGACGACATGTTCTCAACCACTGAGTCATCTCTCCAGCCTCTAGGTCATTTATATGGACTGAGCTCTTAGGCCCATGTTTTGTGGTCTCAGTTTTGTTAGAAAATAGAGAAAAAGCAGTCAGCCATGGAGTAGAGGAGACCAGAAATAGGGGAGCACTAAGGTCATAGGAAGAATTCTATTTCTTCTCTTATATAACACTCTTACTTTTCAATGTTGGGGATTGAAGCCCGGGCCTCTTACATGCTAAGCTCAGTTTCTACAGCTGAGCTACTGCCCATCTTGATGGATAGACAGATGCCTTTTTTCTTTGATTCAGTTTTATGTAATAGTCGGGGGGGGGGGGGGGAGCCACATATCCTGGGCTGGCCTTGAACTCGTTATGTAGCCAAGGATGACCTTGAACTATGATACTCCTGGTAGGATTACAGATAGGTACCACCATGACTGGTTCATGCAGTGTTGGGCACTGAACATAGGACTTCATGTATGCTAGGCAAACCCTCTACTAATTGAGCTACATTCCTTGCCTAAGGAGCCTGAATATTTTCTGAGACAGGGTTTCTCTGTGTAGCCCTGGCTGTCCTGGAACTCACTCAGTAGACCATCAAACTCAGAGATCTACCTGACTCTGCCTTCCAAGTGCTGGGATTAAAGTTGTGCACCACCACTGCCCAGCAAGCCTGAAATTTTTAAATGAAAGCAAACATTTAAAAATAAAATTGTGATTAAAATTTTATATAAATGCAGATATTGAAGAGCAAATCTGACTTTATACAGTATATATACGTGCTATGATCTGATTTTGTTACTTAATTTTCCAAACATTTTGACATCTTTAAATGCTGTACTAATTCAATTCATATTTATGGGTACACAGTATCTCATTAAACATATCGAATGGAACTCCCATTTCAGATTATTTCTGTCATATATGTAATAGTAATTGGTCAGGCATAATGGTGACACATGCCTATAATACCAGCACTTGGGAGGCTGAAGCAAGGAGACTGCTCTAAGTTTGAGGTCAGCCTGAACAGGTGTGTGTGGGAGAGGGGACAACAGTCCTGTGAGATGGTTCAGTGACTAAAACACTTGCTGCCACCACCTAAACCCTGGGACCCACATGGAGAAAGGAGAAAAACAACTCTGGAATGTTGTCCTTTTGACCTCCAAATGTGCACACAGAGAGGGAGGGAGGGAGGGAGGGAGGGAGGGGGAGACAGAGACAAAGACAGAGATGGCAGGAGGTGCTTATTACTATATCTTGGCACCCAGAAATATCTATCTCATAGTAATTATGTAGGAGAGCATGTATACACTTGAACCTATGAGAAACGGGTAAGCCACCAAGTCCTTTAGCTCGGGACTCTAACTCCAGCTGAGCTACTCAGTCCTAGAGACCACCATTAATGTGGAATTGAGGCATCACCAAGTTGGGGACTGGGGAGATGACTCGGTGGTTAAGAGCACTGGCTGCTCTTGCAGAGATCCAGGTTGGTTCCTTAGCATCCATGTGTCAGCTTGCAACCATCTGTAACTTCAGTTACAGGGGATCTGATGCCTTCTTTTTTTCCCCCAATAGGGCACCGGTCTCAAACCCAGCGCTCAGACATATATGCAGACAAATCACCCATACACATGAGATGGAAAGGAAAGGCTTTGATTGCATGCGGTGAAGTCAGGACCTCCTACCTTGGGAGCTAGCGCCTCCATCTGCACTGGTTTCACAGAGGCTGTGGGTTTCGGCTGCTTGTTGACATTTGTCACTTTGGTGGGCAGAGCTGGTACTTTGGTGTTCTGAGGTTTCTATAAAGGAAGATGACCAGTGAGCAGTGCAGGATGACCAGCGTAGCCCCTGTACAGTGTGGCCCTCCACACATGCCATCTTGTCCTTGTTACCTTCGCCACCTGAGTGGTTCTGTTTCTAACTTTATTTCCAATTTCTTCTAAAACTGCCCGCCGGATAGTCACATGGCTCTTGGCTTTAGGAATAACTTCTGTGTCAATATTCTTCAAATCACTGGACACCTTAAAACAAAACATACAAAAAGACCACACCGACAACAAGCAAGCAAACAAACAAACAAACAAAAAAAAAAGCCATTAAATACAGAAAAAAATGAAAAACACCTACCTACATAATGTCAAATACTCAAAAGTCAGAGCTACCCTGGTAAGGTGAATATGCTGACATCTATTTTAAAAGGAGAAGGTAGAACTGGAGATGGCTCTCAGCAGTTAAGAGCATTAGCTTCTCCTGGCTTGTCGTGCTGTGGACTGGGTTCAATTCCCAGTATTCACATGGCAGCTTACAAACTGTAGCTCCATTCCAGGGGATCTGACATACTCTTCTGGCCCATGAACGGACTGCACACATGATGTACTCTATTTATGCACTTCAAACAAAAGCTTAATTTGTTTGGTTTTTCAAGACAGGGTTTCTCTATAGCCCTGGCTGTCCTGGAACTCATTCTGGAGACAAGGCTATCCTGGAAGTCGCTCTGGAGACCAGGCTGGCCTCAAACTTGCAGAGTTAGGTTTTGGTTTTTGTCTTTAAATTTAATTATTTTTTATGGGAAAAGGTACATTTAAAGAAATCTAAAAATGCTATTTGAAATATCACTCTCCATTAGGCAAACACCCACTGCCTTACCAATAAAACAAAGATCTTTTTACTGATCTTATAAATTGTTTTGCATATTCAAGCAGTTTTCAAGCGACACCAAAGCCTCCCACCTAAATGATTACTTCTTATAAGTAACCTGCGTCTGCTGTTAAGAGATCCCTGTCGGTTCTCTTAGAAACTTCCATTCACACAGTATAGCTGCAATGATAAAGAGCTTTGATACCAATAGTTAATGATAGCCCAGCTGTTTAAAACTCCATGTTTCAGACTTCACACCAGCTTGGGTTATAACGCCAACCAAAGAATAAGAAATAGCACTTCCAAGGAAAGCCCTTCAGAAACAGCTTCCTATAGCATAGACTCAAATTAAGGACATTCCCAATGACAACAGGATGGGGAAGTCATTTTACCTCTCAAGTATTGGGAGAGTCAGACTTGAATGAAAACGAAAAAAAAAAAAAATAGTGTTACTTGAAATTAATTGCCTTCATCTTGAATACAGTTAAGAAACAAGGCTTGCTATTCATACCCCAAAGTTTACAGTGTGGTACAATAACAAGTATTCCATGAGAAAAAAATATTTAACTTTCTGAGTGTTGGGGGAGGGGGGGAACTAATCCTACAAAACAAACAAAAAAACCTCTCCAAAGGTTGGGGTTTTTTTGTTTTTTTTTAAGATGACCTGTGTAGGATAGACCAGATAAACTGTACCCCATCCCTACACAAGACTTTAACTGTTAAATAATTTGAAAGAACAAATTAGACAAAAATTAACTTGTTAGTGGCAGTTAGAGCTACAAGACATGAACCCTGACTGTATGTTCCTCATTGTTTAGGATTCTGATCCCCAAATCTAAGCTGTTCGGTCTTTACTGCTAGCTTCCCACGGCTAAATTCAAAATGAGTTTGAAAGTTCAATTTCTTATGAGTTAAAGCCTGGTAATGAGGGGTACCCCTGAATTCACTGGGAAGAGGAATTGGAGGCTTTTAACTAGCCAGGACAATGGCAGCAGCTGTGTCGGGGGCCCTCTTGTTTTCAACTAAAGTAGACCGACCCTAGTACAATTAAAGCCTAAAAGTCAGTAATACTTTCATTCTCAAAAAGGTAATTAAAGGAATTTGGCCTTTTGCCCAACTGTCTGCCATCCTAGGATCCAAGTTTTGTACGTTTCCTCTTACACTTGGGTGTTTTTGTTTTTTGTTTTTTGCTTTTTTCGAGACAGGGTTTCTTTGAATAGCCCTGGCTGTCCTGGAACTCACTCTGTAGACCAGGCTGGCCTCGAACTCAGAAATCCGCCTGCCTCTGCCTCCCAAGTGCTGGGATTAAAGGCGTGCACCACCACCGCCCAGCACTTAGGTGGGTATTTGTTTTCATTTTGTTATTTCTGTTTTTTTTTTTTTTTAAGAGGACAAAACCACACTTTAATGACCTTGGCCAGGAAGGCAGTATGAAGACGCGAATGGGAAGCTCACACGAAGCAAACTGAAAAATGTGAAAAGTAGAGAAATGGCACTGGGCGGCTTCCCGGTTCCTCCCGGTCCTCATCCCCAGCGCAGCACAGCCCTGAGTGGTAACAGGAATGAAGACCCCAGGCCGGGCCTCTGGACCGCTTTAGCTCTGCCAGGGCCTCTCCGGCAGCCTCCCGGGCTACCCGGCAGGACAGGGCACCGTAGCCCCGGCGCACTCACCGTCGGGCGTCGGAGCAGCGCCATGAGGGCCGCCCTGGCAAGTGCGGACGAGGCACAGCCACTCCGGTCTGCGACACCGTTGGGAGGGTCAGGGCCCCGCCGCTCCGCGTCCACCGCCCGGTCCGCGATTCAAATACCGCGCCGCTGACGCACTATTGGGTAGACGCACGCAGGGCGCGCGCAACCCATTGGCTAGACTGGAAGGCCTTTCTGCACGTTGATTGGCTGGCTTGTATTTGCTTGTCATAGCAACCAGCGAGGCCACCAGGCTTTGTTGTTTCCTTGTCTACAGTCTTATTTTCAAATTCTAGTCCCTGATATTAAATAAAATAATTTTTCCTCCTACTGGAAAAGATTGTCTTAATTTTAGGGGTAGGAGTGGGGAGCCATCACCTAAGGACATATGTCTTTAAAAGTTTGTTCTGGGTTAGGTAGAAGTGGGTTCCAGAGAACTTCCTGGAAATGCTACTTCTGACCTTACTTCCTCTTCCGGAAACGTCTACCTGGGAATTTGGATTGGAATGGTCTGGCAAATGAAGCCATCGTCTCCAGGTCGTTCAGGGCTACAAGATGATTGTGACTCGGATGTGTACTGTATGTGGTCTTCCTAAAACAGATCCCCAGCAGAGTCATAATTCAAACTAGACGTGATTTGTGTGACTTCCAGCACAATACAGTAGAACTCAGAAACTATTTGTCAAATGACGGTGTGATGTGCACAAGATTTCAAAAGAAAAATAATGAGTATCCCAAGTTGTGAACAGTGAGAGACAAGACAGAAAACAAAAACAAAAACAAAAAACAAAACCAGAATATTACCCTGGGGAAAAGACTAGGTAACAACACAGAAAATGGTGCAGTGCCAGCAGAACGACTTGAGATCAGGCTACCCCATCAGTCTTGTTCAAGTCCCTTCTATTGGGAAATAATAAATGCTCCCTCCCCCTTCGCCCAAATCTGACATTTCCAATCTGAGTCTAAAGGAAGAACCAGTGTTGTCCAACACTCCCACCTGAAAAGACAAGGTGGCAGTACTACCCCTCGACCTAAATTACACATGGATATTGGAAACCAAAGGAGCAGAAATAACTATTTATATCCCATTAAGTTCTCTCAAGTACCTGCTAAAGGAAATGAAAGTTCTGTGGCTGCTGACTCTTGGTCCATCATCCTTACAATCACAGAGGTTACGCATAGCTTTCTCTTTCTTGGGAAGCTTTGGTTTGGATTGGGGAAGAAAATGTGCTCTGCAGTTTGTACTATTAGCACATGCTTGTAATAATTCCAGTTACTTGGGAGGCTAAGGCAGGAGGATTTTTTTTTTTCCTGAGACAGGGTTTCTTTGTATAGCCCTGGCAGTCCTGGAACTCACTCTGTAGACCAGGCTGGCCTTGAACTCAGAAATGGCAGGAGGACCTCTTAAACTCATGATTTCAGCACCAATTTGGCAACTCAGACCTATTCTCTAACTGAACTTTAACTTTAACAAAGCCATTGGCTGTACTTCAGGTTACTGTGGTGAATGGACTTCACAACATGGTCGCATGTGTTCTAGGCCGGTTTACAGCTTTCTATGTAGTTGAGGATGACCTTGAATTTTTTTTTAATACTTTAAAAAAAGATTTATTTATTTTATGTAATATGAGTACTGTCATCAGACACACCAGACAGACATTAGATTCCATTACAAATGATTGTAAGCCACCAGGTGGTTGCTGGGAATTGAACTGAGGACCTCTGGAAAAGGAATCAGTGCTCTTAACCCCTGAGCCATCTCTCCAGCCCGACCTTGAATTTCTAATCCTCCTGCCTCTACCTCCTGAGTGGGATTACAAGCTGCACTACAACTAGTATATTGCACTGTCAGAACCCAGGGCTTCCTGAGGCCAAGGGAGTCTACCATGAGCTGCATGGCTAGCCCCTGTGCTGAATCTAAAATGGCCAAATTGTATTGGTTTGGGATTCTTCTTCCATGCCCACTCATTTTAGCTACCCTTGATAGTCTCTAAGGTGGCCTAGCAGTCCCTGGATCACTGACCCACTGTGTAAAGTCTAGCTATCCCTTGCTAAATAGATGACAGTGAAAAGACCCAGTGAACCATCAGCTGTTCTCACCATGCAATTGAAAGTGTCAGACGTCTAAATCAAGCATGCTAGACAGACTATTCCAGTAGCACTCCCAAGCTGAATGTAGCCACAGGAAGACCACAGTGAAAGATGAGCTAGATTCCATTAGCATTACCCAAATTGAGCATCTGTGAGCAAATAAAAGTACTTGAAACCAAGTTTTGTGGTGGTTGTCACAAAACACTGACACATTGAGGGCACTTCTGTGACCTACAGTAAGTCTTTCATTGCTGGTTAGTATGTTTTTGTCTTCTCATGGGGCCACAAAATACTATAGTGGTTGGGATATGTGATCCCTTTAACAATCTGAATTCTCAATGGTGTCTTGGTACATGCTTTCAATGGAAAAGTGGAGTGCATTTACCATCTCCAGATGTTTTGCCATTTGATAGAGTCTTGAAGGGTATGTTTATACAATATGGAAGCATGAATCAGATGCAACAGGGAATCTTGAAGAGTTCTGACTCCAGTCAGAGAGAATGTTTACCTACAAAGACAGTATGTCCAAAGCAACGTCTTGGCAAGAAACCTACTTTTAAAACACTAGGCAGACAAACTGGCATGTCCCTGGCAAACAGGGAGCAATGGAGAAGGGTGCACAATGGTGACTTACAGCCTCTATATGCACATACATCACCACCCACACAAAATGTAACTTTAGAATACAGGGCATAAATTCTCACCATCTAGCAGCGACTGACATACATACTGACTTGTCTATACATACTGCTGCTGTGATTATAAAGTGAGAAGCAAAACACACACGGAGTAGAATCTGACTACAGGACAGAAGGAAGCTAAAGCTCTTGAAAATGCCCATTTAGTGACTAGTTGCTTGAACAAAGTTGCAGCAGAAATGCTAGCAGCACCTCATGATACTGCAGTTGCTTTGAAAGGCCAAACTTTTAGGAATTAAAGCAATAATTTATATTCTCTTTTTAAGATTTATTTTTAGTACTGTGTGTCTTTGTGGGTGGTGTAGTAGGAAACTCCAGCACTTGAGAGGCAGAGGGCAGGTGTAGCTCTTCTGAAATTGAGGCCAGCCTAGTCTACATAATGAATTCAAAGCCAGGGCTTACATCATGAGACCCTATCTCACAAAAATAAGAGTAAAACAAACATATATAAAGCAATACCAATTATAAAATAGGTCAAGGGCTTATTATCTAAACCTCGTATGTGAGAGAATTCGTATATTCTGAAAAAACACCAGTAGGACCTCATAGCATGGAACTCTCTTCATCTTTAAAAACATATGTATGTGCGTGTGCTGGGGGCAAGGTAGGGGGTTATGGATACATAAGTGCAGGTACCCACAGAGGCCAGAGGTGTCAGATCCTTCTGGAGCTTGGAAACTATCTGATACAGGTGCTGAGAATTGAACTCAAGCCACTGAGTCATCTCTCCACACACAACCCTAGCTTTCACCTTTTATTCTCAACCTCTTGGACAGACTCAGGCTCTAACGGCAGGCAGTCCTGTATGCATCACAGTTTTCTTGGTGGCTTTTCCCCAGGGAGACAGCAGACACTGCCCATCTACTCTTTCCTGATCTTCTATAATGTAGACTGGTAACCAAAGGTACCTTTGCCCAAAGGTACCTTTTTGAAGTGTTGGGCAAGGATCTCAGAACCCCTGTAGTTTAGAAATGTCTTAATATCAGGCTAGCGCACAAGTATACTTTTAACTATATCCACCCTCCATCTGCATCCATACCATGTTGATAATGAAATTAATGTACCATAATATTTACTAATATAAAAGGCAAAACTGAATGAATATAAGCACCAGAATATGCAAATATCAATCAGGTGGATATTATTTGAACTCCAAAGTGTCCAATGTAAACCATTTTATAAACACTAATTATGAAACACAAAGACAATAGAAATATAAGTTATTTATTAATCAATCCACTTACAAAGCAGGTGGCTTAATGCAAGCTTATTGACATCTTCACATATGATCCATGGGAACATGTCTTCCACATACAGACAGTGGTATTACTGACTGGATGCATTTGCAATCTTGGGCATATTAAGCATATTTAAACAAATAAAATTAGGCTATCCTGTATATGAAAGTATCTTGCTAATATGCATCCTGAAGTGGATTAAAACTTCCTCCAAAGGAGAAATGTTAGTATGTTAACTTTCACTCTATATTATGTTGTAAATCTTAACTATAGAAATTAAAATTTTTAAGTCAGTGATCGACTCTTGGTAATGTCTGAAGTGGGTGTCTATAACCATAGCAACAGTAGCTTGACAATATAATCTGTGCCTCACAGTATCTGCAGATTTACTGTTTTCAAGTTTAGAGAGAAATAAAACAAGAGACATGTAGATTCAGCTGACTTTATTTAAACTATAAAAAAAAAATCCCTTAAAAGTGATCCTGGGACCCTTAGAAGTTCTACGAATGCATAGATACCTGCCAATGACTGAATCCTAAATTCTGACTGAATGACTTTATAAAAATTAATGTAAGCAGATATCTTATTCGTGCTTAGCAGAAGACCTAACAAAATTCTACATGTCTTTTTCAATTTCCCTATATTTTTAAATCTGCAAGTATATACAATCCAGCTATCTCAGATTAATATTTAGTGTTCATCAACGCTGTTTCACAGCAGCAAAACCTGGGTTAGGGAATAAAGTTCCAAATGGCAGAGAGAAAGATAAATAGGGTCAGAACAGCAGTCTAAACATATGGCATCAACAGCAACTCTATCTTGCACTGTGCTGGAAGAAAGGAACACCAAGAAAATTCCTATTGATCACTCTGGTCGTGTGGGTACCACCTGCATCTGATTGACATGGGTTACATACATTCTGTTCCCAGTATGAAGGGCGGTACTTAACTCAGAATTCCATATTGTAAATATACAGCAGCCATTTTGTCCTAATTTAATTAAGGAATGTCTTAATACACAATATCATTTCCTAGAAAATCTTTATACATTAAACTAAAGTACATGATTGATTAAATTAAAGGTTAGTAATGGATAAAAAATTCATAATTTTCAAGGTACTATGTAAAAAACAAAAAACAAAAACAAAACAAAAACAAAAACAAAAAAACCCAAAAAACAAAAAAAAGACCACAAAATACTACTTACTAAAGCAGCTAATCTTGCCTGCAAGTTTAGGGTCACAAGCCCATAATATGTGCAAAGAAATGCAATACAAGGAATCATGCAAAAATACAGTAAAATGATACAGGAAGTAATGTCAAATCTAGGGAAAAAAAAAGCTTTTATAAATACATCAAAATCAACTGTGTACATAAGTTGTAGGTCTAGCGGTAGCTGTACCATGTAGCAGAGTCAGCACTCCGAGTTCAAGGCTTCCAGATCTGCGCAGGTAAGTCATGCCATCTTTGGTTGACTGCAGTACCAGGAAGGATAGGAATGAGAGGGACACCAAGAGTTCTGAAACACAATGTCAACTTTCACTTGGCAGCTGGGCCTCGATGTCCACTCTGCATATGGGGCACTTCTTATTGGTGATCAGCCACTGATCAACACACACTTGGTGGAAAAGGTGCATACATGGAAGGCGCCTATTGTTGAAGAAAACAAAAAGCAAAAATTAATTTCATAATTCTATGGGGTACTAATTTGCAAATACATGTTACACCCAGTAATTTAATAGTGTTACGAAGTTACTAAGCATCTTTCTGTTAGAAAGACTAGGACTGGCAGGATGGCTCAGTGCGCAAAGTAATTGCTGGACAAGCCTGACAACCTGACCTCAGATCCTCAGAACCCACATGAAAAACAGCATGCAATGGCTCGGCACACCTGCAGTCCAGGATGCCCCCTATAAGGATAAGGAATGGAGACAAGTTCCCCAGAAGCTGGGTAGCTAGCTAGCCTGATGCATACAATAATGAACAAAAACAGAGATCCTCTTTCAAAGGAGGCAGAAGGTAGGAACCAAGGTTGTCCTCTGACCTCAACATGTGTACTGTGGTGCTTATATGCATGCACACACCTTCTCTAAGAATTACTCATTATAAAACTGGCATTTTGGACAATATAATGTATGAGTTACCAAGATAAATAACTGGCATGTCTATGAAAGCAAACAATATAAAACTCCTGAAAAGTGTCAGGTCAAGCAGCATTGGCAATCTCACTCTAGTTTTGTCTTGTAGTTGAGTGGCCAATGTCCTGGAGATGAAAACTCCCTGTTGTATGATGCTGCAAACACTTTTAGCTATCAAATCATTATGATGCTTGTGAAGATTCTTTGAAATACATAGTCATTTACTTGCCTTTGCTGTAGGAATTAAAGGTCACTGCACCATTAATCAATCCTCAAACTCTTTAGACATTAGGCGGAACAGCATTCCCAAGGTAAGGAATAGTGTTTTCATAGGGCAATTGGAATACCCACTTAGCAAAATGCTACTACTTTATAAGGTGGGCTAACAGGAGATGTTCACTTCAGAATATCATGCCAAACTGCCATTAGAAACTGAAAAATAAGCTGACAGACATGACCAAGTAACACTAAATCTAAACTTAAAAGTAGAATGAAACTTTCTACTTACTATTAAGAGTTGCTATTCATATCCTAATAGCCTAACATGTGTCACAAATAATAACTTCAACTGCTCTCTTCCTTCTTGGACACTCCCAGTAACACCACAAAGAGACTGACTTAACAACTACATGCCTTCACCAGAAAGACTGTGTTTAAAACACACACACACACACACACACACACACACACACACACACACACAGAGGCTGCAGAGATGGTTCAACAATTAAGAGAATGTCAGCAGCTCTTCCAGAGGGGCACAATTAGATTCCCAGCACCCAGTTTTGGGGATCCAATGCTCTCTTCTGGCTCCCTTGGACACCTGCACATACATGATACACAAATGTATATGCACACAAAACTATATAATTTTTTTCATACACACACACACATATATATATACATATATATATATGCATATATATATATATATATATATATATATATGAAAGATAGTAACACTTTTTTTGTTGTTTTGATTTTTTGTTTTTCAAGACAGGGTTTCTCTGTGTAGCCCTGGCTATCCTGGAACTCTGTAGACCAGGCTGGCCTCGAACTCAGAAATCCGTCTGCCTCTGCCTCCCAAGTACTGGGATTAAAGGCGTATGCTGCCACTGCCCGGCTAATAACACATTTTAAAAAACATAAAAAAGACCCTTACCACATAATGCAGTGAACAATAATTTGTCATTTTTCTTCTCTCAACTACTAGTTGAAGAGGTTATAATAAAAATATTCTCCCAGAAACAAAATTACTACCCACAGCTCTGTTATATTTGATATGATATTTTAAAAGTCAAGATGGTAACAAAATAATCATCTTGGTAATTATACAAAGAAAATACTTTCAAATAATAACACTAAGTTAAGACGAGAACACTGATAAATCACAAAAGTGTATAGTTATGCTGGACATAGAGTCCCATGCCTGTAATCCCAGCACTTAGAGAGCCTGAGGCCGGTCAGGGCTATATAGTGAGACCCTGTGTCTCAGAAAACTGAGAGGAAAAAAAAGTGCTGTCAATAGATACATAGCAATGATCTCGAGCCCTTATAATCCAGGTATCAAAATCCTTTCAAACTGTTACTCCTGCACGATTTACAGAAGACGCTGTTCACTACAGAAGTGCCGCACACAGACTCTGCTGCAGTCCAGAAAGGAGGTGCACTCTCTCCTCCATGTTTCTGTCATCTACAAGGAGACTCTGATCTGCTTATTCTTTTGCTTAGAGAGCTGGCAATGGTAGGTACATCAGCAACAGTCTTTAGTTTCCAGTTAATTTTAAATACATGCCCTCGTGACCAGTTGATCCATTTGTGAATCAATCACCTATCTGTGGTGCTGAGGCACAAAGTTGCCAGGGCTGTGCAACCAGGCAAGCACTTTGCCACTGAGCCATAATCTAGTCCTTTCTGTTTAAGAGAGTGAACTTTAAGTCAGAAATCTCTAGTTACCTCACATCTTCACCTTCCTCTAAAATAGACAAACAGATAGTACATTTTTCCTCTGTGTCTTCCTCAGTCCCTTCTTCCCCATCTTGTTTGCAGTGCAGTTTCCTCTGTGAGAACCAATCAGTTGTTACCTTATTAGCAGAGATGACATTATTGAACAACTGAGTAAAGTCTGTGTTTATTTAAAACAAACAAGAATAAAACAAGACCACATATTCATATGCAACTTAATTCCTACACAACACTGTCATGAATTAACAGATGAATGAAGTGACTACCAATTAATTACTGACTCCTGGAAGTCAACAGTAACTTCTATATTCACAGTCATACTGTAACAAATTCTCTAGGTTAAATCCTATTACTGTTAATTCATGATGTTGATACTCTGTATAATTACTATTTCAACATAGTTAAGTAAATTATTCTTATAATGACTATTTCAAACATCTTTATAAATTAATTCCAATAACAATAGTTAGTTTAGACAGGATGTAGTGGTAATGCCTGATTGACACTCTTAGAAAACATGAAAACTACCAATAGTAACTTCCATAGTCACTGTTCTCGTACAACACTAAGCATTATCTGTTCACTGTAAACAGCTAATTTAACATGTCTAATTTGGAATTTCCACATAACACTACACAGAGTGAAGGATAAAGTTATGAGAAATAGTATCTAAACATTGGTGAAGAGGCCTGGCTATATGTTTTACCTGTGTTTCTCCCCAACCCTCCACCCCGACCCCCATCACTGTTTTTATTGTTGTTGCTTGTTTTATTTTATAAACCCAAGCTGGCATCAAACCCATGCAATTTCTTCGTTTAGGCGCTCTCGTGCTGGAATTACAGGTGTGGCCACCACATCACACATAAAAGGATAGTTTAAAAACTTGTAGTATTACTCTATGGTGGAATTTTGCACAACATCCTAAAGAGAAGATGGAAGCCCAGCATGGCAGCAACACCTGTAATGCCAGCTCTGGAGGCTGAGGGAGAAACTCAAATGAAAGGCTAGCCTGGGCTACATAGCAATACCTTATCACCTGAACCAGAGAAAGAGCTGAGAGCTTGTAAACAAATAAAAGGTGTTGAACAAACTTTCTAGATGTCCCCTTGTAGGTTTCTTTTTTAAGTAGAAGAAACAATATATACATATAAATATTGTAAGCGCATTATAAAATACACAAAAGTATCTTGGAGAACATAATCTATGACTCCCTGTCTAAATCTGAAAACCAGGGATTATGTGAAGAGATTTCAGTTTCAGAGTATGTTTCAGCTAATTTTTCACCATGCAATCCTGGATTCAAAAGTATATAACATGCCATTTCGTGCATTTGCATGCCAAACTAGGAGTTTTGTGGACTAAATCCTCACCTTTTTATATTTATGTGGATATGTGCATCTTTCAATTGTTCCCTGGGAGGCTCCACGATTGACATTTCCTAATCTTTCTTCCAGATGAATCAATTCCTGAGAGTAATGAATAACTACTATTAAAACCACAATGAATATTCCTTTGAGAGTACTGTCAATGATACAAATGCAACAAATGTAAATTTTATAACCCTATAATACAAATACCATAAGTGGTTGTTAATAAGGGCGTGACCACGTGGCACTAGGCAAGCCTGACGTGCACATGGAGGCAGAAGCTCAATTCTGTCCATTACATCAAGGAAACAAGCTGTTCTGAATACCAACCATAAATGACATCCAAAGCAACACATGGATCACTTGGCTTTCCGTTCTCCAAACTGTTTCTCTACCAATATAGCTTGGTGAAAACAATTATGGTTTCCTGACACATTAAGATGGTTCTTTATTGGATGTTTATACTGATTTAGTAGGTTTTGCTTTTGCTTTTGTTTTAATTTTAAGTGGATGGGTGTTTTCCCTGTAATATAGTTGTGTATGTACCACATGGATGCCTGGTATCTGAGGAGGCCAGAAGGCAACACTGAATCCCCTAGAATTAGAGTCACAGACAGTTCTAGGCCACCATGTGGGTACAAAGACCTTTAGAAGAGCAGTCAGTGATTTTAATCACTGAGCTATGTTGCCATCCCCTTTTTTGTGTTAAGACTGGGTCTAATTATGCAGTGCTACTCATTAGGTAGACTAGCCTGTTTGTCTCTCAACTGTTGGGATTCAAGTTTTGCACCACTGCCAGGCTGCATTCATTCTATTTTATATAGTTACTTCTGACCTTAAGATATTGTTCATAATTTGTGTTAAGTCCCGGAAACATGAGAAAACCAGACATTTTGCTGCTTTCTGGTTCCCAGCCACAGTAGCCATATTACTTATTCATGAAAACACAATAAATTCAGCCTGCACTAAAAACACCATAACAAGTATCTTCACTTATTTTATTTCATACCTCAAAATTGCCCCTAAAAGGACCTCTGAATGATGCTCCATCCAATCCTGAAGAAATATAACGGATGTGAGGATAGCCTGCCATGTCAGGAACCTGTTTATAAGAGATGGATGAAGTCAATTAAGATTTGTGATTTTTGTTATCTTTGAAGATATTCAACTGTCTTAGTTAGGGTTTTACTGCTGTGAACAGACAAGTCTTATAAAAGACAATATTTGATTCAGAGGTCCAGTCAGTATCATTAAGGCAAGAACATGGCCAGCCTCAGCTCCTTTTCCCTACACCCTTCCCTCCATGTCTTCAAAACCACTTGGATGACTTGTACAACATGACCAAGTCCAGCTGCTGTAGGAGGTACCTCTTGGCTATCTCTGGAACACAGCTTCTTTGTGCCCTCAGAAAACACTTCCCAGAAGATTTCACCTCAGTGATGCTGATTTCTTCTTCTTCTTTTTATTTATTTATTTTTTTTTGTGGGAGGCAGAGGGACAGGGTTTCTCTGTGTAGCCCTGGCTGTCCTGGAACTCACTCTGTAGACCAGGCTGGCCTCAAACTCAGAAATCTGTCTGCCTCTGCCTCCTGAGTGCTGGGATAAAAGGTGTACACCACTAACGCCCAGTGCTGGTTTCTTCTTTCTCACCACTAATTTCTTAGCTCCAGTTGACCAGCATCAATTGTCCCATAGTCTCCTTCTCCTCTTGACTATAAAGCCAGAGCCACATGGCTGAAGCTACAGTTCTGCACCACAATGCCTGGATTTAAGCTTTTCTTCACCTAGAATTTGCTCTAACTCAGACTGGCCTTGAACTCAGAAACCTGCTTGTCTTTATCTCCTAGGAATAAAGGTATGTACCACCACACCTAGATCTAAATTTAGGGGTAGAATCTTATCACAAAGTCATTACTCTCTTAATCTGACCACAAGGTCATTAATTCCTCCATTCAATTTAATATCCTTGAGCACAGGATTCAGCACCACTTCCCTGCCTGGTACCCCTTTAATATTCAAACCATATATTTTATATTTTTCCTTTCTAAGCTTGCTATGCTTGTTTAAAATGCTCTTCATGAGACTTAACTAGAGAACAAAGTCTTTGATGGGCGTTTCTGAGACTTCCTTCGTCAATGCAATTAATCTGAGTCTCTTTACATTAGCTTCAGGTAGACTCTTCAAACAAGGGTAAAGGGCAGCCACATTCTTCACCAAAATACCACAAAAACAGTCTCTAGGTCATGTACTTATGTTTTTCTCCACTGAAACCTCTTGGGCCAGATCTGCACAGTTCAAATGACACGCAGCAACAAAGCCTTCCATATTCCTACTACAATAGCCCATTAAACCCCACTTAAAAGCATTCCACTGCTTTCTAAATCCAAAGTCCCAAAATCCACATTCTTCCAAACAAACGCATGGTCAGGTCCATCACAGCAATACCCTAGTCCCTGGTACCAACTTCTGTCTTAGGGTTTTACTACTGTGAACACACAACATGACCACGGCAAGTCTTATAAAAGACAATATTCAATTGGGGCTGGCTTACAGATTCAGAGATCCAGTCCAGTATCCTCAAGACAGGAACATGGAAGCATCCTGACAGAAATGGTACAGGGGCTGAGAGTTCTATATCCATCTGAAGGCTGCTGGTAGAAGACTGACTTCCAGGCCTTAAAGCCATGCCCACAGGGACACACCTACTCCAACAAGGCCACACCTCCCAACAGGGACACTAACCCGGCCAAGCATATACAAACTATCACATCAACCTCCATTCAATTAATACACTCAGCTTAAAAGACAAGCCATAACTCCAACTGTACATTCTATTAAGAGAGACAGGCTCCCTTTAAAATACAACCTTACACAAAGAACTCTGCATATGGGGGCTGGAGAGATGGCTCAGTGGTTAAGAGCACCGACTGGTCTTCTGAAGGTCCTGAGTTCAAATCCCAGCAACCATATGGTGGCTCACAACCATCCATAATGAGATCTGACGCCCTCTTCTGGTGCATCTGAAGACAGCTACAGTGTACTTAGATATAATAATAAATAAATCTTTGAAAAAAAAAAAGAACTCTGCATATAGATGGATGTTGGGAGACATACTCAGCCATGGTTACTAAGAAGGCCTAGGTAAGGCAGACTGAGGTGGTTTGAAGCTAGCTCTAGTTTCAAGGTCAGTCTGGGCAACCTAGCAAAATACAGTCCCTCTTTTTTTTTAAAAAAAAAAAAAAAAAGAAAAAAAAGCCAGGCATAGTAGTTCACACATTGGATTCCCAGAATTGAGAAGGCAGACGCAAGTGGATCTCCAAGTTTAAGAATAATTTGGTCTACACAGTAAGTTCCAGAACAGCCAGGACTACCCAGAGAAACCCTGTCTCAGAAAATAAATAAATAAGTAAATTAATTAATTAACTAATTACATCTGTGTATACTCAAGTTTACTAAGCTGATGGTCTCTTGGTAGTAGCAGAGGAACGTGAAAGAAATTAAAGATTTTTATAAGATCTTATCAATCTCGGGCTGGTGAGATGGCTCAGTGGGTAAGAGCACCCGACTGCTCTTCCGAAGGTCCAGAGTTCAAATCCCAGCAACCACATGGTGGCTCACAACCATCCGAAACAAGATCTGACTCCCTCTTCTGGTGTGTCTGAAGACAGCTACAATGTACTTACATATAATAATAAATAAATAAAATAAATCTTTAAAAAAAAAAAAAGATCTTATCAATCTCTAAGTAGTAAAAAGCATGGAATGTTCTTGACTACCCATCTTGATTCTGTCAAAAACAAAAAACAAAACAAAACAAAACAAAACAAAACAAAAACCAGGGCTGGAGAGATGGCTCAGCTGTTAAGAGCACTGACTGCTCTGAGGTCCTGAGTTCAATTCTCAGCAACCGCACGGTGGCTCACAACCATCCATAATAAGATCTGATGCCCTCTTCTGGTATATCTGAAGACAGCTTACCACTGTATTCATATACATAAAATAAGTAAATATACTTTTAAAAAAAACCACACACACACAAAACTTATTCTGCTCAGTATAGTAAATCCTGAATATTTCAAATTCCATTTTCTGTGAGCTGGCCACAGGTTAAATTTATTTGTTACACTGGTGTCTTAGTCAGGTTTTCTATTCCTGCACAATCATGACCAAGAAGCAAGTTGGGGAGGAAGGGTTTATTCGGCTTACACTTCCATACTGCTGTTCATCACCAAAGGAAGTCAGGACTGGAACTCAAGCAGGTCAGGAAGCAGGAGCTGATGCAGAGGCCATGGAGAGATGTTCCTTACTGGCTTGCTCAGCCTGCTCTCTTATAGAACCCAAGACTACCAGCCCAGAGATGGTCCCACACACAAGGGGCCTTTCCCCCTTGATCACTAATTGAGAAAATGCCTTACAGTTGGATCTCATGGGAGGCATTTCCTCAACTGAAGCTCCTTTCTCTGTGATAACTCCAGCTTTTTTTTTTTTTCTCTGTGTAGCCCTGGCTGTCCTGGAACTCACTTTGTAGACCAGGCTATCCTCAAACTCAGAAATCCGCCTGCCTCTGCCTCCCAAGAGCTGGGATTAAAGGCGTCCACCACCACTGCCTGGCCTGGGACATTTGTTCTTTATGGCCATTTATGGCCATCCAGTGTGTTGAGAAATTGGTACTGGCTAACTTGATGCTCCCAGCGATGATGAGGTATTGCAGTGATATGCCTGACCATGCTTTTATTTGAAAGAATGTGGATTTTGGGACTTTGGATTTGGAAAGCAGTGGAATGCTTTAAATGGGGCTTACTGGGTCATCCTGGTAGGAATATGGAAGACTTTGTTGCTAGAAGTAATTTGAACTGTGTTGACCTAGCCCAAGAGATTTCAAAGGAGAAGAATTTCAGAATGTGGCATAAAGACTGGTTTTGTGGTATTTTGTTGAAAAATGTGGCTACTTTTTGTCCTTGCCTGAAAAGTCTGTCTGAGGCTAAGGTGAAGAGACTCAGATTAATTGCACTGACAAAGGAAGTTTCAAAAAAGCTCAGCAAAGACTTTATTCTCTGGTTAAGTCTTTTTTGTTTTGTTTTACTAGACAGGGTTTCTCTGTATAGCCCTGGCTGTCCTGGAACTCACTTTGTAGACCAGGCTGGCCTCGAACTCAGAAATCGGCCTGCCTCTGCCTCCTAAGTGCTAAGATTAAAGGCGTGCACCACCACCACCGCTCGGCTCGGGTTAAGTCTTATGAAGAGAAGTTTGAACAAGCATAGCAAGCTTAGAAAGGAAAAATATAAAATATATGGTTCGAGTATTAAAGGAGTACCAGGAAGTGAAATGGAGCAAAATCCTGTGTTCTAGGATATAACAGATTAAGGGAGAGGGGCCTTGGGGCAAGATCCTACCCAGCTAAATTTAGATCCAGGCATGGTGGTATACACCTTTAATCCCAGGATCTCTGCTGATCTCTGCATTCAAGGTCAATCTACAGAGCAAGAACCAGGATAGCCAAGCTTAGGCAGTGAAGGATCTGGAAAACAGAAAGCCAGCGACAATATAATAGTACAAGCAGGTCATGTTCTAATTCCTGCAAGCAGCAGAACTCGGCAGCTTCAGCCATGTGGCTCTGGCTCTAGAGTTAAGAATGGAAAGAACTACTGGGACAATTGATGCTGGTTAGCTGGAGCTAAGAAATTAGTGATTATGTAATTATGAGGAGACCAGCATCACTGAGGTGAAATCTTCTGGGAAGTGTTTTCTGGACTTGGTAATGTGTAAGAGTCACCCAGGTGGTACTGGGTTTGAAGGCAAGAAGGGGTCATGAAAAACAGCTGAGTATTGGCACTGTGAGAGGCCAGGGAAGGCCACTGGAGAAGGTATAGCCTCAGCTGTAGTTGATGGCCCAGGACTGAAGGGGTCATGCAAAGGATTTGAGCCTTGGCACCATGAAGAGAGCCTATGAGAGGCTATTGGTGAAGCCTAGTTGGAGAGGAAAACCCTAGTGTATTGGAGCTGTCAGTACCATGGAATGATCACCAAGAACAGCAGTGGAGTGGATCAACCTGAGCTTAGAGTGCTACAGAGGGCAGAGCTGGAGAAGTGATGCCAGCCCTTAGGAGGAGTCCAAAAGATCAAGTGGAATCTCAGACACTGAAACAAGAAGCTGTAACATTGAAATTGCCTTGGAGACTCAAAGATGTTAATGTTAGAGCCATGGGATACATGCTGAGGAAAGCTGCTAACAGGGAATGGAATCAGCCCAGGAGAAAGCAGTTTGTTGCAGTCAACAAAGATGAAAAAGGAGGGAAGATCTGAAGACCACTTTGACATCAGCCATCGAGATGCAGAGTTTGGAGTTTGCCCAGCTGGTTTCCTGCCTTGCTTTGGGGATTGCAGTTAATTAGTTGGATCAATCTCAGAAGAGACCTTGAACTTTGGACTTTTAACATTGTTGAGACTCCTATAGACTATGAGGACTTTGAAAGTTGGACTAAATGCATTTTGCATTATGCTATGTTTAAGTATGGCCCCCATAGACTCATGTTTTTGAACAAGTCTATGGGGACCAGGGAGTGGAATGTGATGGTTTGTATATCCTTGGACCAGGGAGTGGCGCCATCTGGAGGTGTGGCCTTGTTAGAATAGGTGTGACCTGGTTGGAATGGGTGTGTCACTGTGGGTGTGGGCATAAGATCCTCATCCTAGTTGCCTGGAAGTCAGTCTTCCACTAGCAGCCTTTGGATGAAGATGTAGAACTCTCAGCTCTAACCGTGCCTTGCCTGCCTGGATATTGCCATGCTCCTACCTTGATGATAATGTACTGAACCTCTGAACCTGTAAGCCAGCCCCAATTAAATGTTGTTCTTTATAAGACTTGCCTTGGTTACAGTGTCTGTTCACAGCAGTAAAACCCTAACTAAGACAGGCTGGGTTTTGCCTGGGGAGCAAGCATATGTCAGCTAAGTTTTGCTCAGGTACACACTGTAGTACTACTGCTGCATGTTCTCATTGAACAAATCAATATACATTAAGTCAGTGATTAAACAAAAGCAAGATCATGACAAGGAGCTTACAGCTCTGTGCAAGCATTGTTGTAGCAGACACCAAAAGTCAAGTGAATGTATGAAGGAGGACACAGAGCACTATTCTGTCTGTATAAGTAATTATCAATTTATAAATAAATCTCCAACATGATTTTTAATTGTTTTTCTTATTTTTCTCCAGTATGATTTTTAATTGATTATTTATTTTTATGTACATCATATGTACATTTATTTTTATGTATGTTTTGCCTACACGTGTGAAGGAGTCAGATATCCTGGAACAAGAATTATAGACAGATGTAAGCTGCCATGTGGGTGCTGGGAATTGAACCTGGGACCTCTGGAAGAACAGATAGTGCTCTTAACCATAGAGCCATCTCTCCAGCCCTCTCCAGCCTGTGCTGGACTTTTAATCAGCCTGTGCTGAATCAAAACACACTTCTAGTAGACTATAATATACTGACAACTCACACGTGAAAAATAATTCAAAATAAACACACAATTTAAAAGCAGTAGCTCTTAACCTTCAATGTTATATTACATTATCTGCAGCTTTACTTATAACTAAGATCACACCAGGCAAGTAACAACTTCCTCCAAGCAACATAAAAAGCAATTCTGCCTCCATATGTGAATCTTTCTTCTGAAACCCTTTCCTCTACCTTTTGTGGATTCTTCTCCTCCTATTCAAATTTGTCTTCTTGTTTCCCTTACCTAGTCCTTACTTAATTAAATACTCCTTATTTCTCTCTCTGAACAAGTAATTCTTTCTACTGGCTTTCTGTCAAGTCAGAACATTTCCGTTCCTCCAAACCTCAATGTTCCTTAATACTGGAATTTCTAGCAATGCTGCCTGTCCTAGCCAAGTTACAAGTAGTGTGTATTCACTGTCTGCAAGTTCTCATCTTTCTTACAAAGTACCCCAAGAACAGCAGTGTGTCTTGGTGGTAGAGTGCTTACCTAGAAAGCACAGACCATGAGTCAATTCTACTTCCTCAAAAAAGGAAGGATACTGGAAGGAGTCAGAGGGAAGGAAAGGAAATGTAACCATCTCCCTTCATTTTTTGGTTATTTTGTTTTTTCGAGACAAGGCTTCTCTGTATAGTCCTGGCTGTTCTGGAACTCACTCTGTAGACCTGGCTGGCCTCGAACTCAGAAATTTGCCTGCCTCTGCCTCCCAAGTGCTGGGATTAAAGGCATGTGCCACCACGCCCGGCACCATCTCCCTTCTTGCCAGTTAGTTATACCACTGACAAAATCCATTCTAACATCAACACTTTCCAAACTTTATTCTTTTGTCTGATCAGACACTACTGACCATATAAATTTATAAAAATTTATAAAATTGTATACTCCTGCTTTGTTTCTCAGCTTGGGAGGCAGTTCTTGTCATTGGCTGAGGCACACAGTCATCTGACTGCTCTATTTGTACTGTCTACTTACCTTCTTTCAACTTCTACTTCTCTTTGAAAATCTACTCCTCCTCCTTGGATTCCTTAGCACTGCATGGTATCTTGCCAGATCAAAAACATATCTTTAGCCCACAGAAAAATTTTTTTTACTGACACAGCTATCTCAGATTTAGTAGGTCCAAAATCTCCCACCTAACTCTTTCTCAAGCCATCTAATATTCTCTAACACAGGGAAACCTGGTGACAGCCTAAGTACTACTCATTGTGTCCTGGAGCTTTTCCTGCCACCATCCGTCAGTGTTTTTTTTTTTTTTTTTTTCAGGTACTTATTACATTATGTCATCTACTGCAACACTTAAAGGTGTTTCCTTCTTCCACCTCTAAATCTACTTTTCCCATAATTGAGGAGGTAAGACCCTTTCAAGGATAATCAGATTAAGTCACACAAAAAGCATAAATACAATCAGAACACATCAGCTGGGAGGCAGAGGCAGGCATATCTCTGTGTTCCAGGCCACTGTGATCTATATATTAAGTTCGCAGACAGCCAGGGCTACATAGAAAGACTCTGTCACAAGACAAAATAACAGCAACACTCTGTCTCAAAACAACAGCAACAACAAAATACCCTCTGTGGCTGCTGAGTCCCCGTTTCTTGTCGGAGCAGTTTCATAATCATATTCTTTCTGTGTCTCTGTCTCTGGTCCCCACCCCCACCCCACCCCCTCAGTGGTGCTGAACTCAGGCTTATAAGTTCATGAGTGCTGGGCCAAAAATGTTCTGGCTGAGCTGCCCCAGCTGTGTATCTGGAAACACTAGCTTACATGGACCCATAGTGCTTGTTCTTGTGTGACAGCTCCTCATCAGCCTTATCTTTTGCAAAAGCAGCACCCAAGCCCAACGCTGCCTAGAACAAGGGACAAGAAGCCTCTCTGCAGTGCCGCTTCCTACAACAAAGAGTACTTCCTTTTCTGCTCATGTCTATAATTAGTATTACAAATAGTTTTTTAACATTGTAACAACAAAATCTTCATCTGTCAATCAGAAGCAGCTACACTAAGGTGGCATCAAAACAGATCCAATCCATTGATGGCAAATTCACCAATGCACCAATGCATGTCCATGATAGCAGGTCATGGTCATCTCGGTGTGCAGAAAAGCCTACTTCTTGGCATTTTGTATATCAAGAGTATATTTTATAATTCAAATTACAAACTCAGATTTCAATATATCTATTTTTATACAACAGCTGCCTAATTAGGAGAATTATTCCTAAAATCTAGCAAAACATCTCCTGCACCTAATATTTTAATGTAATACTTAATTAGGAAAGGGATGTAACTTTTAAGGCAAATGTTTCATAATATTAAAAATTCCCATTTTACCATTAAAGGAAGTGCTCCTAACTGGAGGTGATGAAGTCGAGGCGGGGCGTGGTAATGGGCCAGGTGAGGGTGCAGAGCACCAGGTGTGTAGGTAGCTGCAGTTACTCCAGCTTCAATCCCCAGTTCCCTGAGAAAGAGGGAGAGCAGTTTAACTTTGTTCTTCCTTACAGTGCCAACAGAAATGGAAACATAGACATATTTTTACAATCCTCTAAAGGTTCTTAACTTATAAATCTAAAGCAAATAGAACTTAGCCCCCCTCCCACCTCTGGTTGTACTAATAATTTTAAGTACATTTCAGAAATAAATGTTCAAATAGCTTGTGAGCATAAGCAGGAGAGCATTTCAACTCAGTTTTCTTTAGTCACAAAAATAAGAGAGATAATGAGTGGCTCCTAGGATCTTTTCTGACCAGGGACCTGGCTCTCCTCAAGGACCACACCAGACAGAGCTGACTCGGTTGGTTCATCTGAATGTGACCATGCTCCCCCAGGACTGTGTTTGCTGGGTTCTTGGTGTCAGTGACAATTAGAAGAGCTTCTACATCTAAAAATTCTTCAGTGCTAAAACCCAGAGTGGTGACCCTGCAAGAGCAGGAATGGCTTATGCTAAAGGTCCACTCCCTTACTCCCACTCTGTATTCTGCTACAGTAACTGCAGCAAGCCGATTAAAAAGAAAGCTTTAAGCAAACCAATTTTATTTCTTCAGAACACAAACTAGATTTCTCCTTTCAATGGTAGACATTGCAGGTGGGGCAAACACAAGCATGACCAGGGAGGTGGCTAAAGCAAGGTTGTGAGTATGACCTCTGAGAGAGGCACTCATGAAAACAGGAAAAGCTCTAGCCTCTCATCTACAGAATCTGTCAAAGTCCCATTTGGCTGTAGAGAGCAGAGTGTGGATAGAAGGAAACACAGAAGAACATGAAGACAAACATTCAGTTCAACAGGACTAAGTTCTGGGTTCCTACAGTGTGCCCTGAGATACTCAAAACTGATTATAAAGTGCTGGAGAGATGGCTCAGCAGTTAAGAGCACTGACTGCTCTTCCAGAGGTCCTGAGTTCAATTCCCAGCAACCACATGGTGACTCACAACCATCTGTAATGGGATCGATCCGATGCCCTCTTCTGGTATGTCTGAAGACAGATATAGTGTACTCATATAAATAAAATAAATAAATCTTAAAAAAAAAAGTCATCAGAGAAATGATAAATACTAAGGTATGGAAAGACTACTTAACCTGAGTTGATCCTTTTACAATGAACCCAGTCACACAATATTATTTGACATAAAACCAAACAAAACCAACAAATCTTTCCCTGATTCAAGTGACATCTGTTCCAGAAC